>NW_005353838.1:3062132-3125175 GCF_000412655.1 Myotis brandtii | reverse complement strand
TTTATTTTTTAAATCTTTATTGTTCAGATTACATTTGTTCCTCTTTTTTTTTTCCCCCATAACTCCCCTCCTCCCAGTTCCCGCCCCACCCTCCGCCCTCACTCCCCACCCACTGTCCTCATCCATAGGTGCACGATTTTTGTCCAGTTTCTTCCCGCATCTCCCATTCCCCTTTCCCCCCCAAGAATAGTCAGTCCATTCCCTTTCTATGTCCCTGATTCATTATAATCACCAGTTCATTCTGTACATCAGATTATTTATTCACTTGGTTCTTAGATTCACTTGTTGATAGATGCATGTTTGTTGTTCACAATTTGTATCTTTACCTTTTTCTTCTTCCTCTTCTTAAAGGATACCTTTCAGCATTTCGTATAATACTGGTTTAGTGGTGATGAACTCCTTTAGCTTTTCCTTATCTGTGAAGCTCTTTATCTGACCTTCAATTCTGAATGATAGCTTTGCTGGATAAAGTATTCTTGGTTGTAGGTTCTTGGTATTCAGCACTTTGAATATTTCTTGCCATTCCCTTCTGGCCTGCCAAGTTTCTGTTGAGAAATCAGCTGACAGTCGTATGGGTATTCCCTTGTAGGTAATTGAGTCTCTTTCTCTTGCTGCTTTTAAGATTCTCTCTTTGTCTTTTGCTCTTGGCATTTTAATTATGATGTGTCTTGGTGTGGTCCTCTTTGGATTCCTTTTGTTTGGGGTTCTCTGCGCTTCTTGGACCTGTAAGTCCATTTCTTTCACCAGGTGGGGGAAGTTTTCTGCCATTATTTCTTCAAATAGGTTTTCAATATCTTGCTGTCTCTCATCTTCTGGCACCCCTATTATTCTGATGTTGGTACGCTTGAAGCTGTCCCAGAGGCTCCTTACACTATCTTCGTATTTTCGGATTCTTTTTTCATTTTGCTTTTCCGGTTGGGTGTTTTTTGCTTCTTCGCATTTCAAATCTTTGACTTGATTCTTGCGCTCCTCTGGTCTGCTATTGGGTGTCTGTATAATATTCTTTATTTCAGTCCGTGTATGCTTAATTTCTAGTTGGTTCTTTATCATAGCATCGAGGGTCTCATTAGTTTTCGTGACTCTCTCCTCAAGTTTATTGACAGCTTCTAGCACATTTTTGCAAGCCCTCAAAATTGCGATTTTTAGCTCTATATCCTCCATTTCTGTCATGTTTTTTTGTCTCCGCATTTTTTATGCTTTCTTGGTGCACCCTCTAGTGGTCTTTGTGCGCAGTCTTGTTCTAGTTGAGCCTTGATTGTTGTAGTTAATACTAGAGGGATTTGACCACCAGGCCGACTGGCTGTGTGAATCAGCTGTGTCTGCCGCGGAAAACTTCTGTCCTCTGGGGAGGTGCTAATCTAGCCTTTGCCTGAGGCGATCCGGCAAATGGCTCTGCGCAGGGCTTGGGCGGGGCGGGCTCAACAGGGCGGGCGGAGGGAGCCGTTATGGTGCCCTCAGTCCTGTTCCCAGAGGCTCTGCTTCTCAGAACCCCCGGAACCGCTGCAAACCTCGGAGGGAAAGCTGCCTTCCAACTGATGCCAGACACTCCCGCTTCTCCCGTTTGGGTCCGAGTCCCCAGCGATTCGCCCGTATCTGGAGCTCAGAGTCTGAGACTCCCCCCTGACCGAAAACGACAACCGCGCTCTCAGCCACCAGCCCGCTTTGCGCGCGCACCTCCGCACCTGAGTTTTTTCCACACTGCGCCTCCTCTGAGCCTCGGTGTGCTGTTATTTTTCCTTCTAGTTGAAGAGTCTCTCCTCAGCCAGCCTTCCTGTGGTTCTGGGTGATGTCCGTTCCGTCTTTTAGTTGTATTTTTGAAGTGGTTGTTTGCGGCAGCAGTCTGCGGTGTTTACCTATGCCGCCATCTTGGTCTCTCCCCTCATTTCATTCTTTTAACAATCCTATGAGCTCTCTCTCCTTCTCTCTCTCCTTACAAACGAGAAGCCCAACTTTGAGGTTAAATAAAGTGGCCATGTCTTTCTCTCAGTAAGAGGTTGAGCTAGGCTTTGAACCGACTCCGATCTACCTATCTGCAAACTACTTCTTTTTTTTTAAATAAATTTTTATTGATTTCAGAGAGGGAGAGGGAAAGAGAAATAGAAACATCAATGATGAGAGGGTCATCAATCGGCTACCTCCTGCACACCCCCTACTAGGGATTGAACCTGCAACCCGGGTATATACCCTTGACCAGAATTGAACCTGGGACCCTTCAGTCCGCCAGCTATGAAGCTCTATCCACTGAGCAAAACCGGCTAGGGCTGCAGAGTACTTCTTCCTAGTTCACTGGGTGCCTCTCAGCTACATATTTTGTTTGTCTTCACATTTTTTTCATTTTAAGCCAAATGCAGTATCCTTGGCACTTAGGGGAAAAGCTTCTAAGGGTAGTTGGTAAAGATGAGAATGTCACAGGGGACCTTGGAAGGAAACATTTATTTTTATTTTTAAAGTAGAGGGAGAAGTTTGTGTGGGAAAAAGATGACGAACACAATCAAGGGATGGTTCTATCTCAATATTGTCATGGAAATGTTGGAATGTTATGTTAATAATTCACACTTTTGTAGTCCTTTATAGTTTTTAGGAAATGCTTTCACATATATTATTTAATTTGTCACTCAAGTTAGCCCCATTGGGTCGCTGCTCTTATGTCTCTCTATATAATAAGGCTCAGAGATCATAAGTAAGGTGCTTGAAGTCACATAGAGTGACAGAGGCAGAGCCTGAACAGTCCCGTGACTCCAGGCTAGGAGAGCTGCCCTTTAGTTCCTCTGCCATTTGCTGTGCCCCTTTGGGCAACTACTGACTTCTCCAGGCCGTGGTTTCTTTTTTTAAATCCTTACCTGAGGATGTTTTTCCATTGATATTTTTTAGAGAGAGTGGAAGGGAAAGGGAGAGACAGAGAGAAACACCGATATAAGAGAGACACATCGATTGACCCCAACCAGGGTCGGGGGCCTGTAACTGAGGTTCATGCCCTTGATTGGAATGGAACCCGGATCCTTCAGTCCACAGGCCGATGCTCTATCCAGTGAGCCAAACCAGCTTGGTTTCTTTAGAGGGAAAAGGAGGGAGTTCTTCAAACTCTAGGAGCCCGTGTCTTAGTCACCTTAGCGCCACATGCTTTCAACTTCTTGGGCTTTAATCACTTTTTCCTGAGGCATCCCAGAGACTTATTGGCAGCTTTGCTCCTATGTTGAGCAAAGGGGTATGGGTAACCAGCCATATGAAGTTGACTTGCCCTTTATTTCATGTACTTTCTCAGTAGGGTTTGGAGTTTTTGTTTGTTTTTGTTTATGTTTTGTTTATAGTGAAGTATTTGATTATGTACATTTAAAAAGTATGAACATGACAGGATTTGTAAGGGAGCAATTGTTTTGGAAATTTTTTAACCTCCTGGAGCCCCTAATCATATACAGATTTTTGGAGCTGGGAGGAAATTACAGAGTCTAATAATGCACATGAGACTTAGGTTATGTGATAGGGTCCAGTGTATCTATGTTAATAAAAATAGGTCACATTTATTTAGCAATGTAGAGGAGGCATCAGAACCTGTTTTACAGAAATTTAAAAGATAATAAGGGAATGCTGTGAGAAACTTCATGTCAACCAATTCAACAACTTAGGTTAAATGGACAAATTCTTGGAAAGACAGAAAACACTAAAGCTGACTCCAGAGGAAATAGAAAATCTGAAAAGACTTATTTGTCAATGTGTAGTTATTAAGAGTTCAGACTTTATTATAAGGCTTTCATGTGTACAACTTTGAAGTATGAACTCCAAGGGTAGCATTCCATTGAATGCCATTGTGCTTTATTTTGTGGCTATTTTTCTTTTTTGAAACTCCATGATTTTAGTTTATTTAAACCACATATATAGTCACTGTACCCTAAGGGACTCTGAGAAGTGATGAAGTTCACCTCTTTGCCTACTGTAGAAGATAGAGAAAAACCTGCTTGAGTGGATAAAAAAGATGCTGTACATTTGTACTATGGAATACTATGCAGCTCTATAAAAGAGGGATCTCTTACCCGTTGAGACAGCATGAAGGGACTGGAGAGTATTATGCTAAGTGAATTAAGCAAATCAAAGAAAGGCAAGTATCACATGATCTCACTCATATATAGAATCTAATGAACAAAATAAGCTGATGAACAAAATAGATCCAGAGACATGGAAGCATGGAACAGACTGACGAATCTCAGAGGGAAGCTGAGGGGGGTGGGGGCTGGGGGAGAAGGAGGTAGAGAGAGATTAACCAGAGCACTTATATGCGTATATATATCCCATGAACACAGGCAATAGTGTGGTGAAGGCCTGGGGGTGGGGAGGGAGAGATGGGATGGAGGGGGGTCAATGGTGAAAGAAAAGGGGACATCTGTAATACTTTCAACAATAAAGATACATTTTTAAAAAACCTATTTGGATTTGAAAGAATTGAGCCAGGAGATACCACAGTCTCTTTGACTAAAATATTAAGCCTGTGATGAAGACACATTTCATTTCAGAAGTAGATGAAACTTGAATCCTTTATGGAGAAAACCACCGTTCCCATCGCAAACCCCCCCACCCCCCATTATCACTCACTATGTTTATCTTTGTCAGCTTCCCTGTAATGAAGACTCAGGATAAAACAAGCAAACTGATAAGAATGACAAGAATGAAAGCCAGATAGCTTGGACAGATACTTGCAGAGACAAGAACTGGGGACAATGATGAGCAACAAAGTGTCCTGAGTCGAGTCCTAACTATTAAAAGGCTATCCTGGAGGATCTGGGCCCCAGAATAGCAGGAATACTGAGTCATTCATATGGGCCCTACAAAGATAAACTATTAGATGATTATTTTTATTATGAAAGTTATATAATCCAGAAAATATATTAACAATCAAAAGTAAAAATCACGTGAATCACATCATAAGAGAGAACTAATCTCCAAATTTATTGTACTTTTTTGTACATGTGCAAAAAGTATTTCTTAATATTTAAAAATTTTAAAGAACTATTTTATACTAAATAATATTACAATCTTTTTCTCCATTTTTACTATAGGTATTTCCCAGATCAAAAGTATCATTTGAAACCATGAATTTTATTGATTACATTGCAATCCATTTTGTAGATAATCATAAATAATAAACATTGATTCTAAAATGCATGTTTAGTTTCACTGTTAATATCTCTGAAACCAGGATACATCTTACAATTGATAACATGCCATAGTGTAAGTCCCAGATCTTTTCTATTTTAGTGTTGCATAAAATAATGGTGCATTAGAGGTACCTTAGATTTGATAAAATACAGTACACCATAATTTATTCCCTATTGTTAAATGGACATTCAAGTTGCCTTCAAAATTTTCTCATTATAAATAATATTGTAATCCTTAAACATAAATCATAGTGCATATGTTTTTTCCTTCTTGAGAGAAAAATTTATTAATGTGGAACAACTGGGTAAAAGTATGAATATTTTGAAATCCTTGATATATACATATTGCAAAATTTCTTTCCATGTATACCAATTTGTTGTTCTATTAGCATACATATGACTAACATATGTATTTTATTGTTCTCTGGCTAACACTTATTTAGCAATGAATAGTTGTGATTGGTCTGGTTTATACCTTCCACTCATAATATTGTGATTTTGTTTTTCAGATAAAGGAAAAGAAAGATCATGTGCTGAAAATCTGTGTGAACAAAATTGTACCCAATTAAGTGAAGGAGGATTTATCTGCTCCTGTAGACCTGGGTTCAAAGCCAGTATTTCAGACAGAAACTCCTGTGATGGTAGAATATATTTCCTCCAATTCCTATTAGGAGAGCCTTATCCTTTTTATGTTCTTTACTCATTCTCTATTATTAAACTACCATTTAATTCCCTGAATGGGACTAAACTCATTGTTCTAGCTCATTAAAGTACTCGGGTGCACCTGTAGTTTTACTGTTAGGGGTGGTGATCCGTTCTCAATCTGGTTATATGTTATAAAGTAATTAAATATATATAACCATAGATGACAAATATCAAGATATATTTTCCTCATTAAATTTTTGGGTTGTGAGAAAACACACAAAAATTCAGGGATCCAAGTGCTTTTTTTCCCTATACTATCTTATCAGTGCCTAGCAGGGTGCTAGGCAGATAGCTCATCCTCAATAATATCTGTGAAATTGATATGACTTATGAATGCTTCAGTGATGATGGTGGTTTATTGTATCACTATGTGAGATCAAATTATTTTAACAAGCACACGTCTTAATTTTTTATCTTAAATCGAACAACATTTATATTACACACCTACTTATGTCAGACATGAATGAGTAGTATAGTCAGAAGATAGCTCTTCAAGCTATTAAGTTATGAGTATGATTTTAAGTTTCTTTTATTATTTGAATTTACTGTTTCTAACACATGAAGTGCCATACTCAGATGACAGGAAGAGTTATTTTGGAAGCTAAAGCTTAAGAACTCAATTGAAAAACCAAATCAATTACTCCCATTTCTGAAGCTAGTTGGCAGAGGGGAAGTGGTGATGACAACATCTCCTTCCCCAAAGGGAAATGTTTGTTCTGCTTTAGTTTAAACCCTGTTTTCATTGCTTACCAGCTTTGAGACTTTGGGTTTAAGAACAATCCATACCTCATAGAGTCTTTCTGGATGATTAAATAGGAGGAGAAATATGGAAAGTGTTCTACAAACGTTGGTATCTGCTTGTTGTTTTCATCTGCAGTCTTTTTAGTCCTCATTGTTTGTGAATATGGATTTAAACAGAAGCAGGGTTTCTAAAGAATGGATGGGAGCAGATGTTGCATATTTGGTTTTATTTTGCCTACAGACATCAACGAGTGTGAGCAATTTGCGACGTGTCCACAGCACTGCCAAAACACTAAAGGAAGTTATGAGTGTTACTGTGCCGAAGGCTTCAGGTCCTTTAGTGGCATCCATGGAAATCGGTGTGAAGCTGATGGTATGATGGGTTCATGTCAGGATTGATTGACTCTCAGAGAAATAAATGCTGATGAGTACAATATACCAGAAAATAAATTTTAGACTGAAAGTCTTATTTTTAATTCATCAGTGATTTATCTTCCAACACCCATCCTGTCTCTTCTCCTCTTTCCTCCCTTGCTAGATTAAAACAAAAATTACAATTTCCCAACAAATAATTAGGGATTCAAACAAAAGTCAGGTGTTACTTTTTATTCTGGACTTAGGCTCTTGTCCACCTTGATAAAAACTTCAGAAGGTAGAAAAGATGTCACCTTCCAGAAGATGCAAACAATAAAAGCATTCTTATAGGATGGTCAATAATATAAGGAAATTAATGAAGCTCTCCACTGAGATCAATGTTTGAGGCCCTGTAATTCAAGATGGATCACACAAAAAAAGTCACATTCAATTGAGGAACATCAAAGAAACCTTGTTGACATATCCCTATTTTATTGTTCATGGACTAGTGATCACAGACAGAAAGAATGTGCCAGAAAACCTGGCACATTCAAAATTTCAATCATTACTTCTGCATTTTAGTTAATTCAAGTATCTGAGAACCAGTCTTACAAAAAGCAGTAACAAGTACTAGATAGAAATGTACAAAAGAGAAAGATTGTTAGGTTAGAAATATTTTAGTCCAAATTTCCAAGGGTCTGATTGAAATCAGTATATCCCATTTAAGGGGTATAGGATTTCATGATCTTAGGGATTTGAATTTAAGGTTTGTACTAAGGTTTAAGGAATTTGATAAAAAAGTGACATTTTACTTTGAAAATTAAAGGTAAAATGACTGTTTAATTTCTTCATACAAGTTGGGCTTTTTTTGCATACATTTGACTACCATACTTAAGTGTTTTACCCTATAAACATTTTTGATACTGAATGAAAATTAGGGCAAAGGCATTTGAACAGTTGGTCTGGTAATTAAGCAGCAAATTTAAAAAGTGGTTCAATCATTTAAGGAGATGACTGAAATAAATTAGAATATTTATATAGAACATAATAATGTCAAGATAGGAAATTTATAAAATAAACTTCCATAAGTTACTTAAATTAAATTTGATTGACATTAGGCAAGTATATAAAATAAAACATTTTAGACACTGCAACTCAGGATCACGATTAAAATAGCTGCTTTAGGTAAAAAAAAAAATTTAAATCAAGAACAAGCTGTTTTTTGTCATTAGCTAGGAGCTAAATTGAGTCATGGAGCTGATTACCTGCTAAAAGAATCATAAAATCTGTCAGTAAAGAGTTAGGAATGAGGACTTTCTGGTAAACTTTTAGTAAGACTATACATAATTGTATTTCTTCTGTGAGACTGAATGTCTACCATCTTGTCTGTTTTATTGCTGGTGAATAAAGAAAAAAAAAATAGTGGAAAAGAGGACACTTTCTAGGGAGTCTCAGTCTTACCTTACTCTAAACTGTTGTCCACTGAGGACAAAGAATAAAGAATGGATAGTGCCCCTAATAGAAATGCTAGCTTTCCACCTGAATAGAGATAAAGATGTCCGCAGTCATGGATTTTGCAACCCAGTTGGATAGATAGCAGAGATAGATTCCTATAAAACCTCATTTTTTTTTTAAAGGGGGGAGGATACCTGCTATTTTATAACCTATTTTATATATATAAAAAGTTCAGGTAGATAACAAACAGATAAAGCAGCCCTTCATTTGTTTGTAGGTGACCCCCCTTTGTTGCTACTTCCTGAAAACGTGCGAATTCGAAAATATAATCTCTCATCTGAGAAGTACGCAGATTATCTTGAAGAACAAGAACATATTCAGGCTATCGATTATGATTGGGATCCCGAGGGCATAGCTCTCAGTGAGTATGAACTTGGGCATTTGTCATTGATATTAATGGAATTAATTGACTTATAAGGTGTTGAACTTCGGGGATTTATTTGTAATGAGTCAATTTTGTTGTATGAGTGGAAGCAGAAGCTTATTCTATCCAGCATGGATACCTTCTATCCAGATACCTTAGCATGGCCATGGGTCCCAGCCAACCTTTCCCAAGTTCTCACTGAACCTTTTCCCATCCCTGGGGATTATCCTTTCAGGATCATTCATAGCCCTTTGTTTAATATCACCTTGTCTTTGCACACACAGATCTTGTTTTTCCCCACTGTTATACACTTGGAAGATTTCTACTGAAACTTCAAAGACCCAATTCAGATGTCACCTCCTCTGTGACAACTTCTGTAATTCCTCCTGGCACAGTTTTGTTATTGGTCACCCCTGAACCAGTAACATTTTATACATGCTTTTCCTAAAGCATGGGTTACATTGAGTTATAGTTATTTGTCCACATATTTTTCTCCCAACCTCTTTCTTAACCATGTGCTCTTTGGAACCAGAGGTTGAATCTATTCATGTCTACATGCCTAGCACCTGACCAAACATCTAGTAAAGTATACATGGTAGGTGCTCAAAAAACTTAGTTTAATGAATGAAAAATTGAATAATGCTTATGTGGAGCCTTTTATGTCTCTGAATGGTGTGTGGGACATGGTCATGGAGCAGCAGTCAGGAAATGTGCCTTCTATGCCTGTCTCCCTCATCTACTAGCTTTGTGACCTTAAATAATTGTAACAGTTCTCTGGATCACCATTTCTTATTTGTAAAGTAAGAGCAGAAATCTCATTCTGCCTGCCTGCCTCAGAGTTGTGTTGAAGATCAAATGAAATCATAGATATGAAGATGCTTTGCAAACTATCAATAACTGGGCAATGTACAATTTGTTATTATGTTTTCACACAGTTATGCAATACAATAAGCTTTCTAAGACTAGTATATACCTAGGAAAGTATATGCCTTAAAAGTCACAATCGTCCTATGCTTTTCAAAATGTCTGCTGCCTACTATTTTTTAGTCTGTACATAAAATAAGACTTCACATCTGCATGGCTCCTTGATTGTCACTGTTACTTTGTATGATTTCAAACTCTCAACAGCCTGCCCCTGGTTATCTATATGTTCTATTTTGGAAACTAGAACTTGATCCTAATGAGAGTAAATAGGCTCTTGGCTGAAATATGTTTTAATGAATTACCTTTAAATAAAAACAATTAAGTCTGTATCAGTATTACCAATTGAAGCATGTGTAGCTAATAGCTATTCAAGTATGAGAGGTTTTGAGGTTTGATCATATGGGTGTAATTGAATTATTACTAATATAGGAACAATGAGGAGGTATAGATGTCAATAAATGAACAGTACTTCATCTAACTAGACCCCAGGTCCTCTCTTACCTGATGTTCTTAACATGAAACTGACGTGTGTGTCTTGCCTCTGCAGGTGTCATATATTACACTGTGCTAGGGCATGGCTCTAATTTTGGTGCTATCAAACGTGCCTACATCCCCAACTTTGAATCTGGCAGTAACAACCATGTGCAAGTAATTGACCTGGGCCTGAAATACATAATGCAGCCAGATGGATTAGCAGTGGACTGGGTTGGAAGGTAAGTTTAGTGTATATTCCCCTATTGCCCATTCTATTTACCTGGTCAGAGCTCCTTCCTGTTCTCCTGGGCACATTAGTTAAGCTGGATCTGGATATGGGTACACTCAGCCACTGGTGCAGCTGGAGAATGCCTGGGCTTGCTCTAGCCCCAGCAACCACCTCTGCTTACACCAATGTGTCCTATAAATATTATCATTTACTTTATACTAGAGGCCTGGTGCACGGATTCATGAACCTGTGGGGTCCCTTGGCCTGGTCTGTGGGGTTTGGGCAGAAACTGGCTCTCTGACATCCCCTGATGTGTCCCGGATTGCGAGAACGTGCAAGCCAGGCAGAGAGACAACACTGGTGCACGATTGGGGCTGGGGAGGGACCTTGGGAGGACTCCAGGGCATGTCCAGCCCTTCTCGCCCAGTCCCATACATCCCCTGATGGGTCCCAGATTGCGAGAGGGTGCAGGCCAGGCAGAGAGACCCCACTGGTACACGATCGGGGCTGGGAGGGATTTTGAGAAGGCTCCAGGGCATATCTGGCCCTTCTCACCCAGTCCCAATTGGCAGGACCCCAGCAGCAAGCTAACCTACCAGTTGGAGCATCTGCCCCCTGGTTGTCAGCGCGTCATAGCGACTGGTTGAACGGTCGGACACTTAGCATATTAGGCTTTTATTATATAGGACGATGTGCCTTGAAAGAGTCTGGGAAAGAACAAAGGTGAAGACCCTATATTTATATCTAGGAGAACATTCTTGCCATCAGTGTTCTGGATCCCAAAATTATCTGGTAGTATGGCAGAACTATTCATTTTGTGAAGAAATGGGACATATTCACAATTCTCCCAGAAAAGCAGTTGGGATGAAACATTTTTCTCCGTGGTAATTATTTCAGGGAGGAACAATTCACACCTTGTGTTTTGGGCAGACTGTGTTGTCTAAACAGATTGGAAATTTGACTTTGCTGTAATCTTTGGGTTGTTTGTTAATAGAGATATTGGCTCCATTGTCCTCTTTTAGATTTTCTAGAACCCCAGGGAGCAGAGCCACACATTTTAGATGGTTTATCATAAGGTAGATGCATGGGATGCAAACTGATGTGGAAAAGTCAGTAAGCTCCTTCTTCATGGAAGAGCCTTGCAGTGGAGTGACATTGGTGGCAAGCGGTAACATTAGAACCAGAGCTCAGGCGTTCATAGAATCCCCTGTGTCCTTGCAAGTGAACTAACAGTGGGAAAATGTTCACAAGGGAAGGCTTAGGCTTGCTGCCCCTCGGGGAGAATGGAGAGTCACTTGTCATACTAAATAATTTTTAGCTTTAAACAACTTGTCTGGTGTTCCTGGAAGATTTGAACATCTCTGAAGTTAATGAGGTCCCCACTGTGCCTGCAGGCTAAAAGGAGAGACTTATTCTAGCATGTTCTGCCATGAATCTAGGCCTCAGCGAATTAGGAACTTGAAACTTTTGACTTCAGCACTTCCTCCTCAAAACCGAGCAGGCAATGCCAGATCTGTTTTCCTGTTTGAAATTTTACCTCTTTCACAGCCTTAATGAATGAGTGAAATAAGAAACAGATGGAAATCTTTCTGCCTGGGAGAGACTGAGACCTGCAGTCTTAGGGATGGAAAAAGGGCAGGATAGCCTCAGTCTTAGGCAAGGAAGAAGGGCAGGATGGTTGCAGTCTTAGGCATGGAAGAGGGGCAGGGTGGTCGCAGTCTTAAGAATGGAAGAAGGGCAGGATGGCCTGGCTGAGTTTGTTATTTTGAAAGGCTATTTCCACTCATCCTTGGAAATGATGCCAGATTCCTACTGATTCCAATGGGGTTCTTGGCTGAGGAGGAAGCCGACTCATGGGCAATCAGAATGAAAGGGCCATCCCCAAATTGCTTAAAGCTTCTACCTGGAAGTACATGTCTCGTGAGAATGCCAGATGTGAGTCCATCATCATTTGATCCTGGCTGATTCAGCCGCTTTGACTGATCAAGCAGGAGTTCCCCCTTTCCCTCTCTTCTCCACTTGTAACCTTCCACAGATGTCCCCTTGGCAATCCCTAGTGGGGGAGACTATGCCCAGGTCACTAGCATCTGAGTAGCTGTCATGCCAGCCGGACTAAATGTTCTCACCCTCAGAACTCCTAGAAGTGACCAGTCTAGACTTTTTGGTTGTTTAACAGTGTCCCTCTAAATTCAGGCATATTTACTGGTCGGATGCCAGGAGTCAACGGATTGAGGTGGCTAAACTTGACGGGAGGTACAGAAAGTGGCTGATTACCACCCAACTAGATCAACCAGCTGCTGTGGTTGTGAATCCCAAACTAGGGTAAGTACTTGAAGGAGCATTTAATGTTCTAGGTATTTTCTACTTGGATTCTCAAAAAAAAAATTACATGTATTTGATTATTTTTTCCTAATTGCACTAAAATTGTCTTTTGACTTTTTTGGAGTGACATCTATGACTATTTTCAAGAATTATAATATGCCCTAAAGATCATTTAGGACCAACCAGGCTTCAGATCTATGCTGTGTAAGGGGAAGGCCTCTGGCCACATATTTTCCAGACCCCAGTTAATCTAAATTCCACACATTCCTCAAAAGAATTTAAGGATGGATCTATACCTGATGATTGGTTTAGACTAGAGACTGCAAAGTGGTGGCTGGTAGGCTAATATGGCCCATAAGCATATTTGACGTACTGAGTTGCTCACATTTTTAAAGTTTTAAAAATCTGTATTTGGTACTTGAAAAATCAGAAGTGATAACACTAGGTAGATATGTCTTCTTTGATGTAGTGTTGCCTGGAATTTTTAGACAGAACCTTGTCTGCCCTTCACTTCATGTGTATAACTACTCTGCTCCGTGCATTTATCTTGCCTGCCTGATCCTTTCTAGGGATTTGAAGTAGCACAATCCCTGGTCTACTCAATTCTTTCATAATTAAGCCTTAATTGGATGCAAAATAATGTCTTTTAAAAGGGTTCGATGGTAAGCTTCCTGAGGGTAGGAATCCTTGTTTGATCTCGGAGACATCCCACACACAGAAGAGTGCCTCTCGCACAGAGGCATTCACTAAATATTTTTTGAAGAAGGAACAGCTTTTTAAGTGATGTATATATTTTAAAGGGTCTGGGTGTATATCATTGGGCAGGGCTGGCCAGTTTCTACTGAGAAGGTGCAGTTTTCAGGAAGGAGAGATCACAGGTGCCCTGGCTGCCCCTTTTCTCTCTGTCTTCTCAAGCAAAGTGTAAAAACAGCATTACTTAGCACTAGGGCTCTAAGAAAAACAGTTGGCTTTCCTGTGGGAAGTTCATGCTCCACTTTAGGGGAGGAGCCTCACTAGATGAAATGCTACAATGAGGAGACTTTCTGTTACAGGCTTATGTACTGGACGGACTGGGGCAAGGAACCGAAAATCGAGTCAGCCTGGATGGATGGGCAGCATCGGAGCATCCTGGTCCGTGAGGACCTCGGTTGGCCGACCGGTCTTTCTATTGATTATTTGAACAATGACCGAATCTACTGGAGCGACTTCAAGGAGAAAACGATTGAAACCATAAAATATGATGGGACTGATAGGAGAATTGTTGCCAGTGCAGGTTAGAAATTAGTTCGAATTTAATGTTCAATAATCAATTAATATCTTTCCAATCTCTTTCCCTATTTTCTCAGAAAGGAATTCCAATTTTAAGAAGTGGTTTATGTTAATTCTTAAATATCACTTTCCCCAGCTCTCAGCTGCTGATTTAAATGCAAATGAACTCCTTAGCAATGCTGTAATTAAGTCCTTTTTGTTCTTTTTACATAATTTTTTAAAAAATGCTCTCAGCAGCAGATAGTAAAATGATTGAGGTTCCAGTTGAGTTACCTTGAGAGAGGAGGTGGTCCTGTGGACCGGGGTAACCCATGTCTAAGCACTTTTAGACACATTTGTTCTTATCTTGCTGGATTGTTCATTTTGCACAACTGGAAACACCTAGAAGGAGACAAACATATTTTTTCTTATCCAGATTGTCGAACTGCAGGAATCCAGCACATACTAGGTTTTCCTGATAAACCGTGTCTTGTTTTCAAGGAAAAAAATTCACTGCCATACAAATTGTTTTCCAAAAGTAAAGTAAAATCAGCAACTTGAAAGTGAGCAAGTCCCCTACCATGGGGATTAGCCAGTGGGCACTCATCTAGTTTAATTTTCGTTATCTTCATCTCTCAGGAGAGCATACTTCTGCGGTTTTGTGTACAGAAAGTCTGCTTGACTGTTCTGGATTGTCAAGCATTGCATTAGTGATTAATTCACGCAGAATGAAGGCTGACACAGAGGTGGGGGTAGGGTCTCTTTTCAGTAACCTGTTTTTCTTTCTCCCTGTGGGTAAGCAGCAGTGGACCCTTACAGTCTTGACATCTTCGAAGGCCAGTTATACTGGGTATCGAAGGATAAGGGAGAAGTATGGACACAAGATAAATTTGGGCAAGACAAGAAAGAGAAAATGATGACTGTGAGCCCTTGGCTCACTCAAGTTCGAGTCCTTCATCAACACAGATACAATCAGTCAGGTAACCACTAACCTTGGAATACGAGGTTCCTCATTCTTTCAAATTAATGGCTGTAGTGTTGGAAAATGGTCGTGGATTATAATAGGTTGATCTCTTGGTGCATGAAAGGCGTGTGTGTGTGTGTGTGTGTGTGTGTGTGTGTGGTTTTCATTGGAGGTTGGATGAAATTATGTATGCCACCAGCAGATATGAAGTAACAGTATTTCAGTCCTCGCCATTTGGAGTTATGGGTATGTATTTCCAGGCCACGGCATCCAGCAGGCATCAGATCCCTGCTAACTATGAATTGTGTTAACAAGTCACAGTGTGGGTTTCCTGGACATCATCAGTTTGACCCATTCCTTGCAACTAGGCTAGTTGAGTTATCGTGGGCTGTGTGAGCCTTAGTCTGAGATTGTCAGGCAGGTGCACTTCCATCCCTCCCACTTTTTCCTATTTTCTTAGTTCTGGTTCCCTCTTCATCAGGTTACCTGTGTTCTAATTCATTGTAAGATGAAAGGGAAGGGACATTTTTGAAGTGAGGAAAGGACATAGACTCTTAAATTCTAAATGTCAGATTCTCGTGTCACATAAGGAAACTGAGGATAGGAGAGATTCAGTAACTCATATGCCAAAGCTGCACAACCAACAGATGCGTTTTAAACTTAGAAATGATTTTAAAATTCAATTCCATTGAACCCAGAGCTCAACGTCTTTCCGGTCAAGCTGTGATCAGTATACCTCGATCCAGGTTGAATTCTGTCATGGGGGGACCTTCGATAAGTTGCTTCCCTTCCCATCCCTGTATGTGAAACAAAGGTGGAACCTGAGGTCCCCTTAAGTTCACTGTTCCTCTGAGACCCTGAATCAGATTTAACAAATTGGAACTCAGAGATAAACCTCCCAGGAGATGACTCTGGTGACACATGCCCTTTCTGAGGCTTCACTGCCTGTGTGGCTGATAGTGATCGCTGGTTCTCCAGCCCTTTTCCAAAACACCCCAGCTCTCCTGTCCTAAGCGCTCCTGCAGCTCTCACACTGGATGGTTCTAAAGGCAGAGCAGTTACCTGGTGAGCCTCTGGCCCCTGTGGAAACGGCTGCCCAGGAGTCAGGCAGAGGAGAATCTGGAGACTCTCCCTGAAGGAGAAGCATCACAGCTCAGGCTCTGGCCGCTTTGGAAAGTGCCGAGTGCTGCTGTGTAAGCCAGAGGCCCAGCTCTAGCTGTGCCAGGTTACATTTGCTCTGGACCCATAGTTCTCCTCGCTTAGCATGCATCAGAATCATCTAGAAAGCGTGTTGAACATACTGCTGTGCCTCACTCACAGGAATTCTGATTTAATATGCTGGAGGTGGCCTAAGAAGTTTGCATTTCTAGCAAGTACCCAACTGATGCTAAAGTTGCTGGTTCCAGGACCCCATTTTGAGAATCCCTGCTCCAGGCCCTGCTCAGTGTGGGCCATGGGCCAGTAGCATTGGTAGCCTGTGGGAGCTGGTTAGAAATGCAGGTTCTCAGGCCATGCCCAGCCCTTTAGAGTCAGATTCCCCAGGCGTTTTGTATTACATTAAAGTTTGAAAGCTCTGCTCTCGAGAGCTGAAGAAATGGTAATGGAATAGGTTCTGAATTAGGCTTTTGGAACGTGCCTTTTTATTTTATTTATCGCCATGCCTTGTCTATGGTTACATTTTAGGTGACAGAGAATCAGGATCACAGAATGTCAGTGTGAGAAGGAATTTAGAGATCATCTAATCATTTGATAAATCATAATATATGCTAAGATAGAATTTAGATGGCTCTGTAATTATGTGAGGGACTTTTTAACAGTGGTAATGGAGCCCTATCCCAGAACAATGTAAATATAAATTTCTGTGACTGGGCAACCATCCTTGTGAATAGCTCCCATCTGATTCTGATAATCACAGCTCAAAATCCCCTTGTCTTACAAATAAGGAAACTGAAGCCCAGAAGGAAGTTCTCCTTGGAGGGTGAGGGTGGAAATCACATCTAGTATATGCTTTGGATGGACCATGCATTCTGACCTATTCAAATGTGGATAATGATAAATCTTGCTGCTGTATTAATGGAGTCTCAGCGGTTTTTTGAACTATCTCAAATTGCTTAGCACTGATTAGTTTTCGAGTGATCAGGCACCTATCTGTCAAACCTGCCAGGGCAAAGAGGAGATAGTGATGCCAATAGAAAATGTGAGTGGTGCAGAAGTAGGGTGGAGGGCACAGGGAGGGACTGTGTCACTTTGGTGGGATGGCAGGGCTGGCAGTGTAAATGAGGGTGAATGGCCAGGTGGCACAAGGCCTAGAGGTGTTGGGATGTCAACTGTTAGGGCCACAACTTGGTCGATGGGCATATCCTTGGTTGGGTTAATTATTTCCTCCTTTGATCCTAACTGTGATTCTCATCTGCTTTTCAGTGCCCAACCGCTGTAAAGATGTCTGCAGCCATCTCTGCCTCCTGAGACCCGCAGGATACAGCTGTGCCTGTCCCCAAGGCGCCTCCTTTTTGGAGGGGAGCATGACTGAGTGTGATGCAGGTAGGGGCACTGCCTGGACAGCCTCAGGGGCCTGGGAGAGCTGTCTGCCTCCTTTAGGAGATTCCCTATTCGTGCTTCACCTCCTTCAGGAGCCTGAAGAATCCTGTGTACTAGGTCCATTGCACAATGGAGCGGTGATGGCTAGGAGGAGGGACGAGAGATGGAGGAACTGTGTTCCGATGATTTCTGAGAATTATTTGCTAAGAACTTCAGAGATAGGTTCAGTGCCCATACATCTATAGTTGTGTTGTTTTGCAAAGACATTTTGAAAATGGAATTTTCTATACGGCCTTCTTTCCCTTCCCACCCCACCCTGGATGACTACACCCCTGAATCCATTCAGCCTTACCTGGGCTCCTTTAGGTGGAGGACCAGGTTCCTGAAGTGGGGACTGGGGCTTATAGAGGGGAGGGCTGTTTTTCTCACTTGCTCATTTCAAAGTTTTGACAATCACAAAGGACCACATTATAAAATATACCTGTGCTTTTGGGAGATGGAGGCCAGAGTAGGAAATGCTATGGATAATCTATGCATGGCAAGACATTTTTTCAATGATTCTTAAGTGAAGGAGCTAATAAGCGATGGGGAATAACTAGTGTCTATAACTAGTATCCAGTACTTGATAAGTTCTTTAAAAAAATCATACTGCTGTTGTTCACTAGTGGCCAACTAGTATCCAGTACTTGATAAGTTCTTTAAAAAAAAAAATCATACTGCTGTTGTTCATTAGTGGCCCATTTGATGGCTCACATCCCCCAGTTTTAGACAATGGGGGATAAGGAGGATTAAGGCACTACCTTGGACTCTTCCCAACCAGGCTGAAATGTTGGCAGGTTTATAGAACGAACTCAGGGTAAAGAAACTGCTTCCCTCTGCCTCCCTTCCCCTATCCCAGTGCTACTGGGGAAATATTGGCAAGACTACACTATTTTGCAATATTTTGAGACTTATTCTATGCTGTAGATGGGTGTTCTGACATTAATTACAATCTCACATTGAAGGAGCAATGTCTAGGTTGTCACTTCATCTACTACTTTGCTCATTTACATGTAATTGCCAAGTGGCTTATATTAAGATTCTCATTTAAAAGAACTTGAACCAAAGGTAGCACATTAATGATGGTAGTAATTTGTATGTGGTCTTGGTTTGGTATATTAATCAATTTATTTGATAAGTATTTACTAAGTGCCTACTATGTGCTAAGCACTGTTTCTAAGGGTTGGAGATAGTGAACAAAACAGACACATTCCCTGCTCTTGTTAAGCTTATATCCTAACAGGACAATAAATAGAGAATCCCATAAATATATGATGTCAGGTGGTGAAAAGAGAAAACTAAAGCAGGGTAAGAGGGGTGAGGGTGGGGTGGGAATGGGATAGAGAGTTCCAGAAGGCCTCTCTGATAAGGAGTCCTTTGAGTAGAGACTCAAATTGAGGAACTGTGCCAGAAGGGTATTTGAATAAACACACAGTACTTATTGAGTATCTTCTAAGTATTACACATGGACACACCAATGACCCATCAGGCACATCCAGGGAGTACTTAGGTGCAGGGACCCAGAGCAAGGGCAGTTTTGGAAGACTTAAAAAATGAGGTCTCTAACCAGCTGTCTGTCAAGCATCTTTATGTCTGCTTATTGGTTAATGGCTTGCTGATACTTTGGAGCCTTAATTGAAGTTTGGAGGTGTAATTGAACTCTTGATCTTAATGGGGTTCACAGAAGAGAATTATGAACAATTCAAATGAGAAGGGAATTCCTAAGAGACTTTTTTTTATTACTATAGTTCCTTTGAACTATTAATGTATGTGCTGGGGTCTAATTGTTTTTGAGTGAAATTATATAAATTGCCTCCTTTTCCCACCAAATGTATGTTACTCTCCAAGACCTTATTATTGATAAGGAAATTCATCTGACTGAAGGGGAAGGGGAGGTTTTGATAGGGAGAGTAATTAGACGCCCTGCCCCCAACCACCCCACCACCACCCTAGGCTGGAAGCAGGATTGCCTGGTGTGGGTGCTTTGCTGAGTATGGCCGACACTAACCCGTGCATGGCTTTCCCTTTCTGCAGCTGTGGACAATCCTATCACCATGCCGCCCCCATGCAGGTGCATGCACGGAGGAAATTGCTATTTTGATGAGAATGACCTCCCCAAATGCAAGTAAGTCTGAATGTTGAAGGCTGAGCTATAGGATTTGCTTTGGGGGTAATTCTAGACCTTAAAGAAAAACAAGGATAGGAACCTTGCCAGTTCACTAATTATCCCATCTTAACCAGCTTGCCCTCCCTTGGGGAATCCACAGAGAACTAAGGCAGTGCTTCTCGAACTGTACGGCACGGCACCTAAGGACCACCTGGGGTCTGGACCAAGTGCCCATCCATCTTATTCACAGAGCCTTGGGGAATCCACAGAGAACTAAGGCAGTGCTTCTCAAACTGTACGGCACCTAAGGACCACCTGGAGTCTGGACCAAGTGCCCCATCCATCTTATTCACAGAAATTCCACATTTCTAACAAGCTCCCAGGAGGTGCCACAGCATTGTGGGCCACCCTTGGGGGGAGAAAGGAGTTAGAGAAATAACAACTACCACATTTTCCTACTCATCTGGTCTTGTCAATTACAATTGGATTATGGGAGAGGGGCTGCTCAGCAGAGCTGCTTTAAGACCAGGCATACACGAGCAGCAGAGACTGCGCTCAAGACTCGGGAAGGAGAGAATTGTTGAGAAAGCTCTAACACAGAACAAGATAAATGGAGGTCTTTAAAAGTAATGAAATCACATCAAAGGAAAGGACACAATAATGGTTTCCATTTTTACTCCTTAAGGAAAAGGCCGATGGATTAGAGAAGATGCCAGTAGGTTTATTTGATGAGATTGACCTTGTAGATGCCACAGCTATTTCATTGAAAGTGAATTTCCAAAGTCAGATTACTGTTCATTCTGCTCTTCCACTCTTGGCAGAATAAATGGAAGTCATGCGGGATATATTGGTCAACATATGATTTACTCAGTCAAACTTCTCTCTACCTCAAGATGTGCTTATAAAATTGCAGTAGACGCCTAAGAAGGCAACATCTTGTGAACAATTCTTTTCCTTTCAGGTGTCCCAGTGGCTACATGGGAAATTACTGTGAAATAGGGCTTTCGAAAGGCATTTCTCCAGGAACAAGTAAGTTTGAAGAATATGAGCTATCTGGAAATACTTCGCAGTGCCTAAATTGAGTGCTATTTATATTCTGTGTGACCCAGTCTTTGAAGAATGGATGGTGCTACACCCCAGCTTCTATAGCTAAGACTGGCTCTTCTCCTTCCCATGTTAATGTGTTCGCTTCTTCTCCCCTCCTCGATGGCAGCAATGGCCGTGCTGTTGACAGTCATCCTGATCATCATCATTGGAGCTCTGGCAGCGTTAGGATTTTTCCACTACAGGAAGACTGGCTCCCTTCTGCCCTCTCTGCCCAAGTTGCCAAGGTCAGTTCCATTATGTGGAGCATTTATTTTAGAAGCCTGTGTGATGGGACCATGCGAAAACAACGAACTTAGTTGTGTGTTATTTTTTTTTTAAGTTAAAAAAAGCACAATGCATAGCTCACCTGTTCTGCAGAAACCAAAAGGAGTCACTTCAAATCACAACTTCTTAATCAAGTGCTTCAAAGAAACCTGAAGGCAAATCACATTTTCTAGTCCACGTGGTTGTGCCTGCTGCTGGGCATTCAGGTTAGGCGGAGAGCAGTCGGCTGTGTGACGGGCGAGGCTGGCCCTCTGTTAGATCTCAAGCTTTGCCACTTCCAGGGGGCCAAGGGGATGCACTAGAGTGGGAACCCTGAACTGTCTTCCTTTTAGTAAGACTTAGCAATATGGAGGAAAGGGTACTCTTGCAAAAGGCTGTTAAAAAAAAACAATAACACTGTTTCGATGGCTTCTTTTCTCAGCTTAAGCAGTCTGGTCAAATCCTCTGAAACTGGGAATGGGGTGACCTTCAGATCAGGGGCCGATGTTAACATGGATATTGGAGTGTCTGGTTTTGGCCCTGAGTCTGCTATTGACAGAGCAATGGTGATGGTGAGTGTGGTTTCAAAATGACTATGTGAAGGTTCTCATTTTTACTGTTTTACAAAAGAAGCACTTTTTTAAAAAATAAAGAATAAAATTAAGCTAGAAAAGAAAGCAAAATTGTATGCCTCTCAGAAGAAACTCTTCACTATACGTACAAGCTAGGAAACATTAGGTTTGTTGCAGACAGAAATGTGCCGAAAAATGGTAATAAAGTTGAAACTTTTTTTGCTCTGTGCCACTCTGTTGAATTGGAATCCTAAGCAGTCTTAATTAAGTTTAATTAGAATCTTAAACCGATTTTTGGGAGAGGAGGGGAAAGAGAGCATGATATTCTCTTCTTATTTGCTGATCTTTGTATTTTTAAAGGAAGGAATAAGGAACTATATGTTCCCTGGTGTTGTTTATTTTCCCACCAATGTATAGTGATGGAATAAACAGTGATTTTAGAGTCAGCGGTTGGTTGCAATAATAACTCTGCTGCCTTCTAAATAAGTATTAATAGGCATGGAGCTTGACCTCTCTGTACAATGGGTACACTAATATCTGCCTCCATCTGTAAAATGCCTCCTGTGAGGACCAAATGGATATTTCATGAGTGGGCTAGTACAGGTTGATCAGTATAGGGAAAGCAATTTCAGCATTTTGCCTTTCCTCCAAGCTTTCATTTTTGCCTCTGCCTAAAAGCACAAAATTATCTCTTCCTTCCCCCTCCCTCTTCTCTACTTTGCTCTTTTCCCACCATCCACCCTTTTCTCTGTTGTTCAAACCCAACCCCCAAGTATTAAGGTGCCTAGACATAGGAAGAGTGTTTCCATTTTCTTGAGCTGACTGGTTAGTCCATTATGTTACTTTACATCAGCAATTTTCATCCCGTGTGCCGCAAGAATTTTTGAAACGTGCCATGCTTAATAATTTAGTCAGGGGCACTGACCTCTTTTCCCTTAGTTGGTCAAATAAAAAAAAATGACAACAGCCAACACAACAATAGCCATTTGATGTGAATGAATCAAAATTATATCTATTTTTTTGGTCAGATCAGCAAAAATATCTCTTTTTCGGTGTGCTGCAGAATTTTAGTAATTCGTTTTTGTGTGCCATGAGATGAAACAGGTTGAAAATCGCTGCTTTACATAGTGGTTTGCTGGGTGTAGGTCTTGTCTGCTGGGGGTTATTTATTTACGTATTTTTGCCATTTTGGGGAAAATTTGACATAGCACCTAGCATGCCTCTAGGCATGAGGAGAACACCTTCCTGTATGTGTGAATCAGGTCAGTATGGCATAACCTTTTTTCCTTTACCAGAGTGACCACTTTACCATGGAGATGGGGAAGCAGCCCATAGTCTTTGAAAACCCAATGTATGCAACCCAGGACAGTGCTGTCAAAGAGGCTCCGCAAGCCCAGGTGAGCCGTCACACGGGCCTTTCTTTCAGGTGCTACAACTGCTGGACCTTGTTCTTTTGAGTAATGAATGCCCCTCAAATGGAAGGAAGCATGTGGTCCAATCCTCAGCTTCACTATCTGCAGTAACAAGACTGACCCAAGGACATGAGACCTGAATATAACCAGAATCCTGTTCTGTCGTACAGTTGTTGATATTTGGCAACCATTCTGGGGGTGCTGACAAAGAACCTTTTCATTTTGAAAAAAAAATGTTTTTATTGATTTTTAGAGAGAGGAAGGGAGAGGGAGAGAGAGAAACATTGATGAGAGAAACATTCATTGGCTGCCTCCTGTACACTGGGGATTGAGCTCAAAACCCAGGCATGTGCCCTGACCCAGAATCGAACCAGCAACCTCTTGGTGCATGGGACAACGCCCAACCAACTGAGCCACACCGGCCTGGCGAGACCCTTTTTATTCTGAGCGGTCAAAGCAAGAGGATTCACTCTGAATCCATTCAGAGGCTTGGTAAACACAGCGCCTGACTCACGAGGCTCCCTATAAATATTAGAGAAATAAATGAGTGAATGATTGACAGGTCATCATGCAGAGATTTGGGTTTACTCTCTGGGTTCTTACTGGTATCACAAATGTGTGATTTGAGGTGATCTCCCTATGCTTGCCTTTCTCATACTTTTCTGAAAAGTAAAAACATCTCCAAAGAGGCAGATACTGACATTTCTTTGATGAAGCCCCACTGCTCACTTATCTTGTAGAGGAGCAGGGAGTGAGACAGTGTATGCATGAAGGGAAAAACTTTTCATTAGGTCAGTAGCCCCAACACCACTTCCAGTGCGTGTCCGAGGTTAGCCTGTGCTTCCTTTGTCGAAACCACTGTGGCCTCAGTGAAATACAGTTTTAGTGTTAACACCTAACCTTCTTTTGTAATCACAAGATAACGGTACATTTTAACACAAGATAGGAATGTTTATTTTATTAATAGCTTTCTTAAGATCAGAAATGTTTGAATCTTGAAAGCATTTCACCTAATCCTCTGATAGCCAGATAGCAAAACTTTGGTTGCATGGTAAGATCAATATGATATTTAATTTGGCATTTTCACTTGAAATAAAATGAGGCCATGTTTACAAACACATACCCAACTTCGAGAAGAAATGAAGCGGTGAATGCAAAAATATAGGAAAAGGAGGGAATTTCTATCCTGTAATTTATTGATTATATATATCCATGGTAGTTTGGGCTTAAGAGGGAATGTCTGGAGGAATATTACTAGTAATTCCATTATACCTCATTTAAAAAATGCAACCCTTGGTAGTTACAGAATAGTCACAGAGATGTAAATTACAGCATAGGGAATATCGTCAATAGTACCATAATAACTAATGTGTGGGGCCAGGTGGGTACTTGAAACATTGGGAGGACCACTCTATAAAGTACATGATTTTTAAAACCACTATGCCATACATCTGAAACTAATATAGAATAATATTGAATGTAAACTATAATAAAAAATTTAAAAAATATAAAAATTTAACCCTGTTAAGCAGTCTGCTGAAATTATTAATTTTATTCTAAATATCCAAAGATAAGATTCTTGGTTTACCAATGAGTTTGGTAATAATTCATGCTGTTCACCCAGGATTTTGGCTGCCAATGTACAACCAGAGTATCTTTTATCCAAAACTATGGTCCACAGCGGGAAGAAGGGGGCATGGAGAAAATAATAGAAATTGTTGTTACCAAGCGAGAGTGTGACCAGTGGTAGATGTATTTGCCTCCCAGGATTAAGGCATGAGATAGATGGCTTAGTGGCTGGTGCTCCTGACTTTGGGGAGATGGGAGGGGTATTTATTCCTGGGCTCCAAGGTCAGCCTCCTGTAATAAAATTGGTGCCTGACCATGTCTGTGGGCAAAACAGAACCAAGAAACTTTACAGCAAAAATTCTTTCAAAACTGGATAATGGCCTCTAATGTTTACACAGGTGACTGCATCAGAAAATGTGGAGAACAAGAACTATGAATGTCCCATAAACCCTTCTGAGATAGCTCCAGACACAAAGCCAACTTCCCCAAGTGCTGAAGGAACTCAGGTAATGGGCTAACCTCTGAAATGACATGGGATTTGGAGAGGACTTTGGAATTGCTGGATTTTTTTATCCTAGGCAAACTAGGGAGACCCCAATAGGCTCATAGAGCCCAAGATGTGTAGGCAGTTAATAAAGATAATTTTTGAGAAATTGTAAGTTAACATTTTCCCACCAAATAAATCTACATTCTAACACTGAGATGGGAATGATGTTCTTTGTGACATGGGAGATCACACAGAAGAGAAGGGCAACAGACTTCTGGGTCCAGCATCTTCAGACCAGAGGCATTTAATTTGAGAGAACGACTGAATATTAATAAAGAGCTCCCTGGGTCAAGGATACATACAGAGAGAAGACCCTTTCCTTTCCTGAGTAATGCAGTTTTTCTAAGTGTACATATTCCCTTAATAATGTATGTTGTTCTTAGTTCTACTATTGTCACCTATGTTCACCACTAGATGGCACTAATTTATACCCTCTTCATCTACCTGTCCACTGTCCAACCATTATTGCCCTCATTGTGCCAAACACACTGTTTAATACTGGAGTTTAAAAGAAAAAACTAACCACTATATAGAGCTTCCCTACCATTCCTATAGTCCCTTGAAATTTTTAGATTATTTGGTGTACAGAAAGAAATTCAATAAATAAATTTATGTAAAACTTGAAAAAATGTTTTTATTGATTTCAGAGAGGAAGGGAGAGGGATAAAGAGATAGAAACATCAATGATGAGAGAGAATCATTGATTGACTGCCTCCTGCACACCCCCTACTGGGGATAGAGCCCACATCCCTGGCATGTGTCCTTGACTGGATTCGAACCTGGGACCCTTCTGTCCACAGGCTGATGCTGTATTCACTGAGTCAAACTAGCCAGGGCTTTATGTAAAACTTTGTATCACTAGTTTTCGTGGACACATAAGAAGGTATCTGAGATCTAGCTGTTTGATTCTGGGCAAACTCTTTTACCTCTGAGCACTAGAGTCCTTAATGTTTCCCCTTGAGGGCACTATTGGCAAATTGTTTGGGATGATTCTTTGTGGTATGAAACTATTCTATGCATTTCGGGGCATTTTAGAATTCCTGGCCCCTGTCCACTAAGTTTCATCGTGTGTCCCACAATGCACTGTGATGCCAGGCTGAAAACAATAGGATCTGAATGTCTCAGTTCTAAGGTTCCAAGCTGAAAACAATAGGATCTGGGATGTCTCAGTTCTAAGGTTCTATGTCCTCTTCTGTGAAGTAATACAAAGAAACACAAGTCTAAGGGTAGTTAGAAATTTTATCACTTTATATAATACTTATTTCTCAGTACCTCAAACTTTTGTTCTGCTTGTTCAGGTCAAAATAAAAGTAGAAGAGGCGCTTGGTTAGGATCACCCTAGGTTGACATTAATGTACCAAAGAGGCCACAAATTTATCTTTCATCAGTAAATCTGCTCAAGTGACTCAAAGAACATGAACTATAACTAAGCTCTGTCATTTTCTAAAAGTCGTGTTGACCTGCATTGGATTTCCCAAGGAGATAAAAATGAAAATCATGCCCTAACTGGTTTGGCTCAGTGGATAGAGCATTGGCCTGTGGACTGAAAGTTCCCAGGTTCAATTCCGGTCAAGGGCATGTACCTTGGTTGTGGGCACATCCCCAGTGCGGGGGGAGGGGGGAGTGCATATCCCCAGTGGAGAGGGGGGGGATGTTTCGCTCTCATTGATGTTTCTATCTCTCTCCTTCCTCTCTGTAAAAAAATCGTAATAAAATATATATTTTAAAAAATGAAAATCACCACCATTTCTTTGGTTAGTAATCGATTAATTCTAGGCAGCCATTCCATACTAAAGCAATGACTTTTAAGAGTTTGGGCCTTGCCCATTTAAGTGTAAGTTTCCAGAGGGTGGGCTCTGACACGAATGCCTTCATCTTCCCCTTGGTGGTGGCCATGTGTAACATAGGTCCACACTTAAATGTGGATTGAAGGGAATGGTCTCTTCTACTTCTCCTATAGTCAGGCGCTCCCCCCTCTGCATATTGGTCCCGTTTTCACAGAGCAAGAGGCACCCCATAAAACATGAGATACCTTAGCTACCTGAGAGACTGTTCCCTGTCTACCCTTCCCTGTCCACTTTCATCAGGCAGCCAGACCTGTGCCAGCATTGCCACCACCAGCAATTTTTCAGCAAGACAGGGACCGCCCATCATAGCCTAGGATGATTTCTCTTGGGATTCTTTTGTTTATGGGCTCTGAGTCCTATAGTCTTTGCCTACTCTTCTACCTACAATTCAGTTACATAATCTTGCTGTGACTCCATGTTGTCATCTGTAAAATAAAGATAATAAAGAGCACCTGGCTCACAGAATTATTGGGAAGATTCAACAGAAAGTCCCTGACACGTAGCAAGCTCTCAGTAAATGTTAGTTGTGTTTGTTATCCCTGTTATTACTATAATTACAGAAGGAAATGACGAGGGAAGAAGGGATATGCTTGAGTTGACCAGGGATCAAGATATTTTATGAAATGAGTTACAATATGACTTTTTCTTTAAAATTTCAGCAGCCCCAGAAGAAACCTCTTCCCTATCTCTATCAAAGCTTCTAGATATTATAGACACACATCCTATAAACTATAAAGTTCAAACCAAGGAAATGTTTTAAAATTCTTCAATGAAAAGAGCCCAAAGAGTTTCAGTTACTGTTCAGGGACCATTGGAAGAGGAATTGAACAGTTCACCACATGGGCCAGGTCACATGGTCCTAGCTCCCAAATTGCCTTTTGCTTCAGTAAGAAGAAATGTTAAAAGCCAGATGGGGGTGGAGGTGGGGAGGGTGGAGGAAACCCATAAAAAAGTAACTGAAGGTTTTCTGATTCCTCTTTTTCATTTAGGCAACAAAGTGGAATATCTTCAAACGAAAACTGAAACTAACTACCAACTTTGAAAATCCAATCTATGCAGAGGTAATTTTTTAACAATTTTTCTTAGCACAGGTGTTCCTTCTTAGCAATAATCACTTGCTTGGCTGAATTGGACATACAATCAGAATATTCTGAGCAAACTGGCAAAGATCCATCTTCTTTACACAAAACTGTTTCCGGTCAGGTTGGGGGAGTAAGTGGCTAATTCGTGTTTCCTTGTGGTCTCAGATGGAGAACGAGAAAAAGGAAAGTGCTGCTGGGACTCCACCTCCCTCCCCTTCGCCCCCTGCGAAAGTGCCTGCGAAACGAGCCCCAGCTCCTGCCTATACCGCCACAGAAGACACTTTTAAAGACACAGCAACCCTTGTTAAAGAAGACTCCGAGATGTAGCTGTGCTGCAGTTATTTAGGGAATAATTAGAAACACACTTTTGCACATATATTTTTTACAAACAGATAAAAAATGTTAACATTCAGTACTTTATTAAAAAATATATTTTTCCCTGTTCACCTGTAGTTGGAAATGTCTGTGGAAACTATGCCTTGTGTGTCTTATTTTTTTTTTTTACTTAATGCCATCTCATATTTTTACAAATAATTATCACAATGTACTATATGTATATCTTTGCACTGAAACTCTATCTAAAGGTAATGCTATAAATATATTGTACATTTGTAAATTTGGGAAAGGTGATCACAACAGTAAATTTGCTAAGGAAACTACCTGCTGAATTGGTCGGCGGTCATCCCAGAAAATGACCCAATGAGAGGGATGGACTTGCGGCCCTCAGCCATGTCTGAGAAGAGGCTCCGCTCGGACTCCCTGTAGAATGCCCAGGAAGGGAATCCAGGCCCCACCACTAGGTCCATTTTTACACATCAGCACCTAATGTTCAATATCACCGGTAGCCTGATTAATAAGTACGTTGGCAGAGGGCACCGTGTGTTGCACCGACCTCTGGATTTGACCGTAGACACCTCAGCTAATGCAAGAAGGTGGAAAAAGCGATTTCATTTCACCCTCCCGCGTATTCGCATTGTCTAACCAGAACACTCTGTTTCACGTTATCTCACTAGTCACCGAGGCGACATTTTTATTTGCCATGTCTATGAAAAAATCCCATGTCGTTAAGCACAAGTTAGTTTGCAGAGAGTCTGTGTCTAATCGAATGACTTGTTTCACTTGATGGACCACAGGGTGACTCATGTCCTGGCCTGGCTTCTCAGGTGGTCACCTGCCCTAGACACGAGCTCAGTAGTTGAATTATTAAAACCAAATCTGTGACTTCATAAAGTAAGGTGCGAAACAGCTACCAGCTAAGCAAAGCCTCAACTGGGTTTTTGTTTCTGTGTGTGAAAATATCATTATAATGACTATTTATTTCCTAAGTTGAACATGAATAGAAAGGGAAACTGTTCTTATTGAGCCTTTTTGTAAGGTTCTTTGGCTAAATCATACATTTCTATCAGAATGCACTGTAGAGTCCAGCTCTGCCCTTGAGTAATGGGTCTTGTCTCTACAACCGGAACAATGGCAGGAATATTCCATTGTCATAAGTAGCATTCCTGGTTCTCTGTGCTAATATTGCACATTTTAAAAACAATGAATGAATGAATGGACGGATGGACGAATGAATGAAACATGTACTACTGATTATTTTATTCCTGAGCTCTCAAAATATTTGTTGCTCAAATTTTGAGGGCTCATTGTAATTACTTTGAAATGTATTTTGATTAGAAAAGCAAATGGAAATGATGCTGCTGAAAATTTTCTAATAAATGTGTATTTTATCAGACTTCTTTTGTGTAATTCTCAAGCCTGGGCCATGAATCTTGTGTTTTGCTGTGCAGAGAGCTTGGGGCTTTGAGTGCTAGGGAACCTGAGAAAGGGTCCAGGCAGAAGCAGAGGGACTGTGAGCATTCAGCCACAATGGGCCTGGTGGGGAGATCTCAGAAAGAAGAGTAAGCTAACCTGCCTCCCCCCATCCCCCCACCCCCGCCAGCAAGCCCACGCCCTTTTTGTCCCTTTCCTCTTGTCCTCTCCCTCCTGGCCCTTCCCGTCCCTTCCCTCTTGTCCTCTCCCTCCTGGCCCCAGTCACGTTACCATTAGCTTCCTCACTCCCAAGCTCAAAGTGCCCTTCCTTGCCAGTCACATTACCATTAGCTTCCTCACTCCCAAGCTCAAAGTTCCCTTCCTTTACCTCTAGAACTTGTTTCCTAAGCCTGTTTCTTCTAGGAATTACTTTTTCTACCTCTGTAATTTACCTAATAGGAGTTCTCTTACAAAAAAAAATAAGCCAGCCTAAAGACTTCCTTTAGGTTCCCACCTGGACTCTCTGAGTGGACAGCCCCTTTAATTGCCTTTCAAAGCCAAGTCCCACCGAGCCTTTTCCTTCCTTATACCCTAGGCCGGGAACCAGGTTCCCCATTTTGTCTCTAACTGTGTCCCAGAGCTTAGCATTAAGTACCCACTGCTGAGGGTCGTGGAGATGGTCCCAGCTGGAGAGGGTTTGGTTCAAACTGGGATTCCACTTCAGTGGGTGCATTTTGATGTCTTAACTCTGGGGGGTGAGGGCTGTATCAGGAACTGAATATCAGGAGTGAAAAGGAGCCAAGAGAACCTGTTCTTGAAAATGCTGGCAATCCCCAGCTTTCATATTTGTCTGGGGCTTTAAGCTCAATAAGAAATTATTCTGGAGAATCTATTTTCTGAGAATTTCCTGCTTAAGTTCATTTCTGGGTTACTGCCCAGCAGTTTCCTAGTCCTAAAACCTTTCTTAACTCTTATCAAAACTTCCTGTCCAAGGAAGCCTGCAGTGACTTGGAGGCTATTGAAGGCAGAGAAATCGATGCTGACCCATGTCCACCACTATCTTGCCTTCAGTTAACATGAATGCAAATTGATAAAAGCTCTTGGAGGAGAGGGTTTCGCTCACATGAGGGACCTCCTTGTGCTGGACTGGCTTTGGGGTGCTCCTTCCCAGTGGGTGCTGGCTTCTCCAGCTATGAAGGGCCAAGCCAGCCCTGACTAGCTGCCACTAGCATTAACTTTTTCTTTGCATGAGTCGTTAGCATTTACATACATAACAAACCAATGCCTTGGCTTATTCTGTAGAGAAATAAATCTGTCAGGACAGGCTGACTATTAGTGGTCTGCCTCCTGCTGTGTCTGATTATGCAAGACGCTGGTTCCTGGGAAACAAAAGAGGCAGGCAAATGTGAGTTTTTCTGAGCTCTGCTTCAAAACGGAGGGTGGAGTCACACAGCTCAGTTAGCTAACCTATCCTAATTTTTATTTGTAATTTCCTGGGTGGTCTCTCCTTAATCAAATTTTTCTGAGCTCTGCTTCAAAACGGAGGGTGGAGTCAAACAGCTCAGTTAGCTAACCTATCCTAATTTTATTTGTAATTTCCTGGGCGGTCTCTCCTTAATCAAGTGGATGCATGTCCTTTCTGCACTCTAACAGACCTTCCAAGTTCACCTCCATTCTAGTCTTGTCACACATTATAATTGTCCTTCCAGAATCTCTCTCCTACCCTGTGTAAGTACTAGTATATCGGGGACGATGGCTAGCTTCCACTCCTGTATCCATAGCCCCTACTATTGCACCTGCCACTTAATCGATGCCGAATAAACATTAGCTCAGCAAATAAATACAGTCATGCACTGATCAACAATGGGGATATGTTCTGAGAAATTCATTGTCAGGTGATTTCCTCATTATATGAACATCGTATAATGCCCTTACACAAACCTCGATGGTATAGCCTGTTGCTCCTATTCTATAAGCCTGTTACTATACAAACATGAAGTTAAATCAAACACAAGAGAAAATGATGCAATAAAGAGGCACAGTGAAGATGTATGAGGTGGCTACTGTTTTATGGCAAACTTTTTTTTTAATAAGTAGAAAGAATATATTTAAAATGATAAAAGTGTAGTATAATAAATACACAAATCAGTAACATAGTCATTTATTATTATTACAACTATTAGGTACTCTCCTTAATTGTATTGCTGTACTTTTATATGACTGGCAGCGCAGATTCGTTAACACCAGCATCACCAGCATTGTGCTGTGGGGCTACGATGCCACCAGGCCATAGGAATTCTTCGGCTTTATTATAATCTGGTGGGACCACGTCATTATGTGGCTCATGACTGTAAAAGAAGTACTTTAAGGCTAAGGCAAGAAAGAAATCCTCTCAATGAATCTGGAGCTTGCAGGGAAAGAGGAATGATGTCATGGGCACACATTTGCCCTGCCTACCTCACAGGGTGGCTCAGAGGAGTTAATGCATATGATGCTGTGCTGGTTACCATAGGCACCATTGACACTTAGAGCTTGACTTTTTCTTCTAAGCTCCTGGGACTTATAAAGGCTTTTGATTGACTAAGATGGTAAAATGTTGTTTAAAAGACATCTGAAGAGTTAACATCAGACCATTCCAGAAAGATTCCTGAGAAGAAAGGAGACATTACTAAAAGTCCACCTGGATGTAGGTAGGAAGCTCCATCTTCCGTGTCACTTAATCCCTAAAACTTACCAGTGATCCTGTCCAGAACAGGGCTGCTGAGAGCCACTCACGAAACCACTCTGGGTTCTGGCCTTTTGAGCCCAGGCTCTGGTAGCTGGTATCCACCCAACAGTCAGCACGTGCTGTTCTGTACACAGTACAGGGGACCCCCACTAACGTCGTGTGAAAATTCCTGGAAACTGCGACTCTAAGCAAAACGACTTATAACAAAACCACTTTTACCATAGGCTCATTGATAGACACAAGAGTTAAATTCCTGTGGTATATTTCTGGTCACAAAAAACATCGCCAAGCACTAAATAAAGACCCCAAATACTTCTAATATTAGACATTAAAATGTGTGCTATATATACACTTAAGAAAGATTCATAAAAACAAGTAAGGTAATGATTTTCCAACCTGCTTATTCCAGTTCAGGGTCACAGGACATGGCAGTAGCAAGCGTCTAGGTCAGTGGTCGGCAAACTGTGGCCCCTTGAGTGTGGCTCTTCCACAAAATACCATGTGCGGGCAAGCACGTACAGTGCGATTGAAACTTTGTGGCCACATTCAAGGGGCCAAAGAGCCGCATGTGGCTCGTGAGCCGCAGTTTGCCGACCACGGGTCTAGGTAATTGTGAAACCGAATGAGGTAATGCACAAGAATGTAAGCTCCATGAGGACAGAGACCTTTTTCATTTGTGCTATAGTCCTAGTGCTCATTGTTCTTAGTTCCCAAATCCTGCTGAATAAATTACGTAGTATACCACTCAGCCCAGGGCCTGGAGCTCCTCCATCATTGCTTCCCCACGTGGGAGGGCCAAAGCACAGTCAGCCTCATACTTGATCAAGAGTTGATTTTGCTGCCTTCCTTCTACAATTCAGAGAGAGGGCTCAGACTTATCTTGCTGGTGGGTGGGGTCCTCTCCGTAGAGGGTCTGTGGGGTGGAGCGGCAGGTCTAATGTTGGTGCCTGCAGATTGCTCTGAAGTAGGCCAGCCTGGGTGGGGTGACTAGCTGAGGGATTTCAAAAAGCAGGAGTCCCAGAATGCTTGAGGGGGGCCATTAGGTCCCGGGGGAGGGGTGCATAGGAGAAATGGCAGGAAGCCAAAGATACTACGTGCTTGGTTTGTTTTAGGAACTTTCCCAGGACCAGCCCTGTATGCAAGAAAGAGAAAGATGTTTTCCTATTTTTTTTTTCTTCTATATTCCCCTCTCTCTTGATTGTGTGACTTCTGTAGCCAAATCACAGAACAGAGCTGATTACATTAGTTGTACAGCTGAGCCACACTTGGTTCAATGGGCTCTCGCTAGCTGGACAGGGACCCAAACCTCCAGATGACACATTGTTTCCATGAGAAATTTACTTTCAGTTCCAAACATATGATTAATGGGATAGGTCTCAGAAAGAAGCCCTTTCTGTACCCTGTCCTGGATTAGTCCAGACAAATCAGGACTTGTTTTGGGTGGTGGGCATTGGGAGTTCTGTTTGCATAGTAAAGACTTGGCAGGCCCCCACGGAGAGTGGAGGCAGAGCTGACAGTCAGCCCCATGGCAGGAAGTTTGATAAGTTGGAGGGTGCAAACATTCTAGAAAGTGTTCTAGCTGAGTTTCAGCACCAAGGAACATCTTGAGAGTGGCCATCTAAGTGTTCATGTTCTCTCCCAGCCAGGCTCCTAAGGGGCCCAGAGCACATGCCTGGGGAAAGACATTAAATGGCAGGGAAGGCCAAGGAAAGATGTACAACATGATGGGTGATCAAGAAACCCAGAGAAGGAAGTCCTTTTTTAGGGATCCCATCAAAGATTGATCATGCTAGTGGGCGGGGTCCTCTCATTTGGGAGAGCAGATACTGGGGCCACATCAGGGTTGGGGAGGGTGCGGGGGATGATGGACCATGACCAGATCGCTCTTCAGCAGTGGAGGACTAACCTGGTCAGCACAGGATGAGGGCTGCTGAGAGAGGAGACAAAGGTCCCTACAGTCTCCAGGTTGCCTGAAGGACCTAGAGCCTCACCCACCTGCTTGAGTGCAACCTTTGTGGCTCCTTTCAGAACTGGAGCTATTCTTACAAAGAGATTTCTAGAACACACAACTTTTAAAATGTGGGGATTTACCTATGGATTTCAGTGTCGGGTCTCCTCCCACTTTCCTTCTAATGAGGAGCAGGTCAGATGGGCAAAATGTTAATGGACCAAACAGGTTGCATAAAGCAGGACTGTGTCCTGTTGGTTCCCTGCCTCCCCTCGTGAGCTGCAGCAAACTGCTTTGATGGAGTTTCACCCAAAGGGCAGCCAGCTTGCTTCCCACCGCCTCCTTCTCCCTTCCTGCCCTCAGTCAGAAGGCTAGGAATTGTTGCCAAAGGAAAAAAGACACGGGGCACTGGGGGCTGACCCAGCGAGCAGAGCTCCCAACGTGCTGTGTGGACCTTGTGTGTCTCTAGAGCAGGGGTCCTCAAACTTTTTAAACAGGGGGCCAGTTCCCTGTCCCTCAGACCGTTGGAGGGCCAGACTATAGTTTAAAAAAAAAACTATGAACAAATTCCTATGCACACTGCACATATCTTATTTTGAAGTAAAAAAACAAAATGGGAACAAATACAATATTTGTATTTGCATGTGGCCCGCAGCCATAGTTTGAGGACCCCTGCTCTAGAGCATCGCAGTTCCTTTGACAGATTATAAAACATTAAATTATCTTTCAAAAGCATGCCAGCTTGTCCCAATTAATCCCGATGACGAAGGCGGAGGGGGAAATTGCATGAGAGAAGTTAAAAGGTAAGTCCTAAGCCTAAAACTAACAAGTGGTTTCAACACCACCCACACCCTTGCACCCACCCCATCAAGGAGACTTGCCAGAAAAAAAGCCACTTGTGTCCACAGCCCAGTGGAAGCTCTAAGGCACTGAGGTGACTCAATTGATCTTTAGGGAGAGACAAAAGGACACGGGCCAAGGGCACGTCCCCTCAATCGGGAGTTAACTGTGGCCTGGAGATCCTCTCGTACCAGTGCTGCCCTCTGCGCTGATCCTCTGTGCCCTGAGAAGGTCATTCGTGGTCCCTGGGTTCACTTTTCCCGTCGAAAACATGTGACTCCTAATACCTGTGCCGATCTCAATAAGGAGATAAAGTCCAAGAAACATTAAATGGTGTTGAAGGCTCAGGGAAGGTTTCTGGGAAGGGTGGTGCCTAAGAAGCAGCAGGTGCATATTGTTTGTGCTTCATACCCAAGTCAAGGTCAGATATCAAAACCAGGAGGAGAATCTGGGGCTGGGAGCTGGAGAATGTTGTTGGAAGGGTGTGTGTGGGTTGGGGACATGCCAACCAGCCTGGGGCCTGGGAGGGTTTCTATTTCATTCCTGTTGGTACAATGTTCACGTTCCATCTGACAGCAAGGCAACCTCGTCCCGGTTCTGCTCCAGCAGATAAAGTACAGTCTTGGCCCCATCTCCCGCCCTACCTCTCATGACTCTCTCCTTAAGGCAAAAGGTTGAAATCCCCCACTTACCAATATCAAGGCTGAGAAATGTCTCAAATGCTAATTCCTCTCAAAGGGTGCCAGGAATTTTGAATACGGGTGTAATTCATCTTCTAAACAAGCTTTTTGTTTCTTCAGCATTCAGCTGTTGGTATTGGGCTTGGTTTGACAGTTGATTCAGGCCTTATTTAAACATGTCCCTTTCCCCACAGGCAGGGTGGGTCAGTGTGTCAGTACCTGCTGTGTGCTGGCCCCTGTCCTCAGTGTGGTAGGGACAGGGGAGCCTCACCACTTGTCCTTGCCTTGGGAAAGTGGTGGGTAATGATGCAAACTTCTCTTTCATAGTTCCGGTTAGCCGGCACATTCCCCAAACTCACTGTCGCATCTTGTTATAGAGACGCGCCTGCCCCTGAGGTGCCTCCCTCCAAGCCCGTCTCAGGGGACGGGACACACAAAGAAGGAGTATGGAAGCCAAAGTGATTATTGGGACCAGAGTGACAGGATGGAGAGGCTGTAAGGAAACGATACGCACAATTAGCGGCCTGGCAAGTTTACAGACAGTACTCATTAAGCCTCGCCGTGATTCCCCTGGATACGTTGATGGGGGCTTTGTAGCCAACTTTAGCTTTTATACATCTTAGTGGCAGTGAAAATGGAGCAACGACGGCTGATTGACGGAGCTGAGTGGGGCCCATTTATCCACCCCGCAGCTTTTGTTAGAGGGGAGGTGGAAATGTCTGTAGCACTTAGTGGCCCCATCTCCTCATTGAGACCCCAGCCGTCTTTCTCTCTCTTCTGAAAAGTGCTTTGGCTCCAGCACAAGAAGGTCAGTGGGAGAAACGAAGTGAAGGTCAGACCACTTTTTCTTTCTCCTCTATTTTTTGTTAGTCATGGTTAGTGACTGAATTTTTAAAAAGATCCAAAGGCATGAAGTGGGAGACTTGAGTGTTCTTATTTGCATATTCATGTCAAACCTGTGTTGCCAGCACAGGATTTCAAAGGGTGTTGCCAAGAGCCCAGCTTGGAAAGGCCTCAGCATGTGGGGGGCACCTGGGGCCTCTGCAGGGGGCTTTGCAGGATGAGGACACCCTGCCACTCCCCTTCTCTCTGCGGCTCTCTGGGCTCCTCTGGGTGGAATGCACAACAGCCTCTCCAAGTGGCTGGCTTCACCCATCCACGCTCCTTTCCCAGACATGTAAGCACAGCGAGCGATGGGCACAGGAGATGGGCAAGACCTTGGAGATGGGGGTAATTTTCCTTTTGTGCCTTGGAGTATATTTTATCTCCTTTTTGAAAAGCTACATTCATCATTGATTGCTTGTGATCTGTATTATACTGGCTTATCCTTTTTAAATATATATCTACACTAATAAAAGAGAAACATGGTAATTGGCGTACGGTGGAATGCACAACAGCCTCTCCAAGTGGCTGGCTTCACCCATCCACGCTCCTTTCCCAGACATGTAAGCACAGCGAGCGATGGGCACAGGAGATGGGCAAGACCTTGGAGATGGGGGTAATTTTCCTTTTGTGCCTTGGAGTATATTTTATCTCCTTTTTGAAAAGCTACATTCATCATTGATTGCTTGTGATCTGTATTATACTGGCTTATCCTTTTTAAATATATATATATATATATGTATATATAATTTGATTCAGAGAGGAAGGGAGAGGGAGAGATAGAAACATCAATGATGAGAGAGAATCATTGATTGACTGCCTCCTGCATGCCCCCTACTGGGGACTGAGCCTGAAATCTGGGCATGTGCCCTTGGCCGGAATCAAACCTGGGATCCTTCAGTCCGCAGGCCCACGCTCTATCCCCTGAGCCAAACCGGCTAGAGCGTACTGGCTCATCCTCGAGACTAGCAGTAGCGGGGCTGGGAGGAGGATGGTTTTCTATGAGGCAGAGGGATCTGTTCTTACATGGTGTTCGCATAGCACTGAGCTAGGGGCATGTTGGATTCAGGTGGTCTAATAGGAAGAATTCTCCATTAGGAAAAGCTATTGAACAAAGACACGAGTGTGTTGCAAAACATGGTAGATTTTGATCCATTAGAAGTGATACTTCCTAGAGGTAGAGGGATAGATTATGTTCCGTTCCAGTAAGATAAACAGGAACTGCAGGACCCTTCTTGGAAATCCCAGGGATTTTGTGAGCACCAGGCGCCCCCTGGTGTCCAAGTGGCAGACTGGGTTTCCTTGTTTTTAATTCTGACCAAAACAGCGCAGGGGAAGGAGGGCTAATCTCAATTTCATTTGTGCCTGGGGCCAGGGAGGTTGTGGGGAGTAACAGAGGACAGAGGAAGCCGGCTTCAGAATGTGGCTTATCCAGTCCCCTGGATGCTGTCCTGCACCCAGACCCCTAGGAGTAAAAGCCAACAGTGCCCATGGTTCCTCATTCACTATCACCGCACGGAGCCCAGGCCCATACTGTGGAGAGAGGTTGGATTTGGGAATTGAAGATACTAGCGCTCAACCTCTAGTTTAGCCACTAACAGACAGTGTGACTTTGCACCAAGCACTTATGCTTTAGGAGCTTTAGGAGAGCGGCCCCTTCACCATGGGTAGGAATAAGGTGGCTCTCGGTTACTATGAGGATGAGACAAGGTGGGAAGTGCCTCTCAGTAAATCCTAGTCCCCTTTGCCTCTTCCCTGCCCCTCACCCCACATTTGAAACAGCTTCCTAGATCCAATTCCCTCAACACACAGACATGGGCTGGCTTCGTGAATGTGCTATTTCTATCTATAAAGATATTATAAAGATTTGTGAGGTTTTGTGGATTTTTTTTTTTTGCTGGTTTCATTGATTTTAAACAGTAAATCTCCCTCAAACCTGACCCTGAAATAGCTCGCACAACCATTTCCAGCTGAGATGTGGCCATTTGCTCTTTGACAATTATGAGGAACTGCTGAGCTTTCAAGCCTGCACTGTCTGCGGTCAAATGAGGTGATGCACTTGCTTAATGGGCTGCCCTGGAGTTGCCAGCAGACTCTCTGACAGCAACAGCGACAGCTCTCCCCTGGCTGCTATAGTGCCTGTGGCTTCACTAAAAGTCAGGAATAGATTTTCCTAGTAAGTCACTCTGATGTAACATCAAAATATTTTCCTAACAGGTTTCAAATCTGGTTAGTTTTTACTTTTATTTTTATTTGGGGCAGCTTTCTATCACAGAAGAGTTCAGATGGATTAGAAGACTTTTCTACACTGGGTGGTGTTTCTCAGTGGTTAGAGCACCAGGCACCAAAGGGTTGTGGGTTCAGTTTCTGGTCAAGGGCACATACCTGGGTTGCAGGTTTGATCCCGGCCCCAACCATGGTGTGTGCAGGAGGCAACCAATCGATTGTGTCTCTCTCAAGTGGATAGTTCTCTCTCTTTCTTTCCCTCCCTTCCATTCTCTTTAAAAATCAATGGGGGAAAAAATATCCTTGGGTGAGAATTAACCAAAAAAAAAAAAAAAAAAAAGGAAAATAAAAAAGAAAGAAAGAAAAGAGAAAGGACTCTTTTGCCCTCCAGTTTTACTAAGCAGGGAGGAAAGAGGAATCAGTGGTAAGCCTAGATGGTAGAGTTAAATGCAGAAATATTTTACTGCTTTACTTCTTTTACTGTAGCCTTAAAAGAAAGGGGAGTGGATTAGAACACATGAATAGATCACTTTGAAAACTTGCCTGGTGTGTAGGGGAAGGGGCAGCAGAGCACCCACTAGTGTCTGATGCACCAGCACTGAGTTCCAGGTCAGTCAGGTGTGCGTGTGTGTGTGTGTGTGTCTGTCTGTCTGTCTGTCTTTGGGCATGACACTCAACCTCTCCCAAGTCCCTAGTTTTCATAAAATGAGGCATCATAATAGTGCCTACCTGAAGGTTGCTGAGGAAATGATATCTGATAAAGCACTATGGCGCACATTCACATAAAAACTGTTCAATAAATGTATGTCTACTATTACTCATTCACATTTTCTTCATTAACTTATCTTGGGTTCATAATGTACCTTTCACAAGTTTCCGTGGCAATTTACAGAAGTAAAGGTGGCCTTACTTCACTTCCTGCTGCAATTGAAGAGCAACTGCTACTTTAGCCACCTAGGGATGAGATGTAGAGGGAGGTCTTAAGCAATCTTGTCACAATTCTGCCAGCCCTCCACTTGGCTCTGAAAACAGAAGGTGCTGAGGAAATGCTTGTCTCCTAATTTAGAGCCAAATGCATGTAACTGTTAGGAAACATGCCAGTACTTACACATGCAGTCATCTTCCCATGTTCTCTTCTGCCAGCACACTGCTTCTGGGAGCTGAGGGTTGTCCCAAATGGGGTGCCCCTGGTTTGCTCTTAGTTTGGATTCAAATGGAGACATTTGTCATTAAGTGCCATAACTCAGGTTCTCCAAGCAATGTTTCATTTGTCGTCCCCAGGCACTGCTTTGTCACCTAAAGAAGGACCAGAACCTTTCATTGTGTTACCCCTTTTATTTATTTCGCAGTGTTTAAGCCCAAGTTCAACACCCAACCACAGTATTTCCTGCCACTGCATTTCATTGCACCTTACTAGAAAAGTACAAGAGGAAATACTGCTATGTCATTATCTTGATGAAAAGTGAGGATTTCAGCAAGTTTACGGTAGCACAAAAGCAAGCAATACCAGAACCAATGTCACCAAAGATTTTGTATGAGAACCAAGATGGTTGTGGTGGTTACCTTTGATAATGATAGTCTTCACAAACTCTATATGGAAGACCACATGAATATACTTCACTGATAAAAAATACACAACTTCTTATTGCTGAGAGTTGGATGTTCTAAAAATATGTACTCACAGAGCAAGCTTCTGTTGCTGGTGGCTGCCTCTAAGAGGCTGTCCAAAGTAGGCGCTATGGTCCTCACTGCTATTCCCCAGCTCTAGGCACTGGGTAAGTTGAGTACCCTATCTGAGCTCTGATTTTCTTTGCAACCACTTTGTAATATTGTTGTATGAGAATTAAGATGAGGTAATCATATATACATAGCAATTAACACAGTACCATACATGTGGTAGTTGCTCAGTGTTAGGTATATTTGGTGATATCATCATCATCATCATTATCATTTCTGCAGCCCTTGAGGGACAGTGATGTTGGGCTTTTAGATTTTTATTTAGTCATTCTCTGGGGTCAGTCTTCCTTCTATATAATAGAACTCTATTATCTTTCTCACCACAGGGGAAGCCTATTTCCTTGCTCTTTTGTAATCTGACAAATAATTTTATCAAATCTCCCTATCTTTCAGGGTCTCTATTCTCTTTTCTTTAAAATGAGAAGATGGGTCAAAGATCTGAACGGCCTTGCAGCTCTGCCACTCTTGACTCACACCTTCAAGTAACTGAAGGCCCTGTCAAGCTAGTCCTTCACCTCAGACTTGATCCTTTTTAAAAATATATATATTTTTATTGGTTTCAGAAAGGCAGGGAGAGAGAGACTGAGAGAGAGAGAGAGAGAGAGAGAGAGAGAGAAACATCAATGATGAGAGAGAATCATTGATTGGCTGCCTTCTGCATGCCTCCCACTGGGGATCGAGCCCACAACCCAGGCATGTGCCCTTGACTGGAATTGAACCTGGGATCTTTCAGTCCGCAGGCTGATGCTCTATCCACTGAGCCAAACCAGCTAGGGCTCAGACTTGGTCCTTTGTAATGATAGCACCTCAGGTAGGACTCTCCACACAGTGGATGCCAAGGAAATTGTGACCAGCTGATGTTCTGTGTGGCTGTTCTTCTACTTTTCATCACTGAGTGCTCTCTTGGAGGTCTAATCCCTTCTTATCATACTAAACTTATAAAATTAAGAACAAAAATTGCTCTTGTCCTTGTCTTTGGCCAATCCATTTCAAATACCAGGCCAAGATAGAGCTGACCTACAGCCAAGTTCTGCCATGTACCTAAGCTAATTTAAAAAGGTGCCAATAAAATGAAAATAACAATAGCTAACATTTATTGAGCACTCAGCTTTGACATGAATTCATTAATTCTTATACTGTCTGAAGTAGGCACTCTTGTTATCCCCAGTCTACAGATGAGAAAACTAAGGTTTACAGAAATTAAGTGACCTGCCAATGGTGAAGCCAATGCTAAGGGAAGAAATGAGGTTTAACTCCAGCAACTTGATCCAAGAGTCTTTGTTCTTAACCACTCGTGAATCAATTCTAGACAGATTTATCACAATTTTTAAAAGGCAGTCATCTGGGAAAGATGCTTAGAAGCAAGAAGGTGGACTAGACAAGCTCCTAAGGGTTGCTTTTACTCCATGATTCTGCCAAGCCAATGCCACATAAGCCTCCGCTTCCCTGTGCTGACCCTGGGGCTACCTCTGAGCCTAGACTGAAGTTTTTCTCAAGTTCATCTTGATGTCTATTATCTCCCCCATGAGCATTCATTCTCTCCTTTCTCCTTGCCAAAGGCTAAGACAAGCTTTCAAAGGCTTGAGGAAATAAAATGTCAGGCCTTGTGTCTTCCTCAGGCTTTAGAGACTGGAAATTCTACATATACTAGGATGTGTCCTATTTGAGGAGAGCCTCTTGCCCCAAACGTAGTATCTTAGGTTTGTGAGAATCTTCAAATGTCATTCAAGTCAGCCACCCTGACCTCATATTGCTTGAGCCCCTTCCCAGCATCTCCACTCCTGGGAAGGAGAAGGGCTGTCCTTCTTGTGCTTGCCCACCAGCTGTGCTTGCCATTCTGTCAAGTTCTTACTGGCCAAAGAGCTCCTCCTTAAATTGTGCTAAACTTGAACTCTATGTAACTTCCATCCATGACTCTGGCCAAGGACACCATTCTATGCCACCTGGAATGAGCTGAATTCCTGTGAGGGCCCTTCAAGTGGGCTGCCCTGTCTCCCAGCAGGCTCTTCTTCCAAGAAAATGACTGCAGAGTCTTTAGTTCTATTGCAGCTAACCTGGCCTTCAGATAACCTTGATCTTCTGGCCACTCTCTCTGGCATGTCTGTGGCTACATGAGAGTGAGCTTCCCAGCGGCAATGGCAAAAGTTTACCATGCTCCGAGCAGTTGCAAGTATACATAACCATCACCTACCTTGCTCTATATGTTGCTAGTTTAAAATTTAAACCAAGATCAAAGCATCATTTACTTTCTTTTTTTTTTTCCTTGCAGGGACAGGTTCGGGGTAGGCAGTTACATCATAGCATTGCATCACTCTGTTGACTCATTTAGAGTGACTATTGCATAAAATACCTCAATCATTTCCACGATGTGGCTCTGAATCCCATGCTTGCTTTTTTGGGAGCCACAACAAAGCCCTGGGTTTCCCCCGATATCACTCCACCTTGTTAATCCATGGTTAGAACTCACAGAAACATTTTAGATCCAGATTCTATCACCTCATGTATTCCCCTGGTGGGTTTACAAACCTGCCTTTGTGTCTTCATTTAAATCAATGACAACAAGTGCTCCTGTGAAGGACAGAACTCAGGTCAGATTCCAGTCCACTTTGGAGGTGAAGTGGCCGGTGGGAGCAGGGGTTCCCAAGGAAGACTTGAGTGCTTAGAGAGTTTCCTGACCAGACACTTTTATTTATTTCATTCAGAATGTACGTTGCAATTTGTAAAGTATGGAGATACCTGTTTACATTTCTGCTCATGAAGAAACACCCTATTTGTTAAAAGGGTGTTAGCAGTAGGAGGTGGAAAGTGAGTAGGAAAATGAGAAGTGTCTATATACCCTGGTTATCATTTTTCTCAAGGGTCCAAGAGCATGCCGAAGCTGACGGGGGATCACTGGCCAGGAGGCTTGTCTTATGCTTTCAACACTCAGAATTTCAGAGTTGTTCCTTTAGGATGGCTCCACACCCTGAATGAAGTTTAAGAAAGCATTTTGGCTTTTAAAACCCACTGTCTAATTTCTCCTTCCTTCCCTTCCTTCCTTCCTCCTCCCCTCCCTCATCCTCATAAACTGTGGCTGAGTTTAAGTTGTCACAATTGATTTATAGATATTAAAAAGCTTTTCATTTTGGGAATATTTAGCTATTTCCTCCACTGATGAGGCTGTAATCTCTCATGCTCTTGAGAATTATTGAGATTAATAGTATGGAAAAGATCCCAAATTGATCACTTTTCTTACAAGTTTTCCTCATTAAATATGGGCTGGCTTGCCAAAGAAGTTATGGAGTTCCTGGGGAGACTTTAAATTGAAGAGATTTTCTTCAGCTGCATGGCTTGGCCATGTCCTGTTCACAGACAGAGAAATGGATAAAATGATCCCTGAAGCTCTTTGTTTTGTGACCACTGGGTCCCAGACGGCTCACCATGGCGAGAGGCTCCGTCACAGTGTTTCTGGACTAGCAGGTCATGAGAAATCACTATGGCAACACTGAATAGTCTCTGAGGAACCATAGGTAAGGAGTCCCTGTAGAAGCACTCAAAGGCTTAAGGAAGCTACAGGATTTTAAATGAACTGACACATTGATGGCACAACTAATGAGGGTGGCAAGCTTGACCTTAAGTGATAGATTGCCCCTTCGTCAGAAAGGCTGATAGATGCTGATTTCTGAATGCATTCAACAAATATTTATTGGACACAGGTCTATGTGCCAAATGTACTATGAAAGGGAATACAAAAATAAGCAAACACCATGGTTCCTGATTTCGTGGAACTTAACATCTGATACGGGAGACTAATATAAACTAACTAACCACACAAATAATTACAGAGTTGGTAAGTGTAAATTACAGGACACAGTGGAATGTATAAGATGGGAATCTAGCTGGGATGAAAAGGTGGTGGTCAGAATTTGGAATTGTATGGGCTTCTCCAAGGAAGAAGAAGAGATCTGTAGGAGGAGGAAATTAGACAAGCAGGTAAAATTGGAACATTCCAGGGAGGATCATGGGCACAGACCCTGAGGCGGCAAAATGAGGACAGCAGCCAAAAATGAGGTTCGTGAGGAGTGCCAGGGCAATGTAGTGCATATTATCCATTTTAGTCTTTAGCCAAAGTGCAATGGGAACACATTGGAGGGTTTCAGAAAGTGGTGGCAAGGAGAAGAGTAGAACGATCAGATTTCAATTTTGAACAATTCTGACCGTGAGGGAAAATCATTGAAGGTACACAGGGATGAATATGCTACGTTGAGATAAGAGATGACGGAAGCTTGAGCAGATGATTGCACTGAAGGTGACGAGAAGTAGAGGGACTTGAGATCTCCTCAGGAGACAAAATTAACAGTAGTTGGTGCTGGACTGGGAAAGTGTATTTGGGGCAAAGGAGCTAGAGACTCCAGATCTGTTTACATTGTGGGTGTCCAGGTATAGGACACTGGTGGGTTTTTAGATCAGAACACAAGGAAAGTCCAGGAGATTATCCTGGTTCCTCCAAAATAAATGAGGAGGGATCCCCGAGGCTAGAGGTGGTAGAAGACAGCATCTGCGTTCATCTTGGTCATAGATTCCTGGAGAAGCTCCTCCAAGGCATCCTGAGTAGTGGCTTCCAGCCTTTGGATGTTAGTAAGCTCTGTGAAGGAAGGGACCATATCCACTGTGTTCCATACTGCAGGCCGGTGCTTAGAAGAATTCCCGGCACATGTGTCTCCAAAAATATTATAGATAAAAATAATTTTCCCAAGAGCACAGAGAAGAACACAAGCAATGGCAAGATGGAGAGAAGTGTAGGAACTCACACCTCAGCCTCCTGGTGCAGCGGCTTTCCGATGCCCCTTCCACTTCTCTCTCTGGTCTTGTGCTTCTGTTGAGACTTATGACTTTATACTCCAAACATCCACCTTTTCATTTAGTTTTAAAAGCTTTGAAAGCTGTTGGGTGGAAATATTTGGTTTTATTTTGAGGTGCTATCATATTTGGAAGCTTTCATTTAAGTAGAACTTTTCTTTGGTTAGACGAAACAGGGAGTTACCGATTGTAACTACTGGGAGAAATGAGCAAAGAAAGCAGGTCTAGGCAGAACAAAGGATATAATACTATTAGGTAGGCCCCCAAACAGGACTAGAATGGTTGAAATTCAGCAAAGGAGGTTCTTTCAGGTTCTAAAAGTCTTCCTGGAGCCCTGGAAGGTCAGAGAGCAGCCGGCCAGACATTTTTAAAGCAGTAAAATGAAGCCAAGTTCTGGGAATTCAAGGTGAGAAGAAAGAGCCCCAGCAAACAACATTAACGAACTTCAGTTCCAAGGACAAATCGAGTGAGGGTCGATTGGTGGTTAATGTAACCAGAAGAAATTAGAGATAAACAGATGAACTGTCTTTAGGGACAAGGCCAAGCTGGGGATGACTTCACAGGTAGGTAGTGGCAATAGTTTAGCTAACTTTGCCTGAGAAGTCTTCTACCTGATCTTGCTGTGTTTTTCTTCATTTTCATGCAAAAATGATGAGTATATGTATCTTCCTTCAAAATCATGGCATATGTATCCAGGTGGGCTGATACCATTGGTAATTTGATTTTTCAAAGTCATAGATATGGTGTACACTTGAAAGGAGGACATTGCCTCATAGGCAGATGTTTCCAGAAAGGTAAATGAAAGTAGATAGAATTACTGATCTATTTAAATGGACATGATTTTAAGCTGCAGATTTAAATATTCTCTTCATAATAAGTGGTGTGTGTGTGCACTAGATAATTTCTCTGGCTCTTTCACTCTATATGATTCTGCAACAAATGTTGAATTCTGACATTTCATGCATTTCTATGTAAATGTTCAGCAAAACTTTTTATTTATTTATTTATATTTATTTTTATTTTTTTAAATTGTTTTATTGCTCAAAGTATTACAAAGAGTATTACATATGTCTCCTTTTTTCCCCACCCTTAACAATCCCCTGGTCTCCCCTACCCCCCAGTGTCTTATGTCCATTGCTTATGCTTATATGCATGCTCAGCAAAACTTTGTGAGTGATATGGATATTAGAATCTGGGGAAGCATCCGTTTAGAGAACCATTTTTTTGGATGGTGAGTGGGTCTAGGGTCAATTCAATTTGGAACCATAAATATGAGCAAGGAGCAGAGCTGCTCACACTGTAACTATAAAAAGAGTCATTAATTTAGTTCTATATCTTCATGGGGCTTCAGAGACAATTCAAATGTAGATTTCCAACCACCCCAGGTGTAAATTACATCAGGTATTTTTAGTCTTGTTCTATTTGCAATCACCAGAATAAACATAAATATTTCCTACATTTTTGTTCTTTTGGAATGGTTGGTTACTCTGTTGTTACCACTTCTCTACCAGACAGTTGTGTGTGCATCGGTGCTCACGGTGGCCTTGAATGGGCTGTTCATCCTCCCTAGTCCCCTCTAGGATAGGAAGGCTTGCCTTGGAATTTCCCTGCCTCCACTTTTATACCCATTTCTGTTTTCAGTCCTCTATTCCTTTCCCTTCCCTCCTACTTCCAGTCCTCCCTAGTGTTTGTCTACTGCCCTTTAGCTTATACCAGTCACATAACACTTCATAACCCTTCTTCTCCTGCCCCATCAAAGCTCACAGAATGGAGTTCCAGTCCTTCAGAGTCTTATTCTCAGTAAGATAACAGAACACATCTAATCCACTTACGAAAATAGTCTACTTATCTCTGAACATTTTGATAAGGGACATATATTAAACATTCAGGAATGGGGGTGGGGAGTATGGGTTAGCAGTGGTAGAGATCATTTTGGATGGGGAAACCTTTAAATTTTTCTTACATCAGACCAAGCAGGCAAAGCCTAAATATTGGGCAGGTACCATTCCTGCCCTTCTTTTCAAGGAAGGCTTGAGAAGGGACTCTGGGATATCACCAGGGTTGGTGGGATCTCTTCATTTATCAAAAGAAGCATCATCTAAATGAGTCCAGGTTGGATTAGGTAAGGAATAAAATTAAAAAGGAGGTATGTCCTTGATATCAGCCAAATTCATAGCCCGCAGCAGACGTTTGTGGTTAGCTGAGTCACACTGCCTTGGGATTAGCCAGCTCTACTTTCTGTTTCAACAATAAAAAGTCTTGCAACACTGCTGGCATGTGAGACAGAGGTATCCAGAAAGCCTTGGCATCTTTTCCAACAGCATAACGGGACTTAGGGAAGAGACTTGTGAGAGCATGGTCCATGCACTCCACCACCAGGGAGAGGTCCACGTTCACAAAGGATACAGTGCCCCGCAGCTTGTCCATACCTGTAAAAAGAGAACAAGTGTGTTTACTCTTTGATGAAAGGGGAAAAGGAGTCTGTAGAGGTGAGGGTACAAAGGGGAAGATGCGTTAGTGGGAATTTTGAATTTGCCATTATAATTGAGGCCCATTGTGATGGGTTTCTATCTATTTATCAGAAAATAATGCAGCGATGCTTTCTCTAGACCAGCAGTTCTCAACCTGTGGGTCGTGACCCCTTTGGGGGTCGAACAACCCTTTCACAGGGGTCTCCTAAGACCATCGGAAAACACATATATAATTACATATTGTTTTTGTGATTAATCACTATGCTTTAATTATGTTCAATTTGTAACAATGAAAATACATCCTGCATATCAGATATTTACATTAGGATTCATAACAGTAGCAAAATTACAGTTATGAGGTAGCAACGAAAATAATTTTATGTTTGGGGGTCACCTCAACATGAGGAACTGTATTAAAGGGTCGTGGCATTAGGAAGGTTGAGAGCCACTGCTCTAGACCGTTGGCTCTCAAAATTGAGTGGGTAGCAGAATTTCCTGGAGGGCTTGTTAAGGCCCAGATCGGTGGGTCCCACCTTCAGCAGGTGTAAGGTGGGGCCCAAGAATTTGCATTTCTATCAAGTTTCCAGGTGATGCTGATGGCACTGGTCCAGAGACCAAACTTGGAGAGGCACTACTTTAAAGCCACAAGGGAAACAACGTCATAAAGTATATGAGGCTCCTGAGCCCAGGGAGTTATGGGTTTGATTTTGGGTTTGTTTTGAGGGAGTACCATGTTTACAGGAAATGTGGGAATGCATGTGCACTTAAGCATGTGTGTGCGTGCACTCATGTGTCATGTGCCTCTGTAATCCAATGAATAAATAGAGAATCATCACTCCAAAGCCCTGACTCAGGAAGCTGAAGAGATCCTCCTTCTCAGGTAAGTGAAGTGTTTGAATAATGAGCTAAGACACTTTTGAAGAGGCTGGTGTGTCATCAGGGATTGGTAATGGCTTGGAACATTCCTCCTGTGCTCTTTTTGTTGTTGTTGTTGTTAATCCTCACCCAAGGATATTTTTCCATTGTTTTATAGAAAGAGTGGAAGGTATGGGGAGAGGACAGAGGGGAACATCGATGTGAGAGAGACACATGGATTGGTTGCCTTCCACATGCAACCTGGGCCAGGGATCAAGCCTTCAACTGACTGGAATCAAACCCAGGACCCTTTAGTCTGTGCGTTGATGCTCTATCCATTGAGCCAAACCAGCTAGGGCCTCCTGTGCTCTTAAAACATACCTGAGGTCCTGGCTGGTTTGGCTTAGTAGATAGAGCATCGGCCGAGGGACCGAAGGGTCCCAGGTTTAATTCTGGTCAAGGGCACATGATCAGGTTGCAGGTTCGGTCATCAGTGGGGCCTGCAGGAGGCAGCCGATAGATTATTCTCTCTCATCATTGATGTTTCTCTCTCCCTCTCTCTTCCTTTCTGAAATAATAAAAATATTTTAAAAGAAAAAAACATATCTGAGTTGTGTCTTCTCAAAAGAAAACTATTATTTTAAATCTTCCTTTCAACTTCAGGCCCCAGTAGCCACAAGTTGATCAAAGAGACTAAATGAGGTTACCTAATAAGCCTTAGTGGCTATTTTGAACTCCTATTACTCCAGCCTGGGAAACGAAGAAAGGTGAGCTTAAGTTTGTGGTCTACTTCGGAAAAGTGAGTCTGGCTGATCTCCAAATCCTGACTTGGAAAACTCTAAAAAGAACAACCAGTGTAACATTGGGCTCAAAGCCACATGGTACTTCTGAGACAGGACATTTGAAGCAGGGGCTAGTGCAAACGTAATTTTGAGATGGAAGTTGATGATATACTCATAGGCATTTATAAAGTATCAATGTTAGTATCAAATGGAGAGAGCGCTTTTAAAAGAGCATTTTGTTTCTGAATCTACTTAGAACCTTCAGAGTTGGTGAGTGAGGAATAATATTTAACGGCAGAGGTTTTAAATCTATAGTGACATGTCAGCACTGGGAGGTTTGTCAGACCAGAAGTTATAGTTGATATTTTGGGTGTCCCCCAACGATGTATATATTTATATTAACAGCTGATAATTCACTTAATTTTCACTCCTTTTCAGGTTTAACTGACTTGAAATAATGGGTGAAGTCAGACTAAACTTTGAACAAAGAAAATTTATCCTAAAGTGCTGCTAGACTTTTTTTGGGGGGCAGGGGGATACATAAAAGATAAAGTTTATGGTACAAAACTGTCAAAGAATCAAGGCAACAGTCGAAGAATCAAGGGCACATAAATACTGAACAAAATGATTCTTGATGTTTGCCATTTCATTGCTTCGAGTTATCAGTGATGGCTGTATCAGAATGATCATTAGTTTGAAAACAGGCATTGACAAAAAAATTATTCATTTCTGCAGATTATTTTAAATTTTGAAAATGAACTGTATGTTCATAAACACTGACTTTATAATAATTAAAAGTGCATATTCATTTTTTTGGGACCCCCTGTATATGTGTATATGTTTGCATCTGTGTGTGCGTGTGTGTATGTGTGTATGTATAGTGGGTGGGGTGGTTGAAGGAGTCAGTCATTCTAAAAACCTCCCTGGGTGGATCTGCCTTGGTCTTTGCTCCACCTTGTGAACTACTGGCCTTGAACCTTACCACAGTTGGCTGTCTTACCAAGCCCATTGAGGAAGAGGCTGGATTACAGCTTGGAGGAATAGAGTGACACAAAGTTAGGTGGGGCAGGGCCAGGGAGTTTGAGGTGGAGGCGCAATCCTGATATAGGAACTTCGACCAGCTCCTTAATGCCTGTTGACATTATAGTGTGGTGCAAAGTCAGGCTACCTGTGTTCAAATCTAGTACTTCCACTTATAACTCTGCAACTTGGGCAACTTACTTCTCTGTTTCTATAAAATTAAGGTGGTATCTATTTCATAAGGTTTATTTGGGCATTTTATTTATTTACTTTTTATTTAAGCATTTTAAATGAAAGTTCATGTAAAGTTCTTATAGTGGGGACAAGTACACATTATTATTTCTCCATCCCTGACTCAGTCTCTGGACTTAGTTACTTCTTCTATCTCCACTCCCCGTGCATTCCTGCTCCAGAAAGTTTTTACCCAAATAATTCCTTCCTATATTTTGGGCTTTATTCAAACCTGACCTGTCCCATAAAGATTTCTTAGCTAGTATTTTTTTTTCTTGGTCTGAATTCCTTGGGCAATTAGAGACCACATGATATAGCACCCTTCTGGACTATAGGGATATGTCTAAGAAGTAAAGGATTGATTTTCTTTATGCTGTACAGTCTCATTGTTTTACAGTCTCTCTTGGTTACTTTTTGTTTTCAACTAGATTATAAGCTAGTTAAGGGTCAGAGTCTAAGTCTTTATATTTTGGGACCTCCATAAATCCTGGAACAATGTTAAGTGATTGATTGGTAGAGGAGTTTGGGTAGAGGTGAAGACCAGGAGTTGTATTGCCTTGGGTAGGACATTTCACCTTCCAAAGCCTCTGTTTACTATTCCTATAGTGTTGTGTGTTTTTTTGAGGGGTAAATGATACACATAATTTATAAAGTGCTCAGTATGGAACTTGGCACTTAGTAAATGCTCAGAGGAGCAAGAGATGACATTGGAATTAGTAGGAATACCTGATCCATATTTAAGATCCCTATTACTATGGAACCTCATTTTTTAATATATGTTTGAGTCTCCTGCATACTGGCTAGGACAATGAATCCCAGAGGACCCTGGGTCCATCCCCAAAACTCACATTTTTCAATGTAACCTTCTCCGTATTGGTGTTTGATATCAGGAGACAGGTCCTTCCAAATGGCAAATTTCTTCTCAGCAGCCTTTACTGGATCTGATAATCCTGTTTTGAATAATCCAGGTTCGATGCAACAGACATGCACACCAAAAGCTTTCATGTCCCGTCTGAGTAAAAAACAAACAAACCATTGATGATGTTCAGTGGAGGTTCATTTGGAAAATGCTCGTGACATTTTCTTGTGAAACTTTTCACGGGATCAGAGAATCAGGTGCATTGGACAGGAGCATCTTGTTCTGCCCTCTCAGTTTGCGGATCTGAAGGTCAGGGTGGTGAAGTGAGGGCTGGTTTAGTGACAGAACAGGACAGGGACCTGGGTAGACCCACCCCCAGCCCAGTGTTCCCCCTGAGCCTACCCTCATTGAATTGACAAGCATTTGGGCTGAGGACACGTTTCTTTTCAGTACATAGCATACTTTATGGTGAAATTGACCGATGACTAGTCTGGCTGGACAAGTTTACCTCCATTCTAGGAATGTGAGGAGACTGCAGCATGAATGAGGATATGCTGAGGGACACAATATGACTTGACTAACCTGTTCCCTAGGCCACTCAGCAAGCTCTTTCATCATCTCACTGCAGAAAACCCAGACCTATGCATTTACCAGGCAACAGGGTTTTGGTGAAATCATGGTCCCCGTTTCTTTAAAGCAATCCAGTTATGTGAATAATTATTTCCTATATTTAATTTATATTTCTATCAAGAGTATATAAGGAAGTAATTATTCATTTTACAGAAGACTCTACCAACCATAAGACTTACCAAGAACTTTACCAGTAACCTTAAATTATGATTTAATTGATCTTACATTTGCTTTCTAGTAACACACCTATTGTTTAGTTTGAAGTATATTTTACAAAAATGCAAATTAGCTTGATTTTGAAATAGTTTGAAGGGTACGTTGCTTGCATTGAAATGAAAAAGATTATTTTTCAACCTGATTGTATTTTTCTCGCCTATCTTCTGACCTCCTGTGGGTTTGGAAAGTGTCAGTGCTAAAGGGGTATATGGGAAGACTTTCCTCTCCATCTACTCATGAAAATAACATCCTCCAGGGACAAATGGCTTTAAGTCATCCAACTAACCTTACCAGGTGAGTAAAACCAGTATGAAACTAGTATGTTGCTGGGCAAATACAGCTTTAAAGAGCCCCAACCCTTTCCCAATAGGACAGCTGCCCCCAAATCCTCCTGGAGCTGCCACTGGACTGTGGCCTGCATGCACAACACCATTTCCAACACTTGTTCCATGACTTAGAAACTTATGAACACTCTCTACTGATTAATTTCAGGCATAGCACAGCCGCGTTTGCAATCCCACAAACCCTTCCGTTGAAATATCTTTTTAAAATTAAGTATGTCTCTAAGTGTACTAACATTTTATTATGATACTGTTGCTGAGAGAGTGGAACCAAAGGGCAACCAAGCAGATTGATGGAGGTTCTCCATGACCTTGCTACTCAAAGTGTAATCTCTCAACCAGGGGCAGCACTTGGGTGCTTGTTATAAATGCAGAACCCAGGATCCACCCCCAGGCCCACTGAATCAGAACCTGCATTTTGAAAAGATCAAGGCGATTCATATGCACATTAACACTGAAGAAGCATTGTTCTGACATTGTCTTGTGTGTTTATTTCTTGGAAGAATCAAACCTGGAAACCTGATTAAATAGCAAAATGGAGTTGCTCTGTCTCTATTAATCTCTGTAGAATAATCTAACCTTTTATTAGTAAGCTACACCTAGAACCATGGTGTAGATCAGCCGTGGGCAAACTACGGCCTGTAATGATGTTTACTTTGAATTTATATTAGTTCACACAAACACTCCATCCATGCTTTTGTTCCGGCCCTCCCGTCTAGTTTAAGAACCCATTGTGGCCCTCGAGTCAGAAAGTTTGCCCACCCCTGGTGTAGATCATAACTCTAACATGTACCTGCAACTAGTTGAATAAATAAATGGTTGAATTGAAGAAAAGATAGTATGTAATTTCATCTTTTCTCTTGCCTATCATAGCACACTCAACTGGATACTTTCCATTTGCCCCACTGTCTCCTCCACCCATGTGTCTGCTCTCCACGCTGGGAGGCCTGCCTGTATTAACTATATTTTAGCTTCTGTTTGGTTCAGTCAATTGGGAGCAACAGAGGAAGAGCAGAGGAAGCAATGGGAAGAGGTTGGACTAGTTATTACTCCTGTGATGTTGACACTGGTTAATTTTATCCCTCAACTGAAGGTGACTGCCTCTATGTATCCAGGTTCTGGAAACTGCCCTTTCTTTTCCCTTCAGTCTTGTGGGTAGAGATGCGCGGCTATCATTAATTTCCTGGACATTACATTACCCTTTGGGATTTCACTACATGACTCTGATGCTTGCCAATAGTCCTTTAAGTAAACTCTGCTCCATTTGCCCAGTTTTAATGTCCTCCCTTTCCTACCAGAAACTTGATTGATACAAAGAAACGGGGCTTTGAACTGAAAGTGACAGCTTCTGGTTCCAAGTAAGATAGATTACTTCCCCGTCTCTCCCACTGAATGTAGCTACAAAACCTGGACAGAATGCATGGAGCAGCTATTTAAGAACTCTAAAATGAAGATGTTAGTAGGCGAGGGAGGGAAGAAGACCATGTTTTGAAGTGCCACTGAACCACTAGAAAAATACAATAACTAAAATAAAATATTTATCTGTTGGGCTCGATAGCAGAATGAAAATGAAGGAAAGTCAGTGCACTTAAAGATAGATCATTAGAAATATCCGAACAACAGAGAGAAAAACAATGGAAAAAGTGAAAAGAACCCTAGGGATCTGTGGGACAACCCAAAAGTCCTAACGTTTGTGTTATAGAGACTCAGAAGGAGAAGAAAGACTGGATTGCAAAAAAAAGTTTAAAAAAATTAATAGCTGAAAACTCCCCAAATCTGGAAAATACATAAACCTACGGATTCAAGAAGCCCTGTAAACCTCACACATGCTTGGGGGCACAGAGTTGGGGCATTTATTTGTTAAACTGATACTTTGTTTTGAGCTCAGGGGTTCTCTGAAAGCACACAGCAAAATGATGTGATAAGCCAACCATGTCAAACTCGTGGCCTGCAACAAATATTTTTGTGGCCCAGCCAATATAGCGTATGTAAGAAACTTTTTAATAAAAATTTTGTAACTTAATTTTTACAATATCCTACATAATTATTAAAAATGAACTACAACATTCGCTAATGACTGACTTCTATAATCACGTTGCATTCATTTCCCTTATGCGCTTTACACGCAGATGCACCATTTCTCTCCACTAGTACCAGCAGCGAATATTCTAGCAGCTGATTGCCACGTCATTAGTCTTGGACTGACTTGTTTGGTGTGAGCAAAGGGAAATGTTTCACTTTCGGAGAACAAGAAAATTAGATTTATTTGCATTATGCTTATTAATTTGTGCAGTTATTCAGTGTCTGGTAAGTTAATGTTCAAGAAAAAAATATTAATTTTTATTAAAATGTTCTATTGTTTCATGTTAACGATTACTCATTTATTTCAGTCCTTTGTATTCAGCATGTCTCTATTGAAAAAAACCTATGGTGTTTTTTTTTTTTGCAATGCACATAAACTTAAACCTTGTTTACTTGGCCGGGGTTAGCCTTTGAGTTTGACATGCTTGTGATAAGCTATATATTGGGAATAATTTAAACCACTAAATAGAATGTCTGGTACATAATAAACATTCAATAAATGTTAGCTGCTATTATTTCTTGATACATTTGCTTTACCTTAAGCTGTCATTGAAGGCTTCTACTGCGTATTTGGATGGTGTATAGCCTCCTCCACCAAATGCGAGACGACCCCCAATGCTGGAGACATTGATGACCCTCCCTCGAGCTTTTTTGACCAAGGGAAGCATATTTAAGGTCACGTCGATGAGTCCGAACAGATTCACTTCTACAGGTTCTCTGTAGTCCTTCACCGTCAGCCAGTCGGTTGGAGCCAGCACGCCGAGAACACCAGCATTATTGATCAGCCCCCAGAGACCTAGAACAGAGAGGAAGGAAAGGAGATGTGGTAGAAGCATCCTTAATGGAAATACAGCCTCTGCTTTTCACAATGGTGCCATTTCCTCCTCTAGTCATACTCTCGCTTTGAAATACGCTATAGTTTTGGGAAGTGACAGCAGGAAGCGTGGGAGGCTGAATTGAAATAGTTGAACTTCTGTTACTGGAAGCCAGTATTACAGTTATTCTATTTTTTGGTTCTGAATGTCAAATGCTGCTACTCAGTGAGACTTTTTGTTTTTTAATTTCAGATATAGAGTAAATTGGTCTATTTTTCTACCTTTCTAGATGGCAAGGCCAGAGCATATTGATAGACTGTTTATATGGATGAAGAGCAGCATCCATCTATGTCACCTTTATTTTTGGCAAAAAATCCCATCATTCACTTGGCTTATTTATGTTGGGAAACATTTAATATGTGCAAAGGTGTTTGGAATTCAAGCTTTAAAAATTATGTGGAGTCTATCAAACCATTGTTTTTGAGGAATAGACTCTTAACAATATGATGAAGATGTGATAGAGAAAAACATTTGTGGTTGTTTTTTTCCATTTGTGGGCTTATTAAATATCTTCATCCATGAGACTATTTCAAACTTCATTCAAGCCAGTAAAAGTCCTCGAGTTTAGAATGCTGCCACCTTAGCAGAATGAGGCCCAATGGCTCACTACTCTACCATGACTATCAAAGACACCTTTACTGAAATTCTGAGGCCATTTTCTACGTTGGCCATTTTGCAGTGAGAAGCAGATTTCAGGTATCCAGATGACAGTTTGGGAATTGTTCCCATATTCTCCTGTAGATTTTAACCCCAAGTTCCTTTGCTGTGTATGTGGCTAGAGTAACACTTCACTGGAGAAGACCAGGAAAAGTTAAACGCCCACCTCAGTTCTACCTTCACCAGTGGGATTTAAAACTGAGGATAACTTGAGCTGTGTTTCTCATGTACGCCCAGGGACTATCCTAAGATTCAGGGGCTATCCTAAGATTTCTCCAATCTTCTCCAGTGTATAGTGGGCATTTATGAGACATTTTCTTGAAAGGCCACTTAATATCCAAGCACATTTTACTAGCTTTAGTTACTTCGCAACACCCCTTCCATTCTTCCCAGCCCCACGTCATTCACCTTTTTCCCCAACGTGGTCTTTCACCCACTGGGCAGTCTTCTTGACATTCTCTGGGTCAGTCACATCCAGAAGCACAGTGTGAAGCCTCTCGGAGGTTTCCGCCTTTAACGCTGTTGATCCCGCGTCAGTCAGACAGGCAGCAATCACGTGAAATCCTTTTTTATCAAAAGTCCTGGCCGCCAAGTTTCCAAAGCCCGAGTCACAGCCAGTAATGAAGATGTACTTATCAGTGATGTCTGCAATCGTTGGTTGTCTTTTACTAGCATACTTCCATAGAAAACCACAAAGGACTAGGAGGGCTAACATCCATAAGAACATCGTTTTCCTGTATCCACAAGATTACTTCTTTCTTGAACAATAAAATAAGATGTTGTCCTGAGTGTACAAAATTAGAAAGAAAATTCAAATTAGGACCATCAGACCCAGGATTGATGAACTTGAGGTATTTTAATACATTTGAGTGGATAAATAGTTTTCAAAACAACTCCTTTGCTTAGGAAGATGGCCATTTAAGTGCTAAACCACTTCTCTAAAGTGACGCAAAAATTAACCAAGTAATAGTAAAAAAAGTAAGCGAGAGAAAGAGAAAGAGAAAGAGAAAGAGAAAGAGAAAGAGAAAGAGAAAGAGAAAGAGAGAGAAAGAGAAAGAGAGAGAGAGAGAGAGAGAGAGAGAGAGAGAGAGAACTCTGAGACCCTTACAACTCAGTGCAGACAGTGTTGAAGTGCAAGGCCACCAGTGAATTCATTGAGAGAAGGTGAGATGAATAGGAAGAGATTGAAAGACAGATGATGGCCAAGGGCACAGAATCCTAAACCACAATCAGTAATTCTCAGATTCTGACCTCTCTGGATTCCAGCTTCTGTGAGAAAAAAAATCACATGTACAGAGGACAAAGTAGAGCCAATTTATACTTTAAAATTGTGAAGCTTTGACCATAGATGCAGGAGATTGACCTGGAAAACTAATTTTTTCAGGACTGGAGACAACCTCAGGCCTAAAATCAAACAGGCAGAGAGAACCCTGGGCATAAACCACTTAAAAAAATTTTTTTAAAGAAAATTTTATTATTTCATGAACACTTACTGCAGCAATTTAGAATTCTCACAATTATTTTTAGATTAAGAATAAATGTCAAAGAAACAGTACTATAGGAATTTTATAGTCTTGACCATTTAAATGTATATGCCACCTTGAAAGGTCCACTAAATATTGTACAGGGTTTGGCTACCTATAATAATAAAAGCGTAATATGCTAATTAGACCAAACAGCCTAACGACCTTCTGGGCGACCTTCAGGATGAAGCCGGGGCTGTGAGGGCCAAGACCCTTGCACGAGTTTCATGCATTGGGCCTCTAGTAAAATAATAGTTGTGGATGAATGAGGCATTATATCATTGAAAACAAGTATAATATTAATTTGGAAGTGTAATATCAAAACTATCACAGGAAAAGATTTCAGACTATCTTAGAATCTAAAATTCCATATATAATATAGTGTTATTCACAAAGACAGCCAACCCTATTACTTGTACTGAGGGTAATGATGTCTGGGGAAGAGCAAGCCATCTGGTAGGAGGAAATGAATAAGAGCTGTAGGGCTTTGCCTCCTTGCCTCAGGTCTGTGCATCAAGGCAGTCCCGGCCTCCTACCTCACAGCTATAAGGCAGCCCAAAGGAAGATTATCAGGTCCCACCCCACATGGGAGCAGCCCATGGCCTGTATTGGCTTTCTCTGCTTATGGAAGGAAGAGAGGCCACAGAGAACATCCCATGTGAGAAAGACCTTATTCCTTCCCCCATGGAGCCTCAGAGTTTCCTCACTTTGCCGTAGGTCTGCACACACCTTTACCCTTGACCCGGAAACACCCTTAGAATCAAGAGAGGCCTTAAGTACCTCATTGAGGACAATGGATAGATAGGCCCTGAGTTCAAGTTCAGGCTTTATGGATGCTTCTGGAATCATGGCTGCTCATAGACACTGTGTTCAAAAAGTACTGGCAAGGCCAAGAAATTTTATAAATTTTGTTTGGGCTTTTTAATATATATAATGATTTTCTGGCTTTTCCTTTGAGTCATTTTTTAAAATTGCTCTTTTTTTTCAGCTTGTAAAAGTGACTTGTGCTCATGGTAAAAATATTTAGCAAATGCAGAAAAAAAAGAGAAAGTAATGATTATCACATTTGACTCTTAATATTTTGTGGGTTTTTTTCTAGTTTTTTTCCTTTGTATATAAATATTCCCCACATAATAAGGATTTTAAACACACACACAGAGATTAAAATTAAAATACACTCATGTGCACACATACAGACAATTTTATTTCTACTGCTTTATAAGGAACAGATCATTTCAGATGAAAAATGACTCAATGTAATATAACTTTTTCACTTCTCAAGGAAATTTTAGGTTCTTCTTTCATTTCCCCCCCTGACAAAAGATCTATAGCTAAAGAAAGAAAGGATAAAAAAACTGTCAATTGATAAAAATTATTCAGAGGTAAATATTAAAATATGGTAGGTTTGGTCTTAGCTGGTTTGGCTCAGTGGATAGAGCATCGGCCTGTGGATTGAAGGGTCCCAGGTTTGATTCCAGTCAAGGGCACGTACCTTGGTTGTAGTGTGTATGGGAGCCAACCAACCAATGTGTCTCTCTCACATGGATATTTCTCTCTGTCTCTCCCCTTCCCCTTCACTCTCTCTAAAAAATAAATGGAAAAATCTCCTCGGGTGAGGATTAACCTACAACAAAAAGGTAGGTTTGGGCAAACTAGTTGATTCTTGTGGTATGGCTGTGATTATTTCTAAAGCAGTCAAGTTTTTAGACTACACTGACTTAATAATTTGGTGTAGTTTCCCCAAATCTTCCCTGTGTAGGAGTTACTGATTTGTTGCAAATCACTGTCCACGTAGCAGGATTTCCCCTTCTCGAATATATAAATACATTAAAATGTATAATTTGGGGGTGAGGGGGGGTAACTAACTTTTATAAAATTACCTATGTAGACATTTTAAGGAAATTTTATATTTATAAATTCAACTGGTGTAGTGTTTTGCTTAAGTCTGGCCTTGGTAAATAATTATCGAGTAACTAAATACAGTATTGAATGTATTTCCTGAATGGAATCTGTAGGCTTCATTGCAATTCAAATCCCATGGAAATTATTTGAAAAAGGCAAATGTTCACACAGGTTAATGTGCCCTGAAGCAGAGAGTGAGACTTTCTGTGTTGTCCTGTTTTGCCAGAGAAAAGCATAAGGGGAGTAACAATAAAGCAATGGCTCACCTTCCTGAAGCCTCCTACACTGCATGTTTACTTTTAACTCATTTGATCCTCTCAACAACATTGTGAGTTAGACAGGGCACATTATTTGCCTCATTTTACAGAAGAACTAATATTCCAACTAATAAATGTAAAAGGAATGATGGAATTAGAAAACCACCAATTTTTTCAGGCAAGAATGTTCAATGGATGCTAAAACTAGTGGATGAAATTCTGATGAGAAAAAAATAATTATAGAATTTCAAAGAATCTCCCCATAAGATGCATACTAACTTAAAAAAAAAAGAGCAATAGTAATTTCACAGTGGAGAAATCCAACAGACAAGCACCTGAATCAACTTACATGTAAAAGTGCAGTGTAGAAGGTTTCACAAAGGTAAGCCATTGTTTTACTGTTACTCCCCTTATGCTTGCCCCTGGCAAAACATGACAACACAGAGTCTCCGCTCTCTGCTCTAGGAGACATTAAACCCCATGAGCATTTGCCTTTTTCAAATAATTTCCATGGGATTTGAATTGCAATGAAGCCTACAGATTCCATTCAGGGACTATAGTCAATATTGTGTTATTCAAAGATTATTTATCAAGGCCACACTTAAGCAAAACATACACTAGTTGAATTTATAAATATAAAATTTCCTTAAAATCTCTACATATGAAATAAAAATTAATACTACTGGTTATGGGACAGACCAAGGTCATGTGCCTCCTGGTATGGCACACTCTTCAGAACCCGCAAAGTCAGGAAGGCAAAGAAAGATAGGAAGACAGCTGTATCAGTCTGAGTGTGATCATAAAATGAGAGTCACTATAAGAATTATAGAAACAAGGAGGGTAATATGGGAATCAGGGATTACATGATTATAGTGGTTGTGGGGGAATGAAGGCCTGGAAGGATGAAGCTGAGAGATCAGGAACAGTTACTAGTGATGTCAGCCTGAAGCCCTGGAGCATGGAGAAGCTGCAGTTTGTAGCGAAGTTGAGGAATGGCTACCACCGTGATCATAATGCAAGAGCTCATAAAGCGGCCTGCAAAGCCGCCGTGTCTTATCACGGCGACTTCTCAAGAGCATAGTTTCCACTTCACTTCCTTTATTCTGATCTCTAATAATGAACTTTGTATTATTATTTTTTTTTTAAAGAAAGACTTAGAACTGTTCCAGATGCCACACTGGGAAGGATGCAGAGCACGCCTATGCATAACCAGAAGCTGATCATACACAGACATATCTTTCAGTTCTACTTAATACATGACCTGTACTCTTCAAAAACATCCAAGTCATGAAGGAAAAGGAAGACTGAGGACTGTTCCAGATAAATGAAGATTAGAGATGTGATAACCCAATACAACATGTGATCCTGGACCAGAAAATCTTTTTTCTTTCACCCAAAAGAACATTTCACTAGGTCAACTAGTGAAATTTGAGTGAGATCTGTAGGTCTGATAAATAATATTGCATTAATATTAGTTTTTCAATTTTGATGATTTACTATGATTATTTTGAAAGTATCCTGCTTTTTAGGAAATACACACTGAAATATTTGAAGATTAAATAGCACTGTATCTTCAACTTACACTCAAGTAATTTAGAAAATAATAAGAATATGTACACAAATAAACATATAAAAACACATATGTATGTACATAAAGAAAAAATGAGAATAAAACTGTGATTAAATGCTAATATTTAGAAAATCTAGGTAGAACTTTTCCATAAGTTCTAAATTATTTCAAAATAAAAGGTTGAAAATTTGGCAAGGGAAAATAAAACATTTTTCTAAGAAAAGACTTCAGTATCTAGTGACTTTGTGCACCAAGTTTTCTGCCTTCTACTTTCTGGTAAGTTCACCTCCACACTTTCTGGAGAAAAACAAAAACTCAAGCCAAAACAGTCATCCTATCCCCTCCCCTCCCCTCCCATCCCTTTCCTTCCCTTCCCCTCCCCTTCCCCTTCCTTTCCCTCTCTTTTTCTTTCTCTTCTCTTCTCTTCTCTTCTCTTCTCTTCTCTTCTCTTCTCTTCTCTTCTCTTCTCTTTCTTCTCTTCTGTTCTCTTCCCTTCTCTTCTCATCCTTTTCATCTCCCTCTCAGCCTACTCCTTACCTAGCCAAACCCATTTTTATCTGGTAACAAGAAAACAAAGAGGAGCATTTTAGTTGTTAAAGATGGGCTCACATTAAATTGTGTTGTCAGGCCCTGGCCGGGTAGCTCAGTTGGTTATAATGTTGTTCCAATATTCCAAGGTTGCGGGTTTAATCCTCAGTTAGGGTACATACAAAAAGAACCCAATCCTATCTAATAAAAGAGTAATATGCAAATTAACCATCACTCTGACACAAAGATGGCAGTGCCCATAGCCACAAGATGGTGGTGCCCAGTCCTCTCAGCCCCGCTGGAGTCCTCCAGTCCTGGGGAGCAGCCGCTGAGAGCAGGGCCTGCTTAGCCGTCACCCGCGGCGACCTGGGAGCGGCCAAACGGCCCCGAAGACCACGCACAGCAGGGCCTGCTTGGCCGTCACCAGCAGCAACCCAGGAGCGGCCAAGCGGGCCCCACAGACAGCAGAGAACCACAGGGAGTGGGCCTAAGCCGTCAGTAGGACATCACCTGAGGGCTCCCAGATTGGAGAGGGTGCAGGTCAGGCTGAGGGACCCCCGTGCCA
>NW_005353838.1:3049848-3062095 GCF_000412655.1 Myotis brandtii | reverse complement strand
AATACATGAATGAGTGGAAAAACAAGTTGATCTCTCTCTCTCTCTCTCTCAAATCAATCAATAAGAAAAAGGGGAAAAAAATTGTGTTATCTTTATGAGGTTCACCTCTGGGCTCAGGGTCATTTCAGATGCTAGTGTCCCAGCCTGCAGCCTGCATCCTGCATCCAAGGGACTGCCAACCTGACCTAGAGTTTTGCAAAGCCTATCCTTAACTCAAATATTATTGTTAAAAAATACTGGTTCTTCCTCAGTCCCTAAGGTTCACATTCCTCTAGGTCAGTGGTCGGCAAACTCATTAGTCAACAGAGCCAAATATCAACAGTACAACGATTGAAATTTCTTTTGAGAGCCAAATTTTTTAAGCATAAACTATATAGGTAGGTACATTGTTATTAACTTAATTAGGGTACTCCTAAGGCTTAGGAAGAGCCACACTCAAGGGGCCAAAGAGCTGCATGTGGCTCTCGAGCCGCAGTTTGCCGACCACAGCTCTAGGTCATTGGACCAAGTCAGCCAAAAACCAACTTTGACCTCTAATAGTATTTTAGCCACGATGCCACCTCTGAGCAGCAGCCCTCGGTCAGAGTCATTGGGAACATGACCTTTACACAGAAGCCGATTGACGGCCCATTGGTTCATTGACCACCGAGAAGTAAATGAGTAACAGTGACTAACAGGGCTGCCTCAGCCATACCCTGCCCCTGTGGTCACCTCCACATGGCTCCCTAATCCCAGCATTTCAGAGACTCAGGACACTGACCTTAGTTGCTTGGGTTGCTTGCTTATTTTTCTATCTTCCAATTTATCTCACAGAAAACTGCTTAGTAGAGGTACAAACCTCTTGGTTCAAGGGAATTAGCACCTCGGTCTGTAACCTAGTTCTCTTAGCACCTAGTGGCTGTGAGCCTAGGTACTGGGCAAGTTTGGGAACAAAGAGAAAGCAGATCTGCAGCCCCCAGGCCGCAGTGCCTGAGGACAGGTGCAGCACTAAATGTGCCTCCTCCGATGAACTGGCCATGGAGATTTTTCTTAAGCCACAATGAACACTAGCCACTTCACTAGTATAAATTTGGCAACAAGGACTGACACCATGCATGTACATGCACACACACACACATATAGACACACCCGCACACACTAGAGCAGATGAGGAGCCCAGGCCTCAGAATCTGGCTAGCAGAAGTCCAGTCCCAGTTGCTCTATCATCAGAAGGTCTTTGGGCAAATTATCATTTCTTAGACTCTACTTTCCTATCTGTAAAATAGAGATAATAGCTACCTTGGAGCGTACCTGGCAAAATAAGATGACTAAATGCCTGCTACGCAGGAAGACCTTTATGGCGATGTCAGGATCAGTGGCTCTCACTGTGTGAAGGGTCTACTCTATGTACTGCTCATATCTAGGCACAGGTTTCTCAACCTCAGCAGGTTGGATATTTTGGCCTGGAAATTACTTGTCCTGTATATTGCAGGATGTTTAGCAGCACCTTCAGCCTCTACCCATTCGATGCCAGTAGCCCCCTCTCCCTAGTTGTGACAACCAAAAATATCTCCAGACATTGCCATGTGCCCTGGGGGTCAAAATCACCCCAGGTTGAGAACCACTGGTCTAGAGCTTCCTCACCTTGGGGGTCCAGAGCTTCACAGCATCCAGAACTGCTTTTCTGGAAACTCAGTCATTAATTCCTTGGTAATGCCGTATTGATGAGAGATTACTTTTTAATGGCCTTACAGAAAATTTTTGTTACTTATAAATGGTACTCACATCCTGCTGCTGTAAGTATTAATTTCTAGGATTAAAATAAAAGCCTTTTTGCCATCAGGAGGACAGGAAGCAGTGAACAAAACTGAATCAGCAGAGGACACTATTTTTGAATTTAGAAATTACTAAATTAGTACTCGCTGCATTTGTGAGGCTTACATTCTGGCTGAAGCTTTTGAGTTTGGGCCACTATAGACTCCTCTGGGGGTGCCCTGCAGATGGGAGGCCTGTTGACTCTACAGAGTTCAGAATATGCTCCTAGAAAACCACCCCATGGTCCTCGGGCTTTACAGGTGACCGCATCAGATAGGAATGGCTATAATTTATTGAAAGCTTACCGTGTTCTAGGCCCTCTGCTAAGATCTGTAAATATTTATCTCGTGTAAACCTTATAATAAAATGATCCCTGTTTTATAGACGAGGAAACAAATTCAGAAAAGCAGGTTAATTGGCTTAAGATACAGTTGTAGTCTGTTTCTGGAACTGATCTCTAGGCCATTCTACTCCACCATCATGCTTTCATCCTCTGCTCTGCTGCCCCCTGGATTCCCAGCTCTGGAAGTCTGGCTGTGTGTACACTTTTCTACATGGCCAGTGCCTTTTGTGATACTTGCTGTGGAAGGAAAGAGAGGATAAAAAGAAAGAAGTTTCCACTCTAACCCCAGAATTGGATTGGTGATAACTGGATTAATCTTTGAGCCCTCTCAGTTATCAGGGAATAAATAATAATCATCATCATCATCATCATCATCATCATCACACTTCCAATTAGATAACTTCAAAAATTTTTTAAAAGTGTTCAAGTAATATTTATATCATTTAATTGTCAAACTAGCTCTGTGAGCCAAGTAGGATAGGTATCATAGGTAAGTTTATTTGCCAGAGAATGGCTAGAACTAAAGCTTCCATCTCTGAACTAAACTGTAAAATGAGAAGGAAGAACTACAAAGAGATGGACACATTATCAGTCAACAGGAAGAATGAAGATAGTTTATCAAAATTCTCTACCATGTCACAAAGGTGCCAAAGGAATAGAGAAAGGAGAAGCAATTTTCTCTTTCATTTGCCATGCAAAGTGCTTAAAGAGTAGCCACCAGACTGCAGCTATAGGAAAATGTTGCAACTTGATTGCTGTTCATGCTCACTTCTGCTTCTTCTAACTTTCTCTTTCTGGCTTTCTTTTCCTAGTAGAAAATCTAAAATAAGATCCTTTGATTTCACTTCCTTTATTCATCTTCCTCTGCCCTTTAAAAAGAAATCACACACACACACGGAAAATAATGTCTCGATGGCATTATGAAGTATACTTTTTATATGAAACATTGAGTTCGTTCTACATCACTTGATTTTATTTCCACATAGGTCCACAGAGGACTTTGTTTGAGAAAGCAGTACTAAAACTGTCAACACTGATAGGAATCTGTACCATCTTTATTTACCTTTAATTTATTGTAATCGTGGCCTAACTTGAATCAACAATTAAGTTATTTATCTACATTCAATAGAGAGCATTTAGCAATTGCTTTCTAAAATACTCTATTTTTGAGGTTTTCTTGCACAGGCTTTCTTAATACTGACAGTGGTCTAGATATGTCAGTCTCTTGAACATTTAAATATTGTAAATCTGGTTAACTTATCCTGGAATTCATTTTTGTGTTGACCTTTTCAATGAAGTAAGAAATTCTGTGTTTTTTAAAACCCAAGTAACCTTTCACAGATTTCTGATGTATTTGGGCCAAAAAAAAAAACACATTTGGGCCAAATGACACAAGCTAAATGACTAATGAATTATGTTTCTATGGGGAAAAAATGTTTAAGTTAGGCACCAGAAAGCTCAATAAAAATTTAAGATGGAGCCCTGGCCAGTTTGGCTCTGTGGATAGAGTGTCGGCCTGTGGACTGGAAGGTCCCAGGTTTGATTCCAGTCAAGGGCATATGCCTGGGTTGTGGGCTCGATCCCCAGTACGGGGCGTGCAGGAGGCAGCTGATCAATGGTTCTTTCTCATCATTGATGTTTCTATCTCTCATTCCCCTCCCTTCCTCTCTGAAATCAATAAAAATAAAAATACACATTTTTAAAAAGATTTAAGATGGAGCCAAGGGGTTCTACATGGAATATGCTTACATTAAGCAACAAATGCTCTTTTGAGGATCTGATTAAAATAACAGTAATAGTGATTATGATGCTACTTATATGGAGTTGATCCCTCACTTAATGGGATGAAGAAGCTCCTGCACCCAGTACATCTCCCTTGCATCCTGCTTCCTGCAGCAGAGAGAGGCTTGTGGTACTCTGAGTGCCCTTTGTGTAGGGGTGGCGGTGGCGATGGCGGTGGGGGGCCAGCGAGACGTGGAGAAGTAGTTCTTCCTCTGCAGACTCATTCAGTCTCCGCACAGAGGCGTGCCAGCCGCGTTCAGTGTAGAAGACCTGCTGGATGTATGCTTGGCATTTTTAGTTCTAAGGATAAAAGTATCTCTGATTTCCTTTTGCCTTCTCTCAAAACTCTTAATTTATATTCACCATAACACCCATAAATATTAATTAATTATTCCCAGTCCCTCCTAGGCTTATTACTTTGTCAGTATGCCCCCTGACAGTACTGCAGGTTAAGAATTATTGTCAAAGCCACGGTTCCTTTATTTATGGTCACCAAATTAAAATTGCTAACTGAAAGAGATTATATATTGTATCTTATTATACATGATAGTTACAAGGCTTCAAAGAAAGCTTAGAATGTAGGGAGAATGCTATAGAGAGATGCAGAAAGTGTGTTCAAGTATTCAATATATTTCTTTCAATCATAGTTACCTTTCAGCAGAAGAAAAGATCTGAGTTTTTAAAGATGGTATCTTAAGAAAATGGAATTTGTTGTGAGAGTTTTAAGACCAATTTCCATTTTCCCCATTTGAAATGTGTGTAATAATAATTTTTTCTTACATTTAAACATTGAGGTTTGTTCTAAAAATTGGGCACAGTTTTCAAATCTCAAAAATACAATGCAAAGATGATATAACATTTCAATTTCATTTTATGCAGCAATTAGCCAAGTATATTTTTAGAGCACCTAATATATGCCAAAGGATACTAAGATAAGCATAGTCCTTATCCTTGAGCAAATAGTATAACAGGACATTTCAGAGCCATTTGTACAACCCCAAACTGAGTTTTAATTTCAGTGTGTTTTATTTAAACTCTTTCCGCAACTGCTAAAATCAGCCCATGGAGAGAAAGCATCACAGCACCGCTTGAATCATACAGCCTTAAACAAGGGCTGCCAGGATTAAATAGCAACAAAACCACTAACCCAACTTCCTCCTTTAAAAGAAGTCGAAGTGAAAACATCAACCACTGCATCCTATAAAAATGGAGAGTAAAACCTGAAGCAGGTTTACTGCTGTCAGCCCGGGATCCAGGAGCCCCATGTGCACTGGGAGGAATCTCCCTGTCCGGCTGACCCAGCAGGCATTCGCACCAGTTTGGTGTGTGTGCGCACATTCGTCTACAACTCTACATGGACGTCTGATAACACTGGTGAAGCAGATAGATACACATCAGCCCTGCAGCTGGGAGCAAATGTGTTGTTCCAGTAAGAAACTCAACTAAGATTCCTATTGTTTTGGAGCCCCTCCTCACTGCAGTTTCACAGACGGTACTGAATAGTCCCTGAGAAAATAACTAGACATCAATTTAATTGTAACTGTAGGGAGCTAAAGAACATTCAAAGAGAGACTGTGGAGCTCAAGGCTAGGTCCCAGGTGACACTCAGATCACTTCTATTGTGAGCTGGACCCAGTACTGCCTCCCAACATTTTAATTTTTTTTCTTTTTATAGCAACAGTAACCATAACATGAAAGACAAAGGCTAAACCACAACATCAAAGACAGTTTGCAGATTGACATGAGCAGTGAAGGAATAAATGACAAAGCTGAGCCATCTGTTACCTTTTTAAAGACGACCTGGGAGTGGAAGCTGCTGTGGACTTGCTGGGCTGATTGCGATCTGTCGTCTGTGCTGGGGAAGGAAGAGTTGTGTCCCTCTGGCCGGGCTGATCCTCTGGAAGTGGAGGTGCTCTGAGTACCTACATGTGTAAGGAAGTGTCAGGCTCCCTCCTCACTCTGTGAGTCACCCTTGTTGTGACACTTGATGATGACTAAGTCTTCTATCGATGAAGTAAGCCATGAAGCTGTGGGTCATGTGTTTCCAAAAGACATTTTAAAAATGCAGTATTTTTAGCAAATAAAATTTAGCAACTTTCAGAAGGGACTTAAAAATGACCAATAACTTTCCTTTAACTGTGAGAACAATTTTTTGGCCAAATTAGGGAACTGAAATACTATATCATTGAAGCATTTTATAAACTGCCTGGCACCAGGCTTGAGTTGTGATTATTGTTCATGATCTCTAGGTTGTTTGTTGCTTGTCTTTCTTTCTTTCTGTTACTGTGCCTTTACTGATTTAGTACTCTTTCAGTCCTAGGAGAGTTGGTAGGGGAAATGAGTCTCTGATTATTTATTTATTTATTACCACTTTTATTAAAACTATTGGTGAGCAAGGAGACCAAAACAATTTATTTTTAAAATATATTTTATTGATTTTTTACAGAGAGGAAGGGAGAGAGATAGAGAGTCAGAAACATCGATTAGCCGCCTCCTGCACATCTCCTACTGGGGATGTGCCCGCAAACAAGGTACATGCCCTTGACTGGAATCGAACCTGGGACCTTTCAGTCCGCAGGCCAATGCTCTATCCACTGAGCCAAAACGGTTTCGGCGAGACCAAAACAATTTAATGAAACAAGGCTTTGGATTTATTTTGAGTCTTACTTTAATGAGTGTTTTAAAGTATGACAAGAAGATCTTACTGAAGTGGTCACGGGAACTGAGATCCCTGAGAATAGGAAAGGTGATGTGTTTCAGAGTGTATTATAATTGACCAGGCATATCCTGAAAAGTATTGAGGTTACAGGTGATGAGGGGGAAGTTATGCTGCTAATATGTGCCACCCCTCCAGGCTTGCACCTCCCCCTTAGGCACGCAGGCTGATAGACGGGTATAAACTCCACTGAAACTGTTTAGTTTCAGTTTCCTAATATACCAGTTTATGGTTATACATCTCAGATTCCCCAGGCTTCTTCTGTGTTCCTTCTTTTAAAAATGCAGTTTATTAAGATTTAGTTGGGGTGAGTGGATGAATTAATATATCTGTCTAGGTTAACTCTAGAGACATTGCTATTATCCTATAAATTAAGTGGGGGATTTTTTTTTCTCCAAAAGAATTTTATTTCCTCAGGTAAAGATTAGGGTACCAAACATGTGCCAAATATACTTTTCCCCTTTAACAACCCATAAGTCAGAGTAAGACTTAAAGAGAAAACCTTTTAGAGAAATAATACATTGACTTAAATCCACATGAGGAAAGATATAAATGATTAATATTGGACCCTTCTTGTGAGCAAGTTATTGTCACTGAGAGGTGGAGAGAGTTGCAGGCATCTGGGTAGCCATGAAGTAGAGAAGGGCGGAAGACAAAGAAAAGGCTACTTAAGTTTTGCTGATTCAATACTCTAGTCTAGTGTAGGTCTGTTTTAAAAATATCCCAATATGGACAAAAAAGGGGCCACATACTAAACGTGACAAACTCAGGAGAGGCCAGCATGGTGGGCCTTACAAACTCAGAGACTGAAGTACCCACATAGGATGGTCTGAACATAAACATTCCTAACTAAAAGCAGGTCATGGTGTGTAGTCATGTCCTAGGCCTGTTGCTTCCTTAACAAAGGTCAATCTTTATCTTGAGTGAGCCTGTCTATTGTCCTTTTGCATCTAAGATAGGGATAGGGAACTTCCGGCCTGCTGGCCCTATGAGGTCGGAGAAATCATTAATGTCTGGCCCTGCCAAGGTATTAGGGGTGAGTTAATTAAATGTTTGAGCAAATACAGCAGGCTAATTTTTAAGTTGATAATTTTGTATGGCATTCAAATGATGTCATAAATATCCAAATGGTCCCTGGCAGAAAAAAGGTTCCCAACCCATGATCTAAGATAACATACATTTGAAATATCAGAGTAGTCTTTTCTAGACCTCCTCAGGGCACAACCTCTCTACCCTAGCACCAGATCCCAGGAATCCTCATTGTTATTTTGTTCCCAGAATAACAACTCTACTAGTAGATGCTGTAAACGGTTTGACTCATTGGATAGAGTATCCCCTCCCCCCACCTTAGACTGAAGGGTTTCGGGTTCGATTCTGGTCAAGGGCATGTACCTCCGTTGCAGACTCAATCCCTGCTTCAGGCAGGCAGGTGCAGGAGGCAACCAATTGATGTGTCTCTCTCACATCAATGTTTCTCTCTCTGTCTCCCCTCCCTTCCACTCTCTCTAAAAATCAATGGAAAAAGAAACTCGGGTAAGGATTAACAACAACAACAAAAAAGAACTGTATGTCTCTCCATCTTATTTTTTATCCAATCCCAGAGATATCCCCTGATTTGGTCTCTCCTGCCCCCTTAATCTACCACCAATGGCTTTCACGCAACCCTTCTTTGATTCTAACAGATAAAATAAGCTGCAAAACTGCCATTTTCTCAATTTGTTGAGATTTTGCCTCCTGGCATTTGTTGTCAGTTTGGCTCAAAAACACTCATAAAAATTCTGTACAGGTTTAGAAATTTCTTACATCAATACCAAATAGACTAAAAAAAAAAAGATGTTTTGACTGATTTGTATATTGAGAACTAGAACTAGAACTCTTGCTATGTCTAAATCCCTCAATTCCAGTGGACCCGGGTTTTTAAGAGCTCAGTTTTATTAGCCCTGGCACCAGGGTTGGAACATTTTCTCCTCTGGTCAAATGATCCTATTTAGCTGTTCAGTTAATGGAATCATTTGCCAGCAGCACTTTATCCGGCCTGTAACTATATCTGCCTTCAAATTCACCTCTTAAGTGCTAATTTTTCCTTCATTCCATTCTGTAATAAGGCAACCTATGAAAGTGCTATTTTGTTCAGAACTCACTCTACATTAGACTTCTGGTCATCCAAGGTGATGTAAAAAATCCAGAACTGAATTGCCATAGTATTTTTCCCCTAATTCCTTTTTAAAACAGAAGATTGCACAGTGGATTTCATTTAAATGTAAATGTTGACAAACGGTAATTATAGAGGGGTAAGGCTAGATACTGCAAAACACTAACATGACTCTCCTTTTCCTTCTAAATTCATAGGCCCCCATGTTTCCCTCCAAAGGTGCCTTCTCCACCCTTTTCAGACACCACAATACAAGGAGAATATTTAGATTCCTGGCTGTCTCAGATGACATGCATTGGGCTTCTCAGATGACATACATTTGGAAACTGCACAGGGCTGAACATGGAGCAAACCACAGATGATCCTGAAATGGGTGTCGAATGGAGAAAAGCACTTCCAGCAGGAGTGTGGCTGGTGCTACTCTTGTAAGGATGGTGGGGGCCAAGGCTGTCATGGAGTGTGCATGTTGACCTCCCCCTTCCTGGCATAATAATAGAATCCTCTCTCCAAGGTCACCCTCAGTGGAGTGCATTTCTCTGAATAACTATGAATTGGTACTAGGGCTGTATATTTTTATTAAAAATTTTTGTTGTATTTTTAAAATGTTTAAATTACAGTTTTCATTCAATATCATTTTGTATTAGTTTCAGTTGTACAGCGTAATGGTTAGCCATTCATATACTTTACAAATACTTTCAATACCCAACAGGCACCACACGTAGTTATTACACTATTAATGACTGTATTTCCTCTGCTGTACTTTATAGCCTCATGACTATTTTGTAACTTCCAATCTGTACTTCTCAATCCCTTCACCTTTTTCATCCAGTTCCCCAAACCCTTTTCCCTCTGGCAATCATCACTCTGTTCTCTGTATCTGAGTCTGTTTCTATTTTGTTTGGTTTATACTGTTCTTTAGGTTCCACCTATAAATGCAATCATGTGGTATTTGACTTTATATTTTTAAAAGAGCATTTTGTAATTTCTATCTCCTCCCTTTATCAACAGAACAGCTCTTTTATTTCCACTATAGAAGTCTCCCTTGCTACACCAACAATACCTTTGACATTGGAGCAGAGCAGGTCAATTGTAAATGATGCCCATGAATGCATAGCTAGGCTTGGTCAAAACTAGGAGCTTTGTTACTCATTTGTCATTTGCTGACTCTCCCAACTGTAAAATGAAGCGGACTAATCTTTTGTTCCTCTACACTGTAAGATTCTTGGAAATACTATTAGGGACTGAGTCATGAGAACTTTTGGTAGATTCTTTGAAGAAAGATTTTTCTTATTTGCAGAACACACAACCTTTTAGCTTACTCAAACAAGAGATCTTAGTTTAAAAGGTAGGGTGAGGAGTATTATATTGGAGAGCATTGTCCTGAAAAGGAGCAAGAGAGGTGGGTGAGAAGGAAGGTAAAGGACCAGAAACACTAGGGATGCCTGGAAACAGGGAGACTTGCAAGAAATAAGATGAGAGCCTTAATAAAAAAAATGTGACTCTCAAGAGGAGAGTGTTAGGATCCCTGAAGAAGGAACATAAGAGGCCCAAAGAAGTAAAGAATTACAAATTTATTAGGTCATCTGGGACCAGATGGGCTGAGTCCCCAAATGGCACCAGCATCCAGAGATGGGGAGTCAGAGGTGTTAAAGGACTCTAGACGGGCTTTTTCAGTGGGCAACTCTCTGGGTGGGTCCTGCTCCTGGGAGGGTCCCCAGGGGAAGGATAATGGTCTTAGCAAGTGGACTATGGTCTAGTGAAAGGGAATGTCGGTTGTGAAGTGGTCTAAAGGTCAGTTCCCAGGGGAAGGGGTATTCAATTATCTGATCAGACTTAACAGGGGGGAGGTGGATGCTCAGGATCTCAAGAAAAGCTTTGCAAGGATCCATGCACAGGAGATTGTGGTCTCATGGAAAGATTTATTCGGGATGTCTGCCCCTGCACTTCCAATATTCTATCTGTCTCCGTCCCACCATGGAAAAAGTCTAATCTTGTCTTCAGCAAGGCCAAGACAAAGGCCAGTGCCCAGAGTTTCTGCTTCATATTCCTTTGGAGCCCGGTCAGTCTTCTGTGGGTTCCAGGTGGCCACTAGACCGGCATGGTCCTGTGCTCTGGGGGCAAGAGAGTGTGCACGATCAAAAGGTCCAGTACAGGTCATTGAGTGAGAGAGAAAGAGAGGGAGAGGGAGAGGGGGAGGGAAAGGGAGAGGGAGAGGGAGAAAGAAGGAGACAGAGAGACGAGAAGAGGAAAGGGGGAGAGGGAGAGAGGAGAAGAAGAGGAAAAGTGGAGAGGGGGAGAGGGAGAGGGAGAGGGAGAGCTCTTTGTCTCCTGGGATTATAACCAGGAGCTTTTTCAGAATAGCAAATCAAATTCCCAAAATTCCGCAGGCTTGCATTGGGGTCCACACCCTAGCCAACGATCTTTTCTCCAGGTTTGACTGACAGTCCTCTATGGTTAGGTACCTCCCCCTGCACAATTTTGACTTTACTGTGCATGTGCTTATCGGGAGGGGAGGGAGGGATGTTAATCCTTGGTGAGCAATGCTCTGATTCCTTGGAAAGCGTGTGAAGCTGTAACTTCCTGGTGAAGCAAACAGGCTCAGTGTCGCCAGCTGACCATGCTCAACAATCTCTGGCTTCACTTGTTCTCTTCCTTTTAATCACTAGCCAACAATGGTAACTTGACCATCACATGTACAGCATTAAAAAAAAAAAAAGTTGCCCTAACAGGTTTGGCTCAGTGGATAAGGCATCAGACTGTGGACCAAAGGGTCTGGGGTTCGATTCTGGTCAAGGGCACACACCTGGGTTGCAGGCTCATCCCTGGCTCAGGCCCTCGTTGGAGCACAACCACTCAATGTGTTTCTCTCACATCGATGTTTCTCTGTCTTTCCCTCTCTTTTCCACTCTCTCTAAAAAAAAAAAAAAAAAAAAATCAATGGAAAAATATCCTCAAGTGAGGATTTTGAAAAATAATAATAAAATAAAAATCAGAAAATTTTTTTAAAAAGTTCCCTGGCTTAAGAATGATTCTCTTGCTAAATTTCCTGTTTTCTTCTAATCTGAAACATATTTTTTTCTTAGAATTCTAGCTTAGATAATAAAGAATCTAATGAAACTAAGAGCAGATGCTACATCCGATTGTGTGATGTGCAAGGACTATCCTGTAGGAAAGAACACACGGGATCCATAAGATGGAGAGCATTAGAGATAACTCAGCAGTCCGAGATAACTGTCTTCAGTTATCTGGTGAGTATTCTGAACTGTTTGTTCTGTGCCAAGTCTGTGTTAGGCTCATGAGATACAAAGATGAATAAATAGGGACTTTTCTATTGAGAAATCACTCATTAAGAAACCTCATGGAGCTTTTCCCTTTCCTTGAATGACTCCCACTTCTTGCTGACTCCCAACTTGTGAGTCTCATTGTGACTATTTTTCTGCCCCTTGAGGCTATGTTAGAT
>NW_005353838.1:3041618-3049772 GCF_000412655.1 Myotis brandtii | reverse complement strand
ATCTCTGAATCTTCACAGCCTTTTTTTGAAAGCTATCTGGAAACATCTATTAACAAGTAATATATAAAAAAAGTAATATATATATATATTTAAATATTTTTATTGATTTCAGAGAGGAAGGGAGAAGGAGAGAGAGATAGAAACATCAATGATGAGAGAGAATCATTGATCGGTTGCCTCCTGCATGCCCTGGGGATTGAGCCCGAAACCTGGGCATGTACCTTCGACCAGAACAGAACCCGGGACTTTTCAGTCCTCAGGCCAATGCTCTATCTACTGAGCCAAGCTATATATTACTTTTATATCCAGCAATCCCACTCCTGGAAAGCCAACCTATAAAAACAAAAGCTAGTACATCTGTATATATGAACTAGATGTGCCAACAAGAACTGGGAACAGAGTTATTGTCACTGGAAGTGTTGTAGGCAGTGGAACGGAACCAGGTGTTAGACTGGTGGGGTCGGACCAGACCTGGGTTCAGCAACCTCAGTATTTGAGTTCTGGCTAAGAAAGAATTCAGAGCCCAGAATGAAACTATAAGATAACATTTATTTGTAAAATCACTGAGGTAAAAGAAGTAATTTGTAGAAGAAATGGGCTTAGGAAACAAGGTATAGAGGTAAGGAGGGCCCTGGGAGCTGGGGAGTGAGGAAGGTAATGGTAGGTGCCTGGGAAAGGGAGGAGAAAGGCTGGGGCATGCTCCTGGGAGGGAGAGTGCCCTGGGTCCTGGGTTTTACGGGATTTCAGGGTAGAGATTTTAGGGGCGGTCCCACAGGAAGATCTTAATGGAATATTCAGTAGCTTTCCAGATGTCCTTTCGGGGTCTAGGTCTCTACTGATTGATTCGTTGGTGCTGGGGGAGGGGGTCATTATCCAATGCAGCTGGTCCTGAGGTCAGCCTCGGTGTCATTGGTCTGGTTTTGCTGCTATTCTGAGCCTGGAGCTGAAATACAACTGAGGCCTAGATGTTATCTCTAGGGAGGAAGGGTCAGGGAGTCTAAACCAAATACCAAGGATATGCTAGGGGAGGAAATGTCACCCTGGAGGTGAGGTCCCACCTTACAATTGTGCTTGCTAAGCACCCAGGACTTTCCACCCTGGTGACTTCTGTACCTGGCCCATTGTCCTTGCTCTGCTCATGCCTATCTAACTTCCTACTACAAGGGTACATACCTAGGTTGTGGGTTTGATCCCTGGTTGGGGCATGTATGGGAGGCAACTGATTGATGTTTCTCTCTCACATTGATGTTTCTCTCTCTCTCCCTCCCTTTCTCTCTCTTTAAAAATCAATTTAAAAAAAAAATATCCTCAGGCAAGGCTAAAAAAAAGAGCCTTTATTGTTTAGGCTAATTACTGAAAGATTAATGGATGAAGTAATATGATGGCTGGAAATTGTTTTAAAATCTACAAGTGTGGCAGGAGAGGATGCAGGTGTGGCTGAGCCAGGATTAGCCATGGATGTATGGTGGGGCTAGTGAAGGGTACATGGGAGATCAGAATACTAATCTACTTTTATGTATGTTTGAAATATCCTATATAATAAAGAGGTAATATGCAAATTAACCCTCATACCCTCACAAGATGGCTGCCTATGACCAGGCTGGCAGGGGGGGGTTAGTGAGGGACGACCAAATGACTGAATAGCAGGCTGTGTGGGGCAACCAGGCCAGCAGAGGGCCGTGAGGGGCGACCAGCTGGCGGGGGGCGGCCAGGCCAGCAGTGGGGGGCAGTTAGGGGCGACCAGGCCGGTGGGCAGGAGGCATTTAGGAGTGACCTGGCTGGCAGCGGGGGGCAGTTAGGGGAGATCAGGCTGGCAGGAGGGGGCAGTTAGGGGCAACCAGGCAGGCAGGCAGGCAGATGAGCGATTAGGAGCCAATGGTCCAGGATTGTGAGAGGGATATCTGACTGCAGGTTTAGGCTTGATCCCTGGGATCGGGCCTAAACCGGCAGCCAGACATCCCCCAAGGGGTCCCAGATTGGAGAGGGTGCAGGCTGGGCTGAGGGGACCCCCCCTCCCCCATGCATGAACTTCATGCACTGGGCTTCTAGTTCTATTATAAAAAGTTTAAAACATGATATAACTACACTTTGTTATTTATATGTAAGATAGGTATTATTTGTTTGAAAGCAAACTGCCTGTACACTAAGCTGAGTGCAAAACATCACATTCTAGAAATGGCCTTGTTGTTAACAAAACTTACCAAAAATAAAAGGGGTGTTGTTATAATACCCTGCTGAAGTTGGTCAGCTGGAGGCACAGATAATGTCTCATGGTGAAGTAGATCTGTCCTAATGCAGGTTAACTTCCCAGCTATCAGTGGCCCTCCAGTGCAGTGCCAAACATTGTTAAGTAAATGTCCCATATGAACTTTGTGCCTTATATTTACTATGTACCGGGAGCACTTCCTGGATGGCAGCTTTCTAAAAGGTTTACCATCAACTTATTGTAAACATTTTCTGATATTAATAACTATTATTTTGTTAAGTGATTTTTAAAAAGTTTTATTATATTCCATCATATGGGTATGCTTGTTCAACCTCTTATAATTGAGCATTTAGACTGCTTCTAATTTTTCATTGTCATGAAAAATGCTTTGAAGAACGTTTAAATGAACGTCTTTTCATACCTCTGATTGTTTACTTAGAATACATTCCTCAAGTTTATACTATTTAAGCATCTGAATATGGTTGAAGTTTGTGGTATATTGTTTCAGTAACGGACAAGCCTCCTCCCTAACCATTCCCTTGTGTGTAGTCCCTTCTCACATTGAATCTGGGTTTGGCCACAGGGCTTGTTTCAGAAAATGGGGCATTGGAAGAAGTGATGCAAGGGCAGGCTAAAAAACCTGCCTTGTGTAATGCTGCTACCATAGAAAGTCTGGGCTAGGTTGCTGGAGTCGTGTGGCACAGCCATTTGCCAGCACCAAACCACCAAACGCAAGGGCAGGCTAAAAAACCTGCCTTGTGTAATGCTGCCACCATAGAAAGTCTGGGCTAGGTTGCTGGAGTGTGTGGCACAGCCATTTGCCCGCACCAAACCACCAAACATGAGTGTAGGGGAGCAGAATTTGCCACCAAAAATATGTCTCTTAGGCATAGGATTATTGTAGGCTGGTTATTTTTAAGAAACAGTGGACATAAGAGAAGCTCTGAAAATTAAGTAGAAGTTTAAGTAGAAGTAGGTGGATATCCAGTTGTTCCAGCATCCTTCGTTGAAAAGACCATTTGTGGTTTTTTCTCCATTGAAAACTCTGAAAATCAGGTTTTCCTCTTTCTAGAATCTCTTGTGTAATTTTTTTTCCTGTGGGTTGTAGTGGTTTGTTGAATGACTTTTCTAAGCTATTTTAGTAACGAATGTATTTTTTTGGTTGATCCCTACAATCTCTATTTCTTTTGCTTAGTAGTCAGCTAGTTGTTTGATATTTTCTTAAATGGCATAGGAAATTTAGCTCTAATTAGCTGTAAGAATCTCAGCAGTGGTTAGAGAAACCAGCTCAACCTTAAGGTCATGCAAAATGTGGCTAATCCAGGCTTTAAGTTACAGCAACATGTCTCACACCAGAACCTTCTCGGCGGTTAACCATGGCTCCAGGATGGAAAGTTTGTCACCCAGAAGGGCTGACTGAGTTAACTATAGATATTTTATAAGAAGGAGGGCCAGCAAGTAGAGATGTGGAGAGGGAAAAGGTTTCATGTTTTAACAGATTTGAATTGGCAGTGACACACCAGCAGTCAGGGTGAGGGAGGGAAGTCAGTAATCACTTAGGTGGGGGAATAACTCAGAGAAGCCATGAGAAGTCATTGCAATCAAGATTTGAGACGAATCATCGAAGAGTCATTTAGACTGTTTCTTCCTCTTTTTTTCTTACTTTCTTGTGTTATTTTCTGAATTCCTTGTGATCATATCTTCAGAATGTCTAAAATTGAGTGTGTATGTGTGTGCCTGTCGATATGTGTTTTCCTATATCCCCTCAAAAAGTAATAATGCAATTTAGTTTCTGGAGCTATCTAGGAATGATAAGGGATATCAGTGAGCATAGATCTAGTTGCACAGGAAAGAATATCCTGGTAAAGATGCCTTAAGTAATAAAAGCAATTATTTCCCATTATATGAAATCTGGAAGCATTTTATTTCAGGGTTGGTTTAGTGGCTCAGTCATATCATCAAAGCCGATGCTCTTCCCACCTCTCCACCCTGCTATCCTCAGCATGTGGCTCTTCACTTTTCAGTATGTCACCTCATAATCACCAGAAATAAGTCCTTAAATTCTGACTTGGAGGCAAATACTATAACTTAGAATATGATACATGATGTGTTTGCTTTTGCTTCACACACACACACACACACACACACACACACACACACACCACATTCATTAGTACTAAAAATAAAGACATAGCCCTGACTGGATGGCTCAGTACACCAAAAAAGTTGTGAGTTCGATCCCAGTCCAGGCACATATGGGAAGCAACCAACTGATGTCTTTCTCTCTCTTTCTCTCTCTCTCTCTCTCTCTCTCTCTCTCCATATCTTCAGGTTAGGATTAAAAAAATAAAAATAAAGGCATATATAACAGCCCAAAAGAAAATAAACACCAGAACTGTCATTAGTTTATATGCCCATAATAACATGTGAGGGTCTGAAATGAATTCCTGAGAATGCAGGCAACCACACTTCCATATCCAATAAGGAGGTAAGGATGTGGGAAATCAGCTAAGGTTGGATGGCTGTGGTCTAAAAGTAAGGATGAGTAATTGCATCCTGGGAGAGATAAGTGTGGGCTCCCCCAGGAGGTCTGCTGAAACTCTTGGGCTGAACTGGGAAAGAGTCCTTAGTGTAATGGTAGCCACCTTGACATCTTTATCAGACCAGGCTGCCAACCTCAGATTTTTTTAAAATTTAATTAATTAATTTTTTAATTTTATCTTACCTCAGTTTGAGGTTTGATGCTCATGACTAGGATCCCCTAGTTAATCACTCTTAATTATTATTTAAAATTGTGACATTCCTAAGTGAGAAGCAATGAATTAGTGAATCAGGTCTAGATAGCTGACTACTTTAGAACAGACTTTCACAAGTTATGTGTCCTGATGTATTAAGGAGTCACCCAGAGTTAGCAAGAGTGGAAGGGGGAGCTCTGAACAGCCAGTTGCAACATAGCAATAAAATTAATGTGGCTCCCTTCATCTTTTCCCCTCAAAGTTAAAAATTTTAGTTTACCAACATCCATCTGGATTGAAAAGCTTATATAGATAACTGGATTTTGGATTTATGGGGCTATGGGATTGTTGTCCGAAGACATGATTGACTAATTTGGTGAAACTGGTTTACTGTTGCCATGGTAGGTTGTATTAGCAATGAATTGCCTTGCTTTAGGCTAGGGAGTAATAGATATCACTCACACCTTAAAAATATAACTACTTAGCATAGATCACCATGACCTACGCTTGACTATTAATATCCCAACAAAGGAATGGTTCCCAAGACTGATCCATCACCTTAAGAAGCTGAGGCATGAAAGCTCAATCCACCCAAAGGTTCAGGCAGGCTTGCCGCTTTCCAGTGAGAAATGAGTTTATTTGACACTTCAGATGTCTACTCAACACCATAGGCACAACCACTTATTAATCAATTTTATTCTGTTTTTTTTCTTCTTCTTATTTAGTTCACCTATTCCTCTCCCTTCTCCAATTACTGATATTCCCTTATAAATTTTTCTTTTAGTATTTGACATGATGTGTACAATGATGAGCCTTTAGGAATAGATAAGAACTACACTAAAAATATGAGAAAATACTTGCTTATGAGTGAAGTCTATAGTCTATGCCAGTTTTCCTCACTAGAGAGGTAAACAAAAACAGAAATGCTGACCGTATATTGAGTGCCAAAGTAGATAAGATCAATGTATACATCTCATTTAGATAATTGTAAATTACAACTTGATAAGAGTGTGATTAAATGGTCTTATTTTATGTTATTTTTTCTATAGAGGGAACATAAACATCTAAAATATATATTGAAGTTACTCAACTCACTACTTTCAACTTTTGTCCCCATGATCATCTTGAAGAAACCATGCTTTGAAGACCATGATAAAATTTTGTATGTGTTAAATGTTTTACTCTAAATAGCCCAACAAGTGGTGCTTAGAGGAGTTCCAGGAGCCAAGGCCATGACATAGGGTGGGGACAGAATGTCCACTGAGCAAAGGGGGTCTTGTGCTCTTTTCACTGCTCCATTCTACCTCCCTCTGAATTGAGCTAAACTACAGAAATTGTGTCCTTCTACACATTCTGCTTTAAAAACACAAAACTACCCAAGGAAGCTTTAATTTAGACACATTTTTCGGCCACAAAACACAGTCAATTATATTATGTCAATCTGGCTTTTTACAACTTACATTGATTTCCATGGTGGTGATGATCAAGCTAAAGAGTCTGTCATTGGTGTACATGTGCAAGACTTCCCCTGACCTGGAGTTCCAGTTGTAGACTGTCTGGGACTCATTCTACTGGCATTGAAAACCCTTCTTTGTTTGTCTTCACTTATGTTTTACTTATTTGTTCATTGCTTACTCCTTGCCCCACTAGAGTGTAAATTACAGAGGGCAGGGATTCTCATCTGTTTTGATCTTTCCTGCATCCCAGAGGTTAGAACAGTTTTGGCACATAGTAAGCACTCAAAAAGTAGTTGTTTTAATGGAAGGACAGCAGGAAATGTAACCTTACCCATTTTCAGGCCATAAATCAGAAAGAAAACTCGCCCACTGCTGAAACAAATTAGGAATGATTAACTCGATACCCTCTTCCCCCAGGCCTGTCAGGGGCCAGACTGAAGGAGAAAAGGAAGACACCATTAGCCCTCCGAGGGGCTCAGGATAAGTTGCTGCTTTGTCCTTACTTTTCTCATCTACAAGATGAGGTGGTCAGAGAAGAAAAACATGTCCTTGCATAACATCATTTCACCCAATGTCATTTCATTACAAAGTTGATGAGGAGGAAAAAATTGATTCCCAGACAGGGCCCCTGTCTGTGTGGAATTTGCACGTTCTCCCATGTCTGCATTTTCTCTGGGGACTCTGGTTGCCTCCCACACTTCAAAGATGAGTATGTGAGGTGAATGGGTGTGTCTCCATTGTCCCAGACTGAGTGAGTGTGTGTGCATGTATGTGTGTGTAGGAGGTGGGGTGTATGTATGTGTGTGGTCCTGTTCAAGGGGACTCCTTCCTGGTGGCCTGAGCTGCTGGGAGAGGCTCTGGCCACCCTGACACTGAACTGGGGATAAGTGGGTTGGAAAATAATGTTTTTATTCATCTCTCTTAAATGTATGTGGAGCTCACATTTATTTCAATATTTAGGTGATGTTTTTATGGCCAGAAATATGCCCTAGGAACTTAACTCTTGTTTGTATCAATTAGTCTATGGTAAAATTGGCTTCATTATACACTGGTTCACTTAAAGTCCCAGTTTTCAAGAACCTGTTGACGATGTTAAGTGAGGACTTACTGTATCTGCAATGTTTCCCACTCTAAAACTCTATGCTTCATCTTCCCCTAAGTCTACATGCCACATAAACGAAGTCTTAGGATGGTAGGACCGTGAGACACTCCACTCTGGCTCCGAAGTGACAGTTTTCTCCCTAGCATTTTCACCTTTTAACTGTTGTCAATAACTTTGCCATAACAAAGATAGCAAAATTCTATTGAGAATTTTCTCCCAATCAGATCTACAATCCTGCAGCTGCCTTTTTGGTTTTATAAAGCAAAGTTCTTTTTTCTGTGTCTTAATTGGTGTCAAATAGGATATTATTACATTTATGTCACCTCACAAGTCATTCCATTCCAGGACTGCTCAAACTAGGTCAGATAGGGAACATAAAGAAATCCTCCTTTGCTTTGCTGACCTTGATATCTCGAGCTTTTGAAATCTACACTAATAAAAGAGAAACATGGTAATTGGCGTACGACTGCTACCCTTTTCATTGGCTAATCAGTGAGTATATGCAAATTAACTGTCAGCCAAGATGGCGGCCGGCAGCCAGGCACTGAAGCGAGCACGAGGCTTGCTTGCTGCAGACTCCAACGTTCACCGCCTCACTTGCCGGCCTCTCATTTGCAAGTCTAAGCAACTATATACTATGTTGCAAATAAGAAG
>NW_005353838.1:3033519-3040443 GCF_000412655.1 Myotis brandtii | reverse complement strand
GCCCCAACCCCCCAATCGGCGAGTGTGACAGTGTGACTGAGGGTGGCATCGAAACCTCCCGATCCGCCCTGCTCTGTGCATGACGGGGCGGCGCCCCAATCGGCCCTGCTGCACTTAGGGATTGGGCCTGCCCTCTGCCACCCGGGAGCAGGCCTAAGCCAGCAGGTCGTTATCTCCTGAGGGGTCCCAGACTGCGAGAGGGCACAGGCCGGGCTGAGGGAACCTCCTCCCCCCGCCCCCCGAGTGCACAAATTTTTGTGCACCGGGCCTCTAGTATAAATATAAAGAATTTGGGGCTAAATGATGAACTATCATATATCTACATTCCAGTAGGGACAAATAGTAGTGGGATGCTAAATTTTCTTTTCTTTTCTTTTCTTTTTTCAGAGAGGAAAGGAAGGGGAGAGAGAAATAGAAATATCAATGAGAGAGAATCATTGGTCAATTTCCTCCCACCACACCCCTCACTGGAGATCGAGCCCAGAACCTGGACATGTGCCCCGACTTGGAATCAAACCATGACCTTCTGCTTCATAGTTGATGCTCAACCACTGAGCCACACCACACCGGCTGGTCTGGATGCTAAATTTTAAATAAAACTTTTAAATTGAGAAAATGTATCCTTATTGTGTAAATTGATCTGATTTTCTGCAAACTGAGAAGCACTGGCCCACTGACTGCATTTCAGAGCTCAGGCGGAGGAATGTTAGCATAGGGTGGTCAGGAGCATAGGCTCTGGACCTATTCGTTAGACGCCGTTGGGTGGATTACTTAACCTCTCTGTGCTTCAGTTTCCTCAATAATAGCATTGAACCTCTAGGGCCGTGGTCGGCAAACTGTGGCTCTAGAGCCACATGCGGCTCTTTGACCCCTTGAGTGTGGCTCTTCCACAAAATACCACTTGCAGGCGTGCACATACAGTGCGATTGAAACTTCGTGGCCCATGCACAGAAGTCGGTATTTTTGGAAGAGCCACACTCAAGGGGCCAAAGAGCCGCATGTGGCTCGTGAGCTGCAGTTTGCCGACCACTGGTCTAGGGTTATTGAATAAGGTAGTACAGATAAAACTTCAGTTGAGCCAGGCACCCAACAAGGGCTTGACCACTGTTGGCTGTTATTCATCGCAGAAGGCCATAATAAAACACGCTTAGGCAAGGGTTAGCTCAGGCAGGAAGAGAGATAAAAAAAAATAAGAGCATTTTGAGAAAATGTAAGGATTAACAAAAAAAGAACAGGAACAGATATGGGCAACACAAGACCATTGGATAAGCTATATGTGTTTATTTGACTTACATTTCTGTTCATTTGAACCTTTAAAAAAATCATGAATCTACTTACTAGTACACAGGACTGCATGTGTAGATGAAGTAGGGTTTGAGGTTATTGACTATTCAGGCAAGGTGCAAGGGTCGTCGGAGCAAAGGCTGTTTCAGGTGTTCTTTTAGGTTATCTGTCTCCTGGAAAATCTGGAGACCTGCAACCCAGGGATTTTCCAAGAATAATCTTTCTAAACTGAGGGGGAAAGTTTAAAGATTTTGTTGTTGTTTTGTTTTGCCTTACTATGTTTTTAAATAACTTTTCAAAAATAAGGCTCTATGAAAAGAAGAGTTGGAACTCGCCTCTCTTTCCCAGGCAAATCAGTACTTTCCACAGCCCGTTGACCCCTCCGAGCATTTCCCCAGCACACTCTGTGTTTGGGGTTATTACTTTGAGCGTGTTCAACCTTTTCTCAGATGTCACTGAACTGTGCTTAGGCTGGCCTTCAGGGCATTGACCCTTAAGCAAATAGATAATGTTCTCAAAAAAGTTTGAATTCTGTTGAATGCTTTATAATGAACACCGAAGTTGGGAAAACCCTTTGACTCTCCACAGTGGAGTTCATTGTTTCTTCTGGCTTCCTCGAGTTCACGTTCACAGGTAAGCGACTTATAATTTCTACAGCATTTGAGGCCTATGTTCTGCAAGTTCATTTCCTCTAAAGCTCACTGTGTGGGGCATTGTGTTTTTTATTTACTAAAGGGTGGCCTCTTGTCATGCGATAAATAATATGACTTGCAGAATAATGAATGATTTCATAATATTATATACAATACAGATGACTCCTAATTTGTAGCAATGCTATTTTATGAATCAATTCTCTTGAGAATCTGTGGTGTGAGGGGATGTGTTGTACAAATGGGTGAATAGATTGAATAATCTACCAAAAATGAAAAATGCCAATGAAGTTTCTTAACTTGGCTTTATGAAAGCATAATTCTGTTTGTACTGATAGCCACAAATCCTTACCCCAGAAAGCTGGTGCTGGTTTAATAAAGAACTATACCGACTTACCTTTTTTTTCTCCAACACCATGCTCATTTCCTCATTCTCCCAGTTTTTAATAATTTAGATACTGAAAAATATGAGCGTGGGATACCTGGCTAAAGGGGGAAAAGTTGGTTTCTAGAATCTAATTTTAGTTTTTATGGTTCCCTAGCTAGTAGAAATTACATGTTGCTGATGATTTGAATGCATAGATAAAATATCATACACATTTAAGACTGGAATTAAGTGCGGTATTTCTAAATGTTCTGAGGGAGGACTCGCTTTCTAGACATTTTAGAGACACATTAAAATGATTGTACCTTAGACTCTAAATATTTGGATCTAATCGTGATTATTATTAAACTTTTAAAGTATTGACTTATGTATAGGCTCTTGTTTAATAGAGGTTCTTTCTATGTGCAGGTACCCGCCAACCTACCCCCCAAACCCCCTACAGCTCCAGACTTAGTTACTCCTGGGCTCGCTCTGTAACTCTGTAATGATCTCTGAAGCCTCCATTTCCCTGCTGAGGATTAACTGTTTACACACCCCTCCCCCACTTGATTGTAAGCCCCTTGAATAATTTGAGTCCCACCACTAAGAGTAGTGGTGACAAATATTTGCTGATGAATGCTGGGAGTGAATTAGGAAGTAATTTAGGGAAAAAATTTGCCCATTCTGGTTTTAAAAGACACTGAAATTGCTAAAAAATGCCTGAGTTCCACTGTAGGAATCAAGTATTAGAGTGCTATGTTGCTTTGTGAAGATGAAAGGACTATGCATGGAGAGACCAAGGAGAGCTGGGAGTAACTGCGCTGTTAAATTCCACTTTCTTCAGGAGCTATTCCTTAGTCCTCCATCTCAGCTGTGACTCTGGGGAGGAAGGATGTTTGTGTGTCCCTTGAGGGTCCCTGTGTATTCCTTTCCCCTCCGGGCTATAAGGGGACAGTGTCTTCCACATTGTTGACACACACCATCATCCCACAACCTACAAGAAAACATTTTTCTTGCTTCTTAGTATAAGTTAATACTTCTTCTCTTCTTTAATGATCCTTGGGAAAAATCAATCATTTGCTAGGTTTAATGATAACACAGGAGCCCTACCTACGTTCCTCAATGGCAGCAGTGAAAGATGTTTTAAAGGCTAGTTATTTATTTATTTGGTTAATCCTCACCAGAGGATATTTTTCTATTGATTTTTAGAGTGGCAGAAATAGAGAAACATCAATGTTAGAGAAACACATCAATTAGTTGCCTCCTGCACAAGCCTGACTGGGTCCGGGGATCGAGCCTGGAACTGAGGTACGTGACCTTGACTGGAATTGAACCTGTGGCCCTTCAGTCCCTGGGCAGACATTCTATCCCAGTGGTAGGCAAACTGCGGCTCTCGAGCCACATGCGGCTCTTTGGCACCTTGAGTGTGGCCACAAAGTTTCAATCGCAGTGTACGTGCGTGCCCACACGTGGTATTTTGTGGAAGAGCCACACTCAAGGGGCCGCAGTTTGCCGACCACTGTTCTATCCACTTAGCCAAACCTGCTAGGGCAAGGGCTTTTTAGAAAAATCAAAATTTGTGGCTTGAAAAGTGACTTCTAAATTCAAGAGGAGTAGGAGCAGTTCTGTTTTTCTCTCTGAGCAGCTCAGGGAAGGAGAGTTTGTGGAGCTCGGGGACAGAGGGAACAACTTCATAAGAGTCAGGGGAGTATTCACTGTGTGATGTTGGGGGCAGGGGCGGGCCACTCCACGCCTGAGCTGACCCTCTCCCCTAGCTGTCCCTCAGCTCCTCAGTAGCTGTCAGGGTTCCTCCTTACCATGTTGGTCTGGATGTGGAAAATCCTCAGTCTCTTCCTCCTGAATCCAGTCTAGGCAAGACCAACATGTTCTAAAGATAGTATTTGAGAGAAAATGGAATGGGAAGCAGAACAAATCTCTCCCCTGCCCCCCCAAAATATTCAAAACCCTGAACACTGACAGAGTCAAGAAGCCATCTCCTAAAGTGACAAGAACCTGGGCACTATTGGCTTGGCTGTGTCATCACACAGCCTGTTTCCTTTGGTGACCTCAGGCACATTGGCCAGGGAGTGATTTGAACTATAATATACTCCGGGCCTTAGTAAATGAGGGGGAACCGCTGCTTCATCTGGGTGGATTTCTGACCTTCCCAACATGTTCCCTTGTATCTCTCTCTAGTGTGGATTCCCAAGTCTCAAGCCTTATCAGTTTTGAATTTTTTTAAAAGAATAAATAAATGTGATCAAACCCTTCTTTTGCCTGAAAGCCTTTATTAGTTCCCATTGTCCTTGGGACAGGATGCCAAGTCCTTAATGTTAAGGATTACCAGGTCCCAAGGAAACAACCAGACACATCCTCCAAGGTTACCCCGTCCACTTGCCTCGCTAAGGTAGAAAACTCTTGATGTCTACCAGTAAAGGTCAGAAGACTGTCCTTCAGTGTGGGTTTCTGTGTTGATAGGATTACACATTTTATCAAAGAAATTAAAAACTTCAAGCCTGGATAGTTAAACAGAAGCACATGTAGAACACAGGTTATAGAGTACGTGCCATTTAGCAAAGAGAAACACTGGTGTTGGCATGGACAATTAAGAATTCTTGGGGGATTGCATGATTAGGTGGCTAAAGTCTTCCAATGAGTGCTTAGAAATTTTTATTTCCTACTTTTAACTCCTATATTCTCAAATTTATTAAAAAATACATTTTTTCTGAAAGACCCTGAAATTTGTTCCCAGAGATTTTTAGGAGACTACATAAAAATTCAGAGTGAAAAAGAAAGAGCATAGTATCTTATTTTTTAACACTGAGTTCTTTTGTGTTGGTTAAAGTAAAATTTTGTTATTATAAATTAGAGGCCCGGTGCATGAAATTCGTGCATTGGTGCGGTCCCTAGGCCTGACAGGCAATTGAAGCGTGAGCATCTGGTGTGGAAGGGCAGGTCTCAGCTGACCTCTGGGCCCTGGGCAGCACCTGGGCCCCCAAAACCCTCATGTGCCCCCCTCTGCTTGAGTCATGAGGTCGATCGGAGCCGGGCCTGTCTGGAGGAGGAGACAGCAGGAGGTTGGCCGGTTGGCCCTCCCCAATCCGGTCCCGATCAGGGATGGGCCAACTTGGGGGAGGGGCCATGGGCGATTGGCAGGTGTGGTGGGGGGGAGGGGCTATGGAGAGGGGCTGTGGGTGGTGGGCCAGCCGGCCCCACCCTTGAATGGGTTGTGTGTGGGGGGGTGATCAGGAGTCAGCAGCCAGGGGAGGGGCCATGGGAGGTTGGCCGGCCAGCCCTGTCCCTGATCAGGGTGGGGGGCTGATCTGGGGTGGGACCAGGTGGGGGGAGGGACTGCAGGAGGTTGGCTGGTTGGCCCTTCTCCCTATTGGGGTAGGGGGGCATTCAGGGGTGGGCCAGTCAGGGGGAGGGGCTGCAGACCAATCAGGGTGGTGGGGGCCCATTGGGGCCAGGGCCGGCCAGGGGGAAGGGCCGTGGGTGTTTGGCTGGCCTCCCCACCCTCAATTGGAGTGGGAGAGGCCGATCAGGGGTGGGGCCAGCTTGGGGGAGGGGCCGCAGGAGGTTGGCCACTGGCCCCACCCCCCAATCAGGCTGGTTCACTGGCTGCAGTGGGTGTCATAGTGACCGGTTGTTCTGGTCGTTAAGGCATTCTGGTTGCTGGCTTTTTATATATTTATATAGATGATGCAATTCATGTAACATCTAATTCTGGAAACATTGCCTTTTCTGGAAAATATCACAAGCAAGGCCTTGTTTATTCTTTCTAGTAATTTTGTTAACTCATTGCATTTTCCCAAACTTGGTGTCACAAAAATTGCCATTGTCTTTGTGGGTGCATGCAAGCAATTAACATTTTCAGCACAATGGCTTTCAAAAGTCATCATTGCCATTTCTAAACTGGCCAGAGATAAGGCATCTAGCCTCCATTTCTATTGAGCAACAGTCAAATGTTATGCAATGCATGCCTTGTTGCAATGGAGAGTATACATCTTTTGAAGGATGGCTCCTTGGTATATCAAAAGGGAACAGTGGACTTTCAAAGTTCAGAGTGATGCACTGAATGCTGAAAAAGAAAACAAGAAAAGGAAAGAATAGCCCCAGATATTCCGTAGCTGGCCTGCCATTCTCAGGTGATGCACCTGGAACCAGAGAGGAAGGAGCCTGATTCTGGGGTGCATCAACTGAGAACCACCCTCTCGCAATCTGGGACCCCTTGGAGGATGTCGGAGAGCCAGTTTCGGCCCAATTTCCGGAGGCCAGGCTGAGGGACCCTACCGGTGCTTGAATCCGTGCACTGGGCCTCTAGTATCCTAGCTAATAAAAGAGAAGCATGACAATTAGCCATACCTCCGCTACCCTTCCCATTGGCTAATCAGGGTGATATGCAAATTAACTGCCAGCCAAGATGGCAGCTGGCAGCCAGGAAGCTTGAAGCGAACATGAGGCTTGCTTGCTTCAGTGACAGAGGACTCCAACATTCCCTGCCTGCGCTGCCGGCCTCTCAGCTTGCAGTTTGAAACATTGTTACAAATATAGAAGCTAAACAAAACCCCAGAAACCTGCTTTCAGCCAGCCGGGATCTCAGAGCTGGAGTTGAAACAGTGTTTC
>NW_005353838.1:3023079-3030950 GCF_000412655.1 Myotis brandtii | reverse complement strand
GGGCGCCCCCCCCCCCCCCCCAGTGCACAAATTTTTGTGCACTGGGCCTCTAGTATATATATATAAAGTCAGTAGTAGGTTTGGAAAAATGTCTATTCAGTTTCTATAGACTCAGTTTCTCTTCTTTTTTGTTCTGTTCAAGCCCTCAAAGGATTTGAATGATGCATTTTTGTGCACTGGGCCTCTAGTATATATATATAAAGTCAAAAGTAGGTTTGGAAAAATGTCTATTCAGTTTCTATAGACTCAGTTTCTCTTCTTTTTTGTTCTGTTCAAGCCCTCAAAGGATTGAATGAATGATGCCCATCTACATTGGTGAGGGAGATTTTCTACTGATTCAAATGATAATCTCTTCTGGAAACACCCTCACAGTCACACCCAGAAATAATGTTTTATTAGCTATTAGGTATTGCTTAGTCCACTTAAATTGACACATAAAATTAACCATCCCATCAACCTCAGGCAAGGTCATTTGTCTGAAGATAAAATGAGAAAAAGCATGCCCATTTCATAATTTTGTCTAAGAACAGGACAAAATAAGATCACTGTGAAACCCACAAAATACCAAACATCCCTCTCTCTTGCTAAATGAATGACTGCCATTTCTTTAACCAACCATAAAATTACTCTGGCTTTCTGACAGCTTCCAATCTGGAGCAAATCCCCACTTCATTGGACTCTCTCCCAAATCATCTAACTAAAGCTCACGCCCTATAATTGGTTATTCCTAACAACCCTCTTACTGAGACACCCATGGTCCCCCACAATCTGTTCTTTCTCACTACAACAAGTAATAAATCCAGATTCTTCTACTACAGGTGTATTCCTGGTGGTTTTGGCTGAAGGGCATGGTGATGCTATGGGGATAGAAATCCATGCTGTGCATAAATTTTTGTCTGAGAATATTACTTTTTAATAGAAAATAGAGATCACAAAAATTGCATTCAGAAAGAAGGAAAATGTAAGCAAACCTAATGTACAGAATTGTTGAAGGCACATTTGGTACTTTGGTTAAAAAAGAGATCATGCTTCTATTTTGTTTTATAGGGTTACTGGCTGCAGATTGCAATTACCATGTCTGACTCAGTAATTCTTCGCAGTGTGAAGAAATTTGGAGAGGAGAATCATGGTTTTGAGTCAGATGGATCATGTAAGTGGCCCTTTTCTCTCACTGCCTGTTGTACAGTGACAGTTTAGAACAAAAGAGGAGCAAACTAGTGAGGTTTCAAGGGGCAGAGACAAAGCATCAACAATATTTAGAACTATCACTGAACATGTTTCCCACATATGAATGGGTGGTTCTCCCTAGAATCCATGTAATGGAATGTCTGAAAGTGTTAAGGTAAAGATGCATAAAGTATGGGTGAAGGAAGTATCTATTAATATCTGTTTCCTAGGCAGAGTAGGGTTGTTCCAGCATTGGCTATGATTATTACCTCTATTCATGTATTGTTATAGTTAATTATAGCAGTAATTATTCAGTGAGCACTGCTTCCCAAGAGGAACTGCACCAAGACTGTGCTGGCAGAATGGGAAAGGGCTAGTACCTAGCATGTAGTGAGCACAGATGATTCTAAGCAAGTTTTACTGTTTTATCATTTTTTAAAAAAATGTGTTTTTATTGATTTCAGAGAGAGGAAGGGAGAGGGAGAGAGACAGAAACATCAATGATGAGAATCATTGATCAGCTGCCTCCTGTATGCCCCCTCCTGGGGATTGAGTCCACAACTTGGGCATACGCCCTGACCAGAAATCGAACCATGACCTCCTAGTTCATAAGTGCATGCTCAACCACTGAGCCACACCGGTCGGGCAAGTCTTATTGTTTTAAACCAATCTTATGACTTTATAGGACAAGAAACTAAGACTTGAATACACTTTTTAAAACTTGGCAAAGATCACATGACTCATAATGGAGCCATAATCCTAACCCAGTTCTGTCTAATTCCCAAACCTAAGATATTAATCTCTATCTATACTATAATGCCAGTTAACTCTTGATTAAATTAAATTAAATTAAATTAACATGCCAGGAAGATCAGGATATGCTGCTCCATGGTAATGGTTGACATTAGTTAGCACCTTGGGTTCCTTTCCCTATGGCTTCCCTACTCAGACCCTTTTGCTTCCTACCCTCATCTGCTCTGACCTGTGCTGGGAAAGTAATGTGCAGCTCAATCCCACAGCTTCTACTGGCAAGCAAGTGGCAACAGCATTATACAGTCTGGGTAATTTGTGGTGTAAATTCTAAGTGGGTAAATTCTGATGTTTCTAAAGAACCAAATAATAAATACTTTTTTATTTTGTAGTTCAAAAAATCCTATTTTCTTCATCTAGTTTAGAAATGTTGGTCTCTAGTTGATATTCAGAAGATACAAATATTTCATATCCTGAAGAAAAGTCATGCAGAGATGTAATCAAGCCTGCAGTCCTAATCCTGAAAGAACATCTTCGATATATATATTGAGAGAGAGAGAATAAAAAAGGAGAAAAAGCAAATAATCATTTTGCTATGTTACATGAGTAAAAAATAATTTATAGGAATGGTGTTTTTCTAGAGTAAAATTGTAAATGATTATGTTGCATTTAGTCATTATTAACTGCCTTGTGCATTGTTTTTATTCTGACAGATAACAATGAGAAGAATTCACGGTAAGTGACTATTTCAACAATGCATTTTTTTTCTAGAATAACTTCACAATATTCTTATGATAGGCACAAAGCAGAGGAAATATTTTTAAGTACATTGCACTTCCTATAAAATGGTATAAATAATCCATTATTTTTCTTTTTAAAACATTATTATAATTTGATTTCAAAAACCTTTTGGAATATCCCTTCTAGACTAGGTCTAAATCTCCCCTGTGTATTCAGAAAAAGCACAGAATTTCCAACCTAAACAGTAGGGAAGGTGTACAAGTATGATTTTGTGAGTACAGGGGAGGTTCCCAAGCCCAAATTCTTCCACAAGCAAATAGCAGATACTTAAAACTTAATTGTTACATATTCCTCTTTAGTTTAAGGGTTTAAACTCTCATATAAAATAAATTTTAGTTAATCATACATTGGCATGACAGTAAAATTAGATGGAGTCTAATTTAGAAGACATTTGGGAGGTGCCAGGCAAGTTTCTGAAATAGAGGTGGTAGGAAGGGAGAGGTTGAAGGTATTTAAGAAATTTTAAGTAAGTAATTCATGGCAGAGGGAGGTATTGGGTGTGGTAACATTACTTGGACTAGGAGTGGTAGGACTAGCCTGGGCCTAGAAGAATCACACTGGGTGGGAAGGAGATGAAAATGGGTGTGAATGTGCTGAAAAGCAATGAGAGAATGACCAGGAAGTTTGAATGAATTCTTTGTTTTCTATTTTTATTTATACATTTTTTTCAGTTTACTCTTTTTAAAATTGAATTTATTGGGATGACCTGGTTAATAAAATTATACAGGTTTCAGGTGCACAATTCCATAACACATCTATTAGTATATACCATACTATGTGTTCACCACCCCAAGTAAAGTTTTGTCCATCACCATTTATGCCCCCCTATGCCCTCCTTCTCCTCCCTTCATCCCTCTGGCAATCACCACTCTATTGTCGGTGTCTATAAGTTTTTTTCTCTTTTTTTCCCTTTTTTTCTTCTTTGGTTTTCAGAGGAGATGTAATAATGTAGAATGAGAATATAAGAGTGAAAGTTTGATAAAGCTGCTGGGGGGAACAGGAGCAATCTCTAGAGGGATAAAGTACATGAGCTAAGGTTGGAGACCATTCTCATTCATTCATTTCACAAATATTGAGTGCCTACTAGATGTCAGGCATTAAAATTGGTGCTGAGGTACAGAAAAGAACAAATTGGGCAAAAATTTCTGCCCTTGAGGAGCTTTCAACTTACATCTTAGTGAGGGAGATATCATAAACACCGTAAGTAAGTAAAATATGTAGCATGGTAGCTAGTGATAATCTATCAGTTTCTTTCTACAAAGGAAAAAGTAAACATGGACTGGAGTTATGAAATGATGTGGGGGAAAGTTGAAATTTTACCAACTTTGTCCAGAAAAGGCCCCATTGAGAGAGAAGGTGACTTATGAGGGAAGGTCTGAAGGAGGAGAGAGAATTGACCAAGTAGATAAAACCGCATTCTGTGGGGAGAGAATTGCAAGTGTAAATGCCCAGAGGAGGAAACAAACTTGGCGTGGACAAAGGTCAGTAAAGAGGCCAGAGGGCTCAGGTGACAAGACCTGGCATGCAGTAAGAGGAGACAAGGTCAGAGAACCAGTCGGCCAGACCATGGAGGGCCTTGAATGTTTCACCAAGGACTTGGGATTCTACTCTGAGCTGGAAGGGAAACTCAGGGTAACCAAATGCGAGGCATGGCATGAAATGTTGGCATCAGTTCACATGGTGGAGATCTTGTCTCCAGCCAGCCCAGCAGCCTGGCTTCAGGAGAAGATGGCAAACATGCTGGGTGGATGCAGGGGTGAAGTTTCCAAGGAAGGTTTTGGGGGAAATGATTGAGGCTGATGTTGAGAGTGTGGTTCAACTGGCAGGCAGTGGGACCTGGGAATGCATGGGGAAGAAGCAAAATCTGTATGAGGTTTAGCAATTAATTATAAGTAAATGGAGGGTTTAAGGGACTGCATGTCTCACGTGAGATGACAAACAGTTGTGGAAGGGAGAAGGAAGTGAGGAAACAAGATGCTTGGGCTGTCCCAGTATGCGATGGAGTAGAGTAGTTCCTGGTGAAGGCAAGGTCCAGGGTGTATCCATTAATGAATGACTCAGCTGAAGCAGAGTTCCTTGGAGTGAGAAGGTCAAAGATGGGTTAAGTATAACTTTCTGAGAAATAAAATGAATAAGAAATACTAAGGAAATATAATTTAATGGGAAATATGGGAGTTTAAGGGAAACTTTTCATCACACCAACACTATTTAATGTAGTTGTAAAATGTTTTAAGTGCTAGAAGGAAGTTTTAAATCAGGTAATCCAACCACAAGGAAATAGGTCCATATCACATTATCTCACTTATATGTGGAACCTAATGAACAAAAAAAATAAACTGACAAAATAGGTCCAGTGGAACAGAATAACAAATTTCAGTGGGAAGAGGGTTGGAGGGGATGGGAAAAAATTAACCAAAGAAGATATATTCATATATGCATAACCCATGGACACAGACAATATTGTGGGGAAGGCCTGGGGTGGGATGGAGCTTGTGTGGAGTGGGGCAAAAAAGGGAGGGGGGTGGGGAGATGGGGAACACCTGTAATACTGTCAACAATAAAAATAAATAAATACATAAATAAATGTTTAAAAAAAGAAATAGATCAAGGGTTAAGGCTGAACTCTAATAGTTATTTATTAGTATAAATGAGAATATGGAATACTTTTTATTTTCTCTCAGTGCCTTCCGGAAAAACATCAATGAATCTCTCCTGAGCATGAGATATAGCTATACTGAAATCTCTATAAGAGGTAAATCTGAAGAATAAAAGCTTGTTTTTAAGATACCAGGTTTGGCAAGAATTTCTCAACCAGAGGGAGCTTTTTTTCTTGCTAAAAAATGACTCATTGAATCACCACCTAGGGAGAATTTCTCATTGTTTGGGAAGGATGGTCTGTAAATCCCTATTTTCTCTCTTCAGGTTACAAAATGAGAAGAAAGGTGACAGCGGTCCAGTTGGCTTCTTTCAATTGGTAATAAGACTGTGCTGACTTATGACATAGGCTTTGTAACTATGAATCTTTCAGATCATGGAGGAAGTGTTAAATCTTTAGTCATATTGGCAGGTTTTTTAACTACAGTGATTACTTTTTCAGTCATAAACGTTGTCTAGGTGATAACATGCTGACTAGCAATTAGAAATGTATTACTGATTAAACACACGAATCTTACTCAGTAGATCAGAAAAGTGTCCTGGAAAATAATCACTAAGTTTATAATTATCATTTTAGTAAGAAAAATCATCACAGAAATCATATTGTGCATATTTATTCGTATGACAAGACTTTAGAAATAGTATAAGTATTTTCTCCAAATTATTCATTGGTGGAGGCATTTCTAGGCACAAATAGGTACTCTTCGTTGCCATTGTCAGTTCTAGGAGCCAATGTATGTTATTGCTGAATGTCCTACATAGTATATATACATGGCAATGGTATAAGTGCCAGTGACTGTTTCCCTCATAAGTTGTGGAAAAATAGCTAAGTTGGCATCTTTCAATTGGTAATAAGACTAATAAAGTCAGTTCTTGAGATAAAGAAAGTGAATTCAGAGATCAGGAAAGAAATAACATGGACTGACAATGTAAGAGTCTTATGTTTTAGATAACTGCTATACCATTCATTTTTATATAATTAGTGAGAACTCTGTTGTTCAGTATGATGATCCCACAAAATTTGGTGTTGAATACTATTTATCAGAATCTAGTAACTAAAATTAAATAGTCCTCCTACCTCTCCTGCTTTTCACCCATAGATGATCTCTGAATCCTTTGTTTTTCAAGTTTCGATTTTCTTCAACGACTGACATTTGGCTGATGTTTGTGGGAGGTTTATGTGCATTTCTCCATGGACTAGCCCATCCAGGCGTGCTACTCATTTTTGGCACCATGACAGATGTTTTTATTGACTACGAAACTGAATTACAAGAACTCCAGATCCCTGGAAAAGCATGTGTAAACAACACCATCATGTGGACCAACAGCTCCCTCAACCAGAACGTGACAAATGGAATGCCTTGTGGGTAGGCTGCTATTTTTTACTTTTTTGTTCACATCTTAAACTGTAATTCAAAATGTGTAAAGGGAACATATTGACTGAGCTGGAATGGTATCTAATATAGAGTACACAGAAACATAAATTTACCCACATTTCTACAAATTACTCTGCCCTGAGGTTCTCCTATCTTACCAGGTTTTAAAATCCTAACAAAAAACATATTTGGAAATTGCCCATTAAATGCATCATCCAAATTTAACCACTTTTAGTGTATAGGTTTGAGGATGGGGCTACCAATACTTAATACCAAAAGAAAATGACCCATGGATTTTACTTTAGTCCTATGTCATGTCTTATATACAAGACTTCCTTTCCTTTTTTTCTAGCTCTCGTCCATTCCTTAGCTTCTGTGGCCATGGCTAATGATCCACCAGATCCCCAGCCTTTCCCGTATAATGGGAATTTTATTAGTATGCCAGAGGCCTTGGAGTAGGGGCCGCTGGTCTCAGTTAGTAGTTGAATTTCTATGGAAGAGTGGTATGGTGTCATGAACAGAAGGAAGCCATGCAGGATTAGCCAGAGCTGGCTGTGCTACTACTGTTTTCTTTGTGATAATCCCAATAGCTGCCTGGTAATCAGTGGCGTTAGAGTACACAGGTTGACTCACTGTTTTGGACTTTGCAGCCTGCCTCACACTGCCTCAGGGACAGAACAAGGTCGTTTGCACATGTGAACCCACATGCTTAGGTTTAAGAACCAAAGGCAGGGCACAACCTCGCTAGAAAGACACTTGGAATGGCTTTCCTAAGTGAATTTATATTTTTTACCTTCATTTAAAAAGCTTTTAACAGGCTTGATCCCAGATTATGAAAAACCCTTCTAAATCACTCTTTCCATGACATTATCTACTCTTACAGCATTTTATTCATTCACCTATTTAACCAAAAATTTTTGAACACCAACTATGTACCAGAAACTTGTGTAAGCATCAAGGATACAGTGGTTATTTTAAGAGTCATGGTTCTTATCTCTGAAACCATCATTAAATCAATGACCATTCAAATAAATACGTAGTTGAAAACCAGTTAGTGCTTGATAGAAAAGTATAGGATAACATACAGTATGCCTAAGTACCCTTTGAAAAATACTAAACCTA
>NW_005353838.1:3014238-3023036 GCF_000412655.1 Myotis brandtii | reverse complement strand
TATATGTATATGTTTGTTTTTTTCTCTAAATTTAGAAGTAAGACTCAGAACAGTTTATATGAAAGAGTGCCTATTTCCAGTGACTATCTTTTAAGTCTTTCATTTACATTGGAGGACAGAGATGAACTGCTTTTTACAGAATGAAATGACTAAAAAATGTTAAGTTAATTACTCCCCCTTTTGGAAAAAAAATGCATTAAGACTTCTTTATAATGTAAATAGACCCAAATCCTTAATAACAATCATGAAGATAAATTTTTTCAAGAGAAAATTCCTAAAAGTATATCTTATAATGTTTTAAAATTTGGAAATAACTATTAGAAGGGCCAAAATTGCCCTGGCTGATTTGGCTCAGTGGATAGTGTTGGACCTTGAACTGAAGGGTCCCTGGTTCAATTCCATCAAGGGTACATACCTTGGTTGCAGGCTTGATCCCTGACCCCTGTCAGGGCGGTATGAGAGGCAACCAATTGGTGTGTCTCTCTCACATTGATGTTTCTTTCTGTGTCTCTCCCCCTTCTACTCTCTCTAAAACTCAATGGAAAAATATCCTTGGGTGAGGATTTACAAAAAAAAAAAAAATCAAAATTAGAGATATATCCATGACACCAAGTGCTCATAAATATTTATTAGATGAATTAAAGAATGAATCTACCTTTATTCTGCATCACCAATGTCCATTAGAAAGGAATTCACTGTGGCTATCCATTACTCGGGCTTTATTCACTATTACTGGGTCATGTACTTCAAGGTGAGCAAATAGTGAAAAGCAAATAGTGGTTTTCAGAAGCTTACTGGCTTTAGGTGAGTCCACATGATACCAAACATGTAAAAAAAATTCATATGATAACTCAGATTGTGCAGACCACACCTTTCTTGGGCCATTTCTTTACTAGGAACTCCTTTGATGAGTTAAATACTTTAATTGTGAATTATTATGGTCATTGACATTAATATTGTTACACCTCTGAATTACTATGTTTGTTTAGCTTTCATGTAGTAAGATCACTGAGAAAATGGAGTTGGGTGGGACAGAGGAGAAGGGAGAGGACATTTTCCTCCCTCTAAGAAGTTAATATGCCTCCCAAATTACCCAACTCCTTGCAACTTGCTTTCTTGAAAAAGTGTATCATTAAAAGTCCAATTTCTCCACCTATTATAATAGGTCTATCAGTCTTGGACTATACAAGGCGACTCAATGATTTTATCAACATAAGTATGCATGTTTAATAGTAGGAGCTAGTTCTTCTCTTTCATTATATTGGTTTCCACATACCAATTGTAATTTATTGGATGGAATTTATAGGCTAAAGCCTTTCAAATGGCTTAGTGAAAAATGCTGAAAAACATTACAGAACATTAGGCCTCTTGATTAACTTATTGGTTTTTACACTTTAATTGGATAGAAGTAAACTGCATTTTGATATTTGGACTTCCCTTCTTTTATCTTCTTTCAGTCTTTCACCTTACTGTTTGATTATTCTGAGCAAATAAATTCTGAAAAGCTAATGAAATCATGGAAGTGACATGCCGTCATTTCTGCCATATTCTGTTGGTCACACAGACCAACCCTAGTACAATTTGAGAGGGCACCACAAAACAGTGTGAATACCAGAAGATAAGAATCATTAGGGGCTTCTTGGAGGCTGATGACCAAAGCCATTGGGAAGTTACTATCCTCAATTGCCCCACATATGGATGCATTAATATAGAAATCTGAGTCTCTATTTTCTCTTGGGTTTCAGTCTATTTTCTTAGCAATATACATGTAGTTTATGCATTTAAGCACTCTTTTGAATTTAGACACTTTAAGACCACACACTTAAAAACAGCTTTATTGAGATACAATTTAGATACCATATAATTCACCTGTTTAACATGTACAAATTAGTGTTTTCTAAGGATTTTTTTTGCCTTTCATCTAAATTATGTAACTTGTTGGCATACAGTTGTTCAAAGTATTTGCTTATAATTCTTTTTATTGCTGGAAGACCAGTAGTAATGTCTCTCTTTCATTTCTTTAACTATTTGAATCATCTCTATTTTTTTCTTGGTCAATCTAGCTGAAGGTTTATTAATTTTGTTTATCTTTGTGAAGGTAAACAGCCAGCAGATGAGATAATATCCTATATAATAAAAGCTTAGGTGGCGTCGCGCGATGTCGTCACAAGATGGCTGCCACAAGATGGCCGTCACAAGATGGTCACTACAAGATGGCCAGCAGGGGAGGGCAGTTGGGGGCAACCATGCTGGCAGGGGAGGGCAGTTGGGAGTGACCGGGCCTGGAGGGGAGGGCAGTTGGGTGCAACCAGGCCTGCAAGGGAGGGCAGTTGGGGACAACCAGGCTGGCAGGGGAGGGCAGTTGGGGGCCATCAGGCCAGCAGGTGAGGGCGTTGGGGGCAAGATCAGGCCAGCAGAGGAGGGCAGTTGGGGTGACCAGGCCTGTAGGGCAGGGTAGTTGGGAGTGATTGGGCCAGCAAGGGACGGTTAGGAGCCAGCAGTCCCGAATTGTGAGAGGGATGTCCCCCGAGGGGTCCCAGATTGGAGAGGGTGCAGGCCAGGCTGAGGGACACCCCCCATGCACAAATTTCATGCACCAGGCCTCTAGTAACAAAGATTAAAAAAAAAAACAACAGAAAAATAATACAGGAAATCAATAAAACAAAGAGCTGTTCCTTTGAAATCAGCAAACCTTTAGCAGGGCTGACAAAAAAAAAGGGAGAAGACACAGTTACCAATATTAAGAATAAAAGATGAGATCGCTACAGATCTTGTTAACATCTTCTAAAGCAGCGATTCTCAACCTGTGGGTCGTGACCCCTTTGGGGGTCGAACGACCCTTTCACAGGGGTCGCCTAAATACATCCTGCCTATCAGATATTTACATTATGATTCATAACAGTAGCAAAATTACAGTTATGAACTAGCAATGAAAATAATTTTATGGTTGGGGGTCACCACAACATGAGGAACTGTATTAAAGGGTCACGGCATTAGGAAGATTGAGAACCACTGTTCTAAAGGATAATAAGGAATTACTATAAACAAGTCTACACACTTAAATTTGACAACTTGGAGAAATGAACCCATTGATTGAAAATACAAATTACCACAGTTCATTCAATATGGTATAAATAATTTGAATAGTTCTAACTATTAAGGAAATTGAATTTATAATTTAAAAACTCCAAAAAAGGATCCTCCAGGTCAATACATTTTCACTGTAAAATTCTATCTATGCTTAAATAATAATAACACAATTTTATACATTATTTTCCAGATAAAAGGAAGGAACATATCCCAATTCATTTTATGAAGCTAACCAGGAGCCCAGTGCACAAATTCATGCACCTTGAAAGGAACTGTGGGCCATGAGGCTGCAGTAGGCACAGAGGTGGGTCTTGGCCCATCCTCTGTGTACCCACCCAGCCACTCCCGCCATGGCCCCCAGCCCCCTGTCTGCCAGCAGCCTTGCTCCTGCCGCTGCTGCTCTCATGCACTGACACTGGCCCTGCTTGCACCCTCTGAAGGTGAGGAGCGATTGGGGCCAGTGCCAGCAGCAAGTGTGAGCGCCAGCTACTGCCCCAATCACCCCTCAGGAGCAGGGGGAGGCGGAGAAGCCATCAGGGGCGAACAGGGCTGCCAGCTGCCACTCACAACCGCTGATGGTGCCGAGCGATCAGGGCCGTTGCTGGACACCAGCAGTGGGTGTGAGCAGTGGCTCCAGCACTAGCAGTGGATGGAAGTGGGGCCGGTGCCGGCAGCAGGTGCGAGTGCCGGGCAGGACCACAGTGTGCGCAGGAGCAAAGAATTTTCAGTAACAACCAGAGGCTTACGCTGATAACAGCGACCAGTACCCTGCCTTGGTCTGGTGCCCCCTCTCACACCATCCCACTGCGGCTGACTCCCGCCATATTCCGCGCATGCCCCCTGTTGGTCAACACACATAATAGCGACCGGTTGTTCGGTTGTTTGATTGTTCCGGTTGTTCTGCAGTTCGGTCTAGTTGCATATCAGCCTTTTATTATGTAGGATATTATACTGATACCCAAACCAGGCAAAAATATTACAAAAAAGAAAACTATACATTACTATACTCTCATGAATATAGATGCCAAATCTTAACAAAATATTAGCAAATAAAATTTGGCAATATACCAAAAAAAATTATACACCATAAACAAGTGGACTATATTCTAGAGAAACAAAGCTGGTTCAATATTTGAAAAAACAATCAATGTTATCTACCATGTTAACAGGCTAATAAATAAAACCACATGATCACCTCCATAGATGAGAAAAAGCATTTGAAAATTTCAACATCTATTCGTGATGAAAAGAACAAAAGCAAACCCTCCCTTTAAAAAAGACCATCTACAAAAAATCCAACAGTTAACATTATACTTAATATTGAAAGATTGTGTACCTTCCCCTTAAGACTGGAAATAAGGCAAGAATATATGCTCTCACTTCTATTATTTAACATAGTTCTAGCTTGTGCAATAAGGAAGGAAAGAGGTAAAAAAATATATATTGATTTAATACTTAATACGACTAAACTGTACATTCAACAATGGTTAAGGTAGAAAATTTTATGGTTTTTTTTTTTACTACAATTAAATATTTGACAATGTAAAGGAAGAAATTACAGATATCTTTGTTGGCAGATGACATGATTTTCAACACAGACAATCCCAAAGAATCTACAAAAATCTCCTAGAACCAATAAATGAGTTCAACAAGGACTTAGAATACAGATAAAATACAAAATTCAATAGTATTTCTATATACTAGCAACAAAAATGTGGGTACCAAAATTCAAAATATAATGCTTATAACTACTTAAAAACTTTTATTTATGTAACTTTTACTTGTGTAAACCTAGCAAAACATGTACAGGATTTGTATGCTGAGAACTGCAAAATGCTGATAAGAGAAATCAAAGAAGACCAAAATAAATGGAGACACATACTGTGTTAATCAATTGGAAGATTCAGTGCAGTAACAATGTCAGTTCTCCCAAATTTATATACATGTTTAATACAATTTCTATCAAAATCTAAATAAGATTTTTTATAGATATAAACAAGATAACTCTAAAATGTACATGAAAAGGCAAAAGAACTAGAATATCTAAAAACAATTTTCAGAAAGAAGAATGAAGTGCGAGAAAACAATATACCCAATTTTAAGTCATATCATATAGCCATAATAATCAGGGCAGTATGATATTGACAGAGGAACAGAATAGAGAATGCAAACCCACGCAAATATGGCCAACTGTTTGTTGACAAAGGTGGAAAAGCAGTTCAATGAAGGAAAGATAAAGTTTTTATTAAATGGTGGGGAAGTAATTGGACATCCCAAACATAAACATATTCAGAAATTAGCTCAAAATGGATTATGACCTTAAATGTAAAAAATAAACTGTAGAATTTTAGAAAAATATATTGGAGAGCATTTTCTATGGCTAGAGAAAGAGTGCTTAGGCTTGACACCAAAAATAAGCCATAAAGATAAAATTTGATAAGTTGGACTTCATCAAAATTAAAAACTTTGCTTTACAAAAGACCATGTTAACTGCCCTGGCTAGGTAGCTCAGTTGGTTAGAGCACTGTTCAGTATGACAAGGCTCTGGGTTCAATCCCTGGTCAGGGCGCAAGCAAAAATCAACCAGAGTGCCAAAATAGGTAGAACAACAAATGGATGCTTCTCTGTCTCTCTCAAAATTAATAAATAAAAATTTTTACAAAGACCTTGTTAAGAGGATGAAAAGACAAACTACAGACCGGGAGAATGTATTTGCAAATCATATATCTAAGAAAGGACTAGGATCTAGAATAACTAAACAACTCGCAAAACTCAATAGTTAAAAAAAATTCAGAATATGGAGGAAAGACACAAATAGACATTTCACTAAGGATATAAAGATGGGAAATGAGCTCATGAAAAGATGTTCACACTAGTGGTTAGGGAATGCAAATTAAAATCAAAATGAAATCAGTATTTATCTGTCAGAATGACTAAAATAAAAAATAGTGATAACACCAGCTGATTGTGAGGATGTGGAGGAACTGGATCACCCATACCTTGGTGGGAATATAAAATGGGGCAGCCGCTCTAGAAAACAGTTTGGCAATTTTTTAAAAGCTAGGCATGCAACTATTATATGACCCAGCAATTCTACTCTTGGGGATTTGTCCCAGAGAAATGAACTTAAATGTAAAAAAAAGAAGCATTATTTGTAATAGACAAAAAGTGGAAACAACCCAGACATCCTTCAATAGGTGAGGGGGTTAAACTAACTGTAATTCATCTATACCGTGGAATACTACTTAACAATAAAAAGGAATGGGCTGTTGAAGAAACTTGAAAGAATTATGCTGATTGAAATAAAACCCAATCCTAAAAGGTTACATTCTGTGTAATTCCATTGAACATTCTTCCAATGATGAAACTATAACAACAGAGAGCAGATTAGTGGTAGCCAGTGGTTAAGGGAGGAGTGGCCACATAAAAGCATGGATGCATATAAAAGGGCAGCATGATAAATCCTTGTGGCAATGAGACTGCCCTGATCTTAATTACTCAGTTTCAACATCCTGATTGTGATACTGTCCTATAGCTTCACAAGATGTACCACTGGGGGAAAACTGGGAAAAGGGCATACATAATCTCTCTGTAATATTTCTCACAATTGCATCCTCATCTATACTTATCTCAAAATAAAAAGTTTGATTAAAAATAAAAAGTAGATTCCTGGGTGGAAAAAAAATGGTTGTGGGTTTTCTGGAAGTAAGACGTAGCCATTTTGGCAGTATGCTACCCTCATGTGTGGGTGTTCTAGCAACATATCCCTTGCGTTAAGGAATACAGAGCCTCCAACACCCTGAAGCTAGGGCATGAACACGTTTCTGCCGCATCGTGATGCTCAGTTTAGAGCTGACATGGATGTTCACTCTACTGTGCCAGTGCTCCTATGTCTACAGGGCATGAGGACCATTGAAAGAAAAACTTCTCCCTAAGCAATGCACCTTGTCATAATGACCTCCTAGGTATTTTAAGTGAAAAACCTATGGCTCTAGTAAATATGGAACTGTGAGGTGTAAATTGAGTGATTTACTCTCATGATGCATTTATTTTTTATAAAAAGCAAGGTAAAAATCCTCGTATATTAATAATTTGTAAAATATCTCTTTCCTTTCCCTCTAATTGTCCTCACTCCCCTCTCCTCTCTTCAACGAACGAGTCAGGGGAATCTTAATTTATTTAAGTAGATGTAAGTTAATTTTGCTGTTTAAAAAAAAGGTGCCATTCTGGGGTCGGAATCACCTGCACAATTTATAGAATCCTTTCCAGGATTTTATAATCAAAAGAACTTTCCACCAGGCACATGATGCAGAGTTCGATGTGCAGCCAAAGGAACTAGGCCAGCCTCTCTTTTCCTTCCTGTCAGTTTTCCTGAGAGGTTTGTCCTGTTGTTCCAGAAATATTCTCAAGTAATCTCTAAAACTGATAACTTTTTCTTCCCAAGAATAACACAGAAACGAGTTAGTCATCTCTCTCTGAGGTGCCTCAGAAGTGAAAAGAATCATAAACTGCACGTGCCCTTATCCACACCACTCAGCGATGACGTAATTCTCCTGACCTTCGCTCCAGTAAATCCCGGGGCTGGCTAGGTGCTCAGTTCTCTAAATCCTCGTAGGTTTGTTTATAACTGGCAGCTGCGTCTTTCATGACAGGCACTAAATCACCTCTGCTTAAAGTGTCCGTAGAATGAATGCACCATAGGAAGGCTAAGTAAAGCTTTCTTACAAATGCTCATAGGTTTCTGTTTGTGGACACCCAAGTTTCATTTCACAAACAAAGAACTCAGAGTATGGACTCCTTTATACATTAGAAGGCTTTACTCATTATACACTCTATCATTAGCTTTTGTAAACGCTTCTGACCATGGATACTTATATATACATTTATGATTTTCTAGGTCTTGTTCATTCTCAGGGTTCCCTTAAATCATTACGAAAACCTTGGAATGGGGTGAACACAGACTTATTAGCTGGTTTAGAGATTGTCAGAGGGGTTGGCCAACGCAGTTATTTCCCTTTCACTAGTTTTTTCAAAGTCAAAGCAAAATCCAAAAACATTTATTAAGTACCTACTATGTGGAAGATATTGTACCAGGCTTCAGGCAGTGTGAGCAAGCAGCTTAAACCCAGTCCTTGGCCTCAAGTAGCTTGCAATGTACTAGCATGGAAAACAAATATATATATACTAATAATAGAGGAATATGCAAATTGTCCAGGACCCTGTCACAGTAACAACCGAACAGCAGGCTGTGTGGGGTGACTAGGCTGGCAATAGGGTTAGTGAGGGACGACCAAACAACTGAACAGCAGGCTACGTGGGGTGACCAGGTCAAAAGGGGTGGGCAATTGGGGTCGACCAGACCAGCAGAGGAGGAAGTGAGGGATGACCAGGCCAGCAGAGGGGGCATTTGGGGGTGACCAGGTTGGCAGGGGGGAAGTTATGGACAATCAGGCCAGCAGGCAGAGGCATTAGGGGTAATCAGGCTGGCAGGGAGGGCAGTTAGGGGTTATCAGGCAGGCAGGCTGGTGAGCAGATAGTAGCCAGCGGTCCCGGATTGTGAGAGGGATGTCCGACTGCCTGGGGATCGGGCCTAAACCGGCAGTCAGACATCTCCCTAGGGGTCCCGGATTGGAAAGGGTGCAGGCTGGGCTGAGGGGACCGCCCCCCCATGCATGAATTTCATGCACCAGGCCTCTAGTATATATATA
>NW_005353838.1:3012805-3014218 GCF_000412655.1 Myotis brandtii | reverse complement strand
TCAATGTAAATGTATTCAATAAAGGTATTGAAAAATAGTGCAAGGTGGCAATAGAATATGTCATAGATAACAGTCTGTTCTGAATTAAATGAATTATACTTTAATACTTGGTTTGAGGTCAGTAGAGGAGAGAACACTTCCAACCTGGTCACAAAAGGAAGTTCTGACAGAAAGCAGGAAGCTTGTGGGGTGAGAGCATCTATGCTGAAGATGCTGTTTTCTGATTTTCTAAAGAAATGGACTCCATATCATTTAACTTGTCCCTGAGGATCAGGACAGTCATCAACCAATATGTTAGTTTTCTAATTATAAAGTTCCTGATTTCCTCCCCTCCCTGCCCCAAACCCTATGCCACAGCATGATAGCTGTGCTGGAAAATGCTGTGGAGCTTTCTTGCTGTTCCCCATAAGTTCTTTGGCTTCAACCTTAGAAAGCGCCCTGGAGAGTGAAGCTTCCTGAGCTGTAGTCAGCAGAAAGGCTCTGCTAATACAGTGTTTTTCTGCCTCTGTGGGAAGATGACATTGCACATTCTTCACAGTGTCACTCTGAGATGGAGGACTTGCAAAGAGGCTTAGATTCCTGAAGGAGGAACAGCAAGCCTCCTGATTTACAGCACACATCTCCCTGTGGCTGTGATGGCTCTATCACTGCACATAGAGCCCCAGTGAAAGGGGCCTCAGTGGACAGAGCACTGGGTTGCCATGGAGGACCTCCGGGCTTCCAACAACTGCAGATTGATGATTTCACACCCTAGCATCTGGGCCTGCAAAAATGAAGGGGGTAGGCATCTCGGCTGTGATTGGTACCTTGAGATCTATTTAGGGATTTTTTTTTTTTGGATTGTCCATAATTCTATTTAGATAAAAAGCCTTGTCCATATTTAGTAGAAACGTATAATACGTGTATTTTAAATTTCTCTGTACCCACAAATGTAATCTTTGGTAGCTTGATCCTTCTTGTGAGTCTTAACATTTTCTCTCTCTTTTGAAGGTTGCTGGACATTGAAAGTGAAATGATCAAATTTGCCAGTTACTATGCTGGAACCGCTGTTGCAGTTCTTATCACAGGATATATTCAAGTTAGTAGCACCTATATTTACTTCTTTTTTAACCATCATGGGCTTTTTCTTTTTTTTTTTCATTTAAAAAGATGGTTTTATTTATTTTTTAGAGATAGAGGAAGGGAGAGGGAGAGAGAAAGAAATATTGATCTGTTACCTCCTGCACACTCCCTACTGGGGAGTCCACAACCCGGGCATGCGCCCTGACAGGGGAATCAAACCAGTGACCTCTGGTTCCTGGGTCAATGCTCAACCACTGAGCCACTTTGGCCATTTTACTTCTTGAGCAACATCTGGGTTCAAAGTCATTACAATGAAATGAAAAGTGTACTCCTTAACTTTTAAGTTACCCA
>NW_005353838.1:3011253-3012761 GCF_000412655.1 Myotis brandtii | reverse complement strand
CCATGAGAGAATGAGAAAGATTCTTCCTCTCAGTTGGAGAGGATACAAGCAGTTGTCTAGAGAGACAGAGATAGACCTTTAATTTTAATGTCCTGTCCTTCCCTGCCCTCCCTACTTCGTACTCTCTTCTAAACTCAGAAATAGACACTGCAGGTGAGTTTGTAGAGGGTGAGTGAGTGGTCTGGAGAAAGCCAGATGTGGCGAGTTGGAGGAAAGCAAACTTTACTCTGTTTCTCTTTCATGCTAAAGTCTCACCCAACTGTATTTCAACCCAAATTCTATAAACTAAATGTAGAGCACATTTAAGCTATGGAGAGACCTAGAGTCACTTAACCCTTATTACGGAAAAAAGTATTTCATGTTTTGCCACCTCCTGTAGAAAAAAATAATAACCCGCCCCCCCCCCCCCCCCCCCCCCCCCCCCATTCAATCAGTAATTCTAGGAAGTTAGTGCTAGTTGAAGAGAGAAATGCATCCGTTTTTCCCATTTGGCACTGGGAGTTTTAATAATAGGCTTACTTTGCTTGGTTGGGGGAAACAATTAGCTTATGTCATAATTGTTGTCTTGCATTCTCTGAAAATTGTTGTCTAAAAGCTCGAAAACTGTGCATAAATACTTGTTGGCAGGCCTCTCAGGGGAAAAATTCACTCAGACGTGGCATGCAAGACGAGTGAGTTAAAAGCAATAATTATTTTTGGTGCTTTGAGCCTTATTTTCCACACGAGGAAAGTGAAGCTCTGTAAGGTTCAGTCTGAAAGTGGCTGAGCTGGATTCAAACCCAGGACCTCTGGCTTCCCTGCAACAGGAGCAGTGCCAGCACTTACACCTCAGATCCCCAAAAGAGCCATTTCGTGAATTACTTCCCTCCTTTTCTCAACTGTTACATTGAAAGTATTTTCTTCTGAAAAGAGAAGGAATTAATAATGTTAATCACAATGTTCAACATGCCTTGCTCCATTTCCAGATATGCTCTTGGGTAATTGCCTCAGCTCGTCAAATACAGAAAATAAGAAAACTTTACTTTAGAAAAATAATGAGAATGGAAATAGGATGGTTCGACTGCAATTCAGTGGGAGAGCTGAATACAAGATTTTCTGAGTAAGTGGCTGGTAGGACATTTTATGTATGTATGTATGATTTTTTTAATAATAAACTCTTATTTCTAAACCAGTGGCCCGGTGCATGAAATTCGTGCACAGGGGGTGGGGGGTCCCTCAGCCTGGCCTGCACCCTCTCCAATCTGGGACCCCTCTCACAATCTGTGACCGCTGGCTCCTAACCACTCACCTGCCTGCCTGCCTGATTGTCCCTAACCCCTTTGCCTGCCGGCCTGCTAACCCCTAAATGCCTCCCTTGCTGGCCTGATTGCCCCCAACTGCCCACCCCCTGCCGGCCTGCTCGCCCCCAACTGTTCCCCCCCACCAGCCTGATTGCTTCCAACTGTCCCCCCCTGCTGTCCTGCTTGCCCCCAACTTCCTCCCTGCCAGCCTGCTCACCCCTAACTACC
>NW_005353838.1:3005581-3011083 GCF_000412655.1 Myotis brandtii | reverse complement strand
GGCCTGCTTGCCCCCAACTGCCCCCTCCCTTCTGGCCTGATCACCCCCAACTGCCCTCCCCTCCTGGCCTGATCACCTCTAACCACCTCTGCCTCAGCACCGCCACCATGGCTTTGTCCAGAAGGATGTCCTGAAGGTCTCCTGGTCTAATTAGCATATTACCCTTTTATTAGTATAGATTAAATAACAATTGGAAACATTCTCAGTTATTTTTTAATTGTGGTGGCATTGGATAATAAAATTATATAGGTTTCAGGTATACAATTCTACAATATATCATCTGTATATTGTATTGTGTGTTTACCACCCCAAGATGAGTCTCCTTCCATCACCATTTATCCCCGCTTGACCCTTTTCTACCTCCCCTCAGTACCCTCCTTCCCTTTGGCAATCACTATACTGTTGTCTGTGTCCATAAATCTTTATTTTTTTCTTTGATCAATCCTTTTCCCCATCTTACCCAGTCCCCATCCCCTGATAGCTGTCAGTCCGTTCTCTGTATCTATGAGTCTGTCTTCACTTTGTTAGTTTATTTTGTCATTCTCAGTTATTTTTTATATGTTTTGTCTCTTAAGTTGGGCTTTTATAGGTATGGCTTTTTCATGGGTAATGTTTTATCAAATATGGTCATTATAAATTGAAAACCAGGATACTATAATTTGGTTTGTAGGCCTTTGATTAAACTACTAGAAATGGCATTACAGAAGAGAGTTAGAAGAAGTAGGTTATTTGGCCCCAAAAGGAGAAATTGAGGGATGTCACAATCTAGTTATCTATAAGGTATCTAACAATATAACTAGAAAAAAATCCCTTGCTTTGACTGTTGAGGTAATTTTTATGCACATAAAAACAAAAATAAAAAATCCATAATAGTTTGAGAAAGATTCAAGCTAAAAAACTGTCTATAGCCCTAACCGGTTTGGCTCAGTGAATAGAGCGTTGGCCTGCGAACTGAAGGGTCCCAGGTTCGATTCCGGTCAAGGGCATGTGCCTTGGTTGCGCACATCCCCAGTAGGGGGTGCGCAGGAGGCAGCTGATTGATGTTTCTTGTTCATCAATGTTTCTAACTCTCTATCCCTCTCCCTTCCTCTCTGTAAAAAATCAATAAAATATATTTTAAAAAGAAAGTATTGCTGACTTCTTATTAAAAAAACAAACTGTCTGTAAATCCAGTTTACATCTAAATGCTAGTTTGGGTCATTAATAGCCCCCTCAGTGATTCTGAACGAGCCCTGAGTAATTAGAACCAGTTGAACCCTGAGGAATTAGAACCAGTTCAATGGAATGAAACTTTGAAGTCCCATTAAAGATAGTGTGCAGTGTAGTGAAAATAAAGTAGACTGAATGTTGGGACCCTTAGATTCCAGCACTCAGCCTGCCTCTTACTGTGGCCTTGGACAGATACATAGCCTTGCTAGAATACAATTGTCCGATCTCTGCATAATGTCTCAGGTCACTTTTTTGCTATCAAGTCCTAAACGCTTATTTGCTCCACTGGACAAAAGATTATGGGAATGTGAATTTAATGTAACTATATTCAACCAATATTCTGGAGCATTTACTCTATGCAAAGCATAAAGATAAACCACAGAATTCCTCATCTCAAGGAACTTACAGCCTAGTAGGATGATAAAAGGTACAAGCACATAAATAATCAGAACATACACATATTGACTGCTTACTATATCCTAGGTACTGTTTTACATGCTTTACATATATTAGCTAATCCTCATTAATACCCTTTGAGGTAGGATCTGTCATTCTCTCCATTTTACAGATGAGGAAACTGAGGCACAGAAAGGTTAGGTAACTTTCTCATGAACAGCTTGTGTTTAAATTCAGGGTCTGGCTCTAGAGTCTGTCCTCTTAACCACTATACTGTCTATAAGCAGAATGCAATAATTACATACACATACACACACATGTATACAGATTAGTTACATTGCTATGGGAATATAGGGAAGAAAATATTACTTCTTTCTGAGGAATTACATAACTTTCTATGAATTAGTTGGTATGTGAGCAGAACCTAAAAGGACTTAACAGAAATAAAGAAAGGAAGAATGGCTCTTCAGGGCAGGTCAAGGATATCTATAATAATAAAAGCATAATATGCTAATTAGACTGGACAGCCAGACATCCTTCTGGACAAAGCCACAGCAGCGGGGGCCAAGGCAGAGGCAGTTAGGGACAATGAGGCAGGCATGTAAGGAGTTAGGGGTGATGAGGCAGACAGATGAGTGGTTAGGGGCAATGAGGCAGGCAGGCAGAGTGGTTAGGGGCAATTAGGCAGGCAGGCAGGTGAGCAGTTAGGAGCCAGAAGTCCCGGATTACGAGAGGGTGCAGGCTGAGTTGAGGGACACCCCCATCCCTGTACATGAATTTCATGCACCGGGCCTCTAGTATTAACTATAAAAAAGAGACAAATAAAATGGTTTCCAAAAGCCTTTGCCAATGTTTAATGGACACCAGTTGGGAAAACTGGGTTAAAGACAACTCTCTTGGCTGTGAGAGGAAAGGCTTGATGACCTCCCAAGCTGCAGCAAATTTTTCCAGATGTGAGAGTCAGTCATGTTTCCCAAGGGCGATGGGGTACAGAGATAGGAGTGCTTAGAAGGGAAAGACTGAGATTTCTCAGTAAGACATTTGAATTGACCAATTCCATTGTAGTGATCAAAGCCTCTCTTATTTCTAGTGATATTAATAAAATCAATGATGCCATTGCTGACCAAATGGCCATTTTCATTCAGCGCATGACCACGAGCATCTGTGGGTTCCTGCTGGGATTTTACCAGGGTTGGAAACTGACCTTGGTCATCATTTCTGTCAGCCCTCTCATTGGAATGGGAGCAGCCATCATTGGTCTGGTAAGGGTATCTTCTCATTGCTTTCCAAGGGGAGATATTGGCTCTGAGGAACGGCCAAAAATATAAGCTCGAGTCCCTTCTCCTGAGTATGGCTAGTCAACATCTTTATCACTATTTTGACTGATTATTCCTCAGTATCAAATAACATTCCATAGATTAGGGATTAATGATATTTTAATAACATAAATATTGCGGTATTAATAACAATAACAACTACACTTATTGAGCATTTACTATTGTGCCAGGCACTATGACAGCCGTGGGCAAACTACGGCCCGCGGGCCGGATCCGGCCCGTTTGAAATGAATAAAACTAAAAAAAAAAAAGACCGTACCCTTTTATGTAATGATGTTTACTTTGAATTTATATTAGTTCACACAAACACTCCATCCATGCTTTACAACAATCTTATAAAGTATTGGTGCCATTTTAAATATAAGAAATGGAGACTCAGAGGGGTAAAGGGACTGCACAGATAGTGAGTGTCAGGATAGAATTCAAATTCAAGGGGGACTGACTCTAAATTTCCACACACTCTCTAATGCCTATTGCTTCCCTGGCCTCCCAACCTCAGATGCTCCCTCAAAAAGGCCCAACAAATATACCCATATTAGTAACAAGCACCTAAAAGAAATTTCTGCAATCACAACTGTGTTCTCTCTCCATTCCATCTGATCAGTTTCAGAGAGAGATTACTTGGTCCATTCCAAGCAGTTTCCCAAGAGCCGTCTCCGTTCCCCAGGTGCACAGGCCAAGAAAAAGTGTGGGAGTAGGAATTTTGGGTCATCCCAGTTAAAACACACTCCCAAGGACTGAGAAATTCTTATAGCTTACTATTAGAGCAACCACATTAGATAGCAGGTCCTGGGACCAGGCACACTAATAATTTGCTCTAAATGAGAGTAGAACTCAAGTGAAAAGCTGACGTTATTGAGCAACATGTACCAATCTCCGGATGATATTTTTCTGGAAAACTATTCTCTACAGTCCACTGGTTCTATTATTCAATAGAGCCAGGTAATACAGAGGGACAATAGCAAAGAGCTCACTGCACTTAACTAGGTCCCAACCTGGCTTAACAAAGGTATGTTTAACTCATCAAAACTTCAGTCTTCTCATCTTAAAAACAAGGATAATACCTCCCAAAGCCATCATGATGACTCAAGGCATAATCCACGTTATGCCCTTAGCACAGCACCTGACACAGAATTAATTACTAAAGAGATATTAGCTTTTATTTGTTCCCAATCCACCATATCATGCAAGCTTTGCATAAGTCTTTTCTACCAAATGCTCTCCAGCTGCACTCCAGAGGAGCCTCTGTTTCTGTGGAGGGTCTGTGGGGATTCTGCACACATTTGATTAAAAACTTTTCCTGCCAAATACATGTAATCTCTTTCTTTAAACCCATGATAAATTAATATTCATACTCTACCAGATCACATGACACATTTTAACATGCTGGAGACTGACTATGTGGCCTGGTTTCCTTGGCCTTATACCGACTGAGAGCACTGCTTCCCTTGCCTCAGTGCCCACATTTCAACTTCAAGTGATTTGCAACGTGGTGGCTCTGTGCTGGTTTCTTCTTGACTTCAAGTCTGTGCCTGTTTGTGTAAAATGATTCAGGCATCTTCCCTCGGCTCAATTCAAAACAAGGCAAGAAAAGGTGGAGGGGCACTATATGACATGGTGGAAGATATTATGGGCTTTGTTTGCCTTTGACTTTTGTACTTAGGATGAGAAACATGAGCAATTGTTAGATATTCCCCAATCTACATTTTTTAAAGCTCCCATATCAGTTTAAGTGAGATTATTAATGTGTCATTACAACAAAAATTGATAACATTTGTAACTACTTAATTATCTCATTACCATGCTGCCAGTACATATTTGTGAAATAAATTAGAAACGGATTGTGGTAAAAACTACAGGCATCCATAACACCCAAATTTAAATGTTGATGAAAGTAACCTCACTTTTCTTATTGTTGCCTTTTCAATTCACAAAAGTTTTATAAAATGTGGATTTCTGAGATAAACATATTCCAATAAAATACTACTTTTACTTATTTTATATCCTAGAATTATATTTAAGAGTTTGTTTGATAAGAGTTTTGCTGCTAAATGTTTGGAAAAACTAAGAAGAGAAATCCTCTTAGTGTGGGTACTATATGTTTTTTAGGTTTGCTGAGTGAGATAATTTTCCACAATATTTGCTTTTCCCCCTCCTTGTTTCTTCATCTGTGCCAGGAATTTTGCTGGTAGTTAATCCTAACTAGGATTCAATTCAAGTCCAGTTTTAGAAAAAGTAACTTGTTTAATATTAAGTAAAATGTCTTTTTACTTCTTTTTGTGAAAAGCAAAGGTAGTTGGTAGATAAATAGTGTAGTATTTATCTGAAGCTTTCTCCTGTGCAATTACCTTTGCAGGCTCGGTACCTCTCTGTCATTCTATATTCTAACAACGTGATGCCTGCACTGACCTCTGGCCTTTGCCTCTGATGTTTGTCTGTGAATTGTGCAATGGTCTTTGGCCAGTAGCAATGAAATGTGACTTTTAAACAAATAATTAATAGTGGCTGTATTTTATTTTATTTTTTTAAACTTTGTTGTTGAAATTATTACCTATGTCCC
>NW_005353838.1:2995672-3005009 GCF_000412655.1 Myotis brandtii | reverse complement strand
CTTGGGATATAGTCCTAGAAGTGGGATTACTGGGTCAAATGGGAGTTGCATTTTTAACTTTTTGAGGAAACTCCATACTGTTTTCCACTGTGGCTGTACCAGTCTGCATTCCCACCAGCAGTGCATGAGGGTTATTATTTCTCCACATCCTCGCTAGCACTTGTCGTTTGTTGATTTGTTGATGATAGCCATTCTGACAGGTGTGAGATGGTACCTCATTGTTGTTTTGATTTGGTGATTAGTGACTTTGAGCATGTTTTCATATGTCTCTTGGCCTTCTGTATGTCCTCTTTCAAAAAGTGTCTATTTAGGTCTTTTGCCCATTTTTTGATTGGATTGTTTATCTTCCTTTTGTTAAGTTGTATGAGTTCTCTGTAAATTTTGGAGATTAAACCCTTATCTGAAATATCATTGGCAAATATGCTCTTCCATGCAGTGGGCTTTCTTGTTGTTTTGTTGATGGTTTTGATGCTGACTTTTAATGCAATCATTTTGATATGTCAACAACCAAACACTGGTGCATCAGGCTTAGCACACATCGAATTTAGATCAAATCCTTCCTTGGCGAGAATCTAGTCTTGTGTAAAACCATGACACCTGTTTACTCACCTAAAGGAATCACTGAGTGACAGACTGACTTACTTAATTACCTGGTCTTCAGATATTATTTTCTTCTTTTGGATTTTAGAGTGTGTCCACGTTTACTGACCGTGAATTGAAGGCCTATGCGAAAGCAGGGTCAGTGGCTGATGAAGTCATTTCATCCATTCGAACAGTGGCTGCTTTTGGTGGTGAGAAAAAAGAGGTTGAAAGGTTGGTTAACTGAAATGTCTGCCACTTGAATTTCCTTGATCCATATACTACCCTGAAGCTTCCCCTTTTTTTTGTACAAAGCGGCATATTCACCGTGGTCTACGGTACCCGGAGGAGCTTTTGTTCAGAGGTAGCTTGGCAGAGTAATGAGAGCGATCAGAGCACTACAAGGACTCCCAAGGCCTTAGCTATGTGTTTTGGAAGATGTTAGAGTCAGTAATTTTTAAAAAGCCATCTTAGGTTAGATATTTATTTCTAACTCTGGTGGGGTGTGTGCACACATACTGTACTGCGTACCCGGCTATAACAGTTTGCTGCCATCAAGGAAAAGCCTCCATGATCTAAAGTGCAATTTCACACATTTTTATTGAACACTTTTTTATTCAATGTGTTTTATTCAGCTACTCAACTACACATTCTCAATTGCTAGCAAATTCACCAAATAAAAAAGAGAATGGGATTTACAGTCTCTAATTATCTCTTTTCCTTTTTTATTTTTCATTTGCTTCTTTTGGTTTGTGGAATGAAGTTTTCTGATTTCTCATAAAAAATTTTCAGTAGCAGTAGCATATTTCCTTCAGTATAAAAGATATCTTCTTCTATTGTTAATAAAACAAGCAATGTGAATGTTTAAAAATTAACAAACAGGCTAGACCTTCAGTTTTGTCCTATGAAATGTTAAAGTTCTCCACAAATTTACTTTTTGAGACGAAGGAAGGCAGTTACAGAATGACTAAGCTCTAAGACAATGCCCATTATTAATGGCTAAATGATAGAATTACTGAAGCTTAGTGTTTGGACTGAATTTCCACATTGTTATCCATGTCCCATGGCTGTGAATCTGGCCCATCAGGTTACAACATAGCATTCCTGGTCACAGGGCAGATAGGTGAGTGAGTACATGCAGATGAATTGGTGCGAACACTATATTCAAACCTGGAAGAAAACAGTTGCATCATTTTCTGATAGAAAGCATGTCATATGACTTAATAAAACAATATAAGCACCAACAGTACTGGATCCATCATGTCCAGACATGTGTGCTGAACAATTCTTTTCTCTTGGGGGCAAAGCTTACCCCTCTGTACTCATCCCTGAAGTAATCAACTATGAGGCTTTGTTAGGCATCATTCTTTCAACTCATTTCATTGCCAGGTTGAAACAAACATTAAATAACTACACAGAACTTCTTGTTTTCTTTCCCTAAAGCTGTTCTGTGTTTGGATGCCTTTATCATCATTGAGGAAAGCCACTGCACTGTGGTCTGTATTAAATATTCTAACTTGAGCCACTACTGCTGCTGCTGAAAGAGACCCACATGTTTTCTCTTCACAGGTATGAGAAAAATCTTGTGTTTGCCCAGCGTTGGGGGATTAGAAAAGGGATAGTGATGGGATTTTTTACTGGATTCATGTGGTGCCTCATCTTCCTGTGTTATGCACTGGCCTTCTGGTACGGCTCCAAACTCGTCCTGGATGACGGAGAATATACAGCAGGAGCCCTTGTCCAGGTACTTGGTTCTTGATGACCCACATGTAACATTTCCTGTTGGCTTCTCAGAAAAGCCCACAGTTAAGGCATTTTGTTTATTCCTTTACTGTCTGAGGGAGGACAGTATCAATGATTCGGAGGAGTCCATCTGCAGAAACGAGCAACACGAATGAATTTTATGGTAAAGGGATGCTGAGCATTTGAATTGATGAGACTACCGATTTAATGATCTTCAATTAAATAAAGGTTTTATAGCTGCAAAACAATGATTTTTCTGACTGAGTCCAAAAGATAATATGGCATGAAAATTGGAAGTCAGTGATTTCTCAGCTAAAAATTAACAGCTTATATAACCGAGCTTAATAGTAGCACAATATATGTGCTAATGAACATATTTGTGAAAACATAATGAGCTACTAAAATGCCAAGCCAATAAAATCCTCAGCGGAACAGGTAATGCAAACATATTTTATTGGTCACCTGCTTATATCTGCTCATTCTGCAGAAGTACAAGCATTGAGAAAAGACATCTTTCCTTTCATTCTATGCCTGCAAGGAGAGAACAGAAAAAAATAACTTGGTACATTGAAAAATTAAATAATGTATGATTCCAATTGGAAAGAGTGAGTTTTAAAAAACCCTTGGAGCTCTCTTTACAAGAATCCAATTTTATGGTTCTGTTAAAAGAAAAACAGAGGCATATTAAAACTTTTAGGAGTTTATTTGAGCAAAAATAATACTAATTAAGTGGTGCCAAAATAGAAGTTGTTAGAAGGGCTTCACTGATAGAAGTGAGGGCAAAGACTTTTATAGAGAAGAGGTGGAAGCAAAGCAAAGACATTACTTGATTGGTTATAGCTTAAGCAGTTGTCTTATTTGAAAAAACCTAGTTGGCTCTTTGTGATTGGTTGCTCATAGGTTTTGATTTCTTAACCTTGAGGCAATTTCAGGCTTAGGTTTGGTTTGCTTATGTAAGCTACTAAGGCATAAAGCCACCTCAGTCTAATGACCTCCTTGTTTAATTAATTTAAGAGTTCTCACCTTTGAGTTTCCAGTTTGTGGATTACTCTGTACCTTCTGTAGATAATTCATTCTCCCAATTAATATTTCTTGAGTACCTACTATATGCAGACATGCATACTACATCTCTCTAACATTTTAGTCATCAATTACTTTTTTATTTTGTAAAGTTTTTAAACAATTTTATTTTTAAATTATAATACACATTCATTATTATTTTGTATTAGTTTCAAGCATAATGATCAGTCAGTCATAAACTTTACAAAGTGCTCCCCCGATATATCCATTGCCCACCTGGTACCACATATAGTCATGAAAATATTATTGACTATATTCCCTATATTAGTCATCAATTATAAACCTGTCTTTTACTTCTAACCTCTTCCTGCAAGCCTCCTCTTACACCTTAAGAAATTTTTCTTTGGGAAAGTGGGAGACATCCTTTAACAGAATAAGCTTTGATTGTTCTCTCTCTCTCTCTCTCTCTCTCTCTCTCTCTCTCTCTCTCTCCTCCCCCCCTTCTCTCTCTGTCCTCTCTTCTCTTTTACTCATGCTTGAGCAGCAAACTATGAAGACTGAGTATGCATGAGTTGAGTTTTTTTAATCCACTAAGTTAATTAACAATTAGGTTAATCTAATGCATTTTGTGATGCACAAAATCATTATTGGCTGCATAGTAATTGGGCATAAATGATAAGGAGTTCACATAAATGATTGTAATTAGTATCACTTGTACCCAGACAAAAATCATACTCTATGATCTATTAGGGGGAAAAAATGTAAGGGAACTGAATGGTGAAGAAGACTGCTCTTTCATGCCCCTCTTAAGTTTCAGGACTCAATAATAAAAAATAATAGCAGTCATAGAGAATAACATTATTAATTATATGCATGGTGTGAAGCACTGAGTAAGGTATTTAATAACATTATCATAGGTAATATAATTTTATTCTGTAATTGATGTTATTATACTACCACTTAAAAATGAAATAGAGCCATGAGGTTGAGAAATATGTGCCCAGTGGTATGAAGTCGGATTTGAACTCAGGTTCTGGGGGCCTGACCCGTTAACCACTGTGTTGCTGACTCTGGATCTGTCTTCCAAGTGGTCACAGATCCCCTTTCTTCAGCACAGCACACGCACAGGTAGATTGTTTCCCAGTGGTCTTTCCAGCCCTCCCTTTCCCCGACATTAGTGCATAGGGCTAAACGCCGCTAAAGAGTGACATTTGGAGTGAGCCATGAGGGTCTACTGGGATGTGTGCCAGCTATGGTGAGGTATTAGTTGAACACCCCTGTCCTGTCTCACTCACTGTTCTCCTAAGAACCCTGAGAGAGACCTTTATTTGAGGTAATGTTTGAAAAACCTAGCTGAGTGAGGATTTAAGCCCAAAACTCAGTTTAGTACCCTAGTGAGTCAGTCTAGTCTAGAATCTAGATCAGGGGTTAGCAAACTATGGCCTGCAAGCTAATAGTCAGCCTGCTGCCTATTTTTGTAAATGAAATTCTATTGGAACACAGCCATAGCCATTTGTTTAATATTGTTTATGGCTATTTTTGTATTAGATAGCAGAGTTGAGTAATTGCTGAGCCCATGTGGCCTGAAAAGCCTAAACTATTACCATCTGGCTGTTTGGAGACAATGTTTATTGACCCCTGAGCTAGTACACATGGGAGGGTTCCTTTGCTCAGATAGGAAGACTTTGGAATATGGTGATCTTAACCCAAACTACACCACAATTACTGTTCTGTTTATTCACCTTTCCACTTCCTAACTGTGAAATCATGCTTCTTTCTTCATCATCAGTACTATTATTTATATGGCTGAACTGGATTAATCACTTTTATGTGCATTATCTCATTTAATACTCATAACAATCGCATGAGGGATATACTTTCATTATTTCTGTGCTATAGATAAAGAAATTGGGGCTTGAAAGATTAAGTAATCTGCCCAAGGGAGGACCTACCTGCCATAATTAAGGAAAAGGAATAAGAAGAACAGATGAAGAGATAATGTTTGTCCCCTACATAGAGTGGGAAATTCAGGGAGAAGTCAAGAGGCGGCTGGCCCACATAATCCTGATGTGTGGAATGGAGAGGTGACTGAAGAGGGAGGGAGATGGCTGGGAGCCTTTGAGAAGCCTCATGGTCAGAATCCAGCTCATGGAAATCACCACAGACCAGGATCATCTGAAAATGATTACCTGAAAAAGACTACATTCATGCAAAAGTCAATATTTAGCTCAACAAATAACTGTAATCCCTTATAGAGGGCGACCATTGAGATATCCTCCATTTGAGTTTAGTGGCGGGCAATCAATCTTTGGTTGGAAGGGTGGAGAGAAGGAGTGTTGTGCTCCTCCTGGAGGCCAGTGTGAGGAATTTTCTCTTCCTTTATAAACTGATAAAAACAGAGTGCTATTGGGTCATGATCATGTCACCTTTACCTAACCTAATGAGATGGTTGAGTTGGTGAATCAATGACAGCTTCCCCAGCTTTGCACAAGAACCTGGCCACTCCACCTGCATGCAACCTACAGCAGATGAACCTGGAAGGTAGACAGAATGTCAGTCATGAATGGGGTTAGATACTGCTCTACCACTTAATATATATTGTGACATATGTGAAGTTAGGTAACCTCCATACACCTCTGTTAAGGATTAAATGAAGTAATACAGGATAAAGCACATAGAAACATAACATTATTATTATTACTAGAGGCCTGGTGCACGAAATTCATGCATGGGGAATCTCTCAGCCTGGCCTGCATCGTCTCCGATCCAGGACCCCTCAAGTGATGTCTGATTGCTGGTTTAGGTCCGATCCTAAACCGGCAATCGGACATCCCTCTCACAATCTGGGACCACTGGCTCCTAACTGCTCACTTGCCTGCCTGATCACCCCTAACCTCTCTGCCTGCCTGCCTGATCACTCCTAACTCCCTCTGCCTGCTGGCATGGTCACCCCTAACTGCCCTCCCCTGACAGCCTGGTCTCCCCTAACTGCCTTTGCCTCAGCCCCCACCACTGTGGCTTTGTCCAGAAGGACATCCAGATGGATGTCCAGAAGATGTCTGGTCTAATTAGCATATTACCCTTTTATTAGTATAGATTATTATTATTATTACTATTATTATTATTATTGCTAGTAGTAGTATAGTACCAGTAGTAGTAGTAGTAGTAGTAGTAGTTATCCTAATAGCTAGTATACTAGTAATAGTAATATAGCAGTAGTAGTAGTAGCAGATCTATATTGTGTGTACCAAGTTCTAGGACAATCAAGCTAATTATATTGTCTTTATTATTTCAGGGACTCCTTAACCAGAAAAACTATTATAAGGCTATTTATATAATGAACCAAATTATCATATCACTATTCTAACCCACTTTGTGTTGATTGAAATCTCTGCATTCACACGGATATCCCAAAAACACATGAACACCATGTTTATCTCTTCTCACTTCAGATTTTCCTCAGTGTCATAGTGGGAGCTTTAAATCTTGGCAATGCATCTTCTTGTTTGGAAGCCTTTGCAACTGGACGTGCAGCAGCCACCAGCATTTTTGAGACAATAGACCAGGTATGTAAAGGCCAAAAGTAAAGGCTATTCATAGTTTGGGGGTGGGGAGAGGAATGAACTCCTAAGGAATTTACCCTCAGTGTTAAAAACTATCCAGAACTATCAGAATGCCCTTAATTCAGCAATATTCAATAAGTGCTGTCATGAGCCTGACCCTGTTCTGAATTGGGAGTGCAAGAGTGAAACAGAACCAATAAGGCCCCTGCTTTCATATCATAACTGGGAAACAGGCAATAAAGAAGTAAGCACATTTATGGGGCTGGCATAGCTCAGGTGGTTGAGCATCGACCTATGAACCAGGAGAACACTGTTTAATTCCCAGTCAGGGCACATGCCGGGGTTGCAGGCTTGATCCCCAGTGTAGGGTGTGCAGGAGGCAGCTGATCAATGATTCTCTCTCGTAATTGATGTTTCTATCTTTCTACCTCTCCCTTCCTCTCTGAAATCAATAAAAAATATTTTTTAAAAGAAATAAGCACATTAAGAGAAGATAATATTAAATAGTACGCTGAAGGAATTTAAATAGGTCAAATGATAGCAATTGGAGGTGGGAAGGAGTGTTTAAATTGAGTGAGGATGATGGCATTATCTCTGAGGAAGTAGTATATCAGCTGAGAACCAAAGGAAAGAGAGTTGGCCCTACAAAGGGAGACTGGGGGTGGTGAATTGGAGGAAAGAGCAGGGAGGGTATTCATGGAAGAAAGGCCTTCAGTTTGGAAAATAGCTTGGTGAATGCAAGAAGCTAAAGCAAGGCCAGTGGGATGAAACTGAGTGAGCAAGGGACAGAGGCTAGAGGGATGGGAAGGGGCCAGATCATGTAAGACTTTAAAGCCCAGTTCATACGATTGGATTACCTTGTAAATGTGACAGAAAGTCTGTACCAGCTAGAAAAGGACCCTGATAGTGTGGCTACAATTTTTCTGGTTAATCTATTAAATCATTGGAGGTCAAGGTAGAAAGTCAAAATCCAAGAACAGAAGGGGAAAATGGCAACATGTTCTTTCCCTCTGAAAGAAATGCCCTGGGCTAAGAGTCAGAAGCCCAGTAAATCCAAAGTGCTTTGTGGGTTCCCTAAATCATAACTAGGAGGTGCTTCGTGGGTTCCCTAAATCATGGCTACTTATGAGGCATATAACCTTCCTGAGAAAATTTCTCATCACTGTATCTGTTTTGTACTTTGGGGTTTTATGTATTGGGATATAAAGAGATTATTGAAAACCACATAGGCCTGTTGAATGATCCAAATTCTCATTCTTGGGTTGTTATTTGCTCAAGTAAGATGATGAGTTTAAAAAGCCCCTGAAACTGTGTCAAAAAATTGAGGCATTTAAAAATTATTTTATTATCTTTATTGGAGATCTGAGAAGAAAGTTACACTATAGCCCCAAATAGAGATATGGTAATGAATTTCTCTCACTAGTGTGGAAGAGTAAGAAGCTGACCTGGGGATGTCCTGGTAGCAGGAGATGACCCTTGTCTGATGAACTGGAATGGTTAAGTTCTAGATTAAGCTCACTACTAACAACAGCAGAGGTGAAATTCAGCAAATCAACTGAAAGTTGGTAGTGTTTGAAGACACCCCCTGAGGACATTCAGTTACTCAAATCTTAGACCCCAGAGTGGTTGACTAGTTGTGTGACCTTAGGCAAGATACTTAACCTCTGAGATTTCTCAACTTCCTCAAGTGAAAAAAATGTCTTGTTAGGTTATAGCGACATTTACACAAATGAAAAAAAGCACACTAAAACACCTAGTACATTGTCTTCCATGGTATCTTAATAATATAATTATACATAGCAATCTTAATATATAGATCAGTACTATATATTATATTAGTATGTTGTTAAATAATAATGTCATAGTAACATGTCAATAAATAATAATTAAATTAACTAACGTGATATATATAATTTTTATTAATTGGCATAATATGTTATATAAATTAAAATTAATTATATATTAGTTATTTATATTATATATTATTATATTATACTAGAGGCCCAGTGCACGAAATTCGTGCACTTGGGTGGGGGTGTCTCACAGCGTCAAGCCCCCCGCTGGCGCTCATGGTACCCCCGGCTTCACCACGCAGAGCCACGGGACCCACCTATGCACTGTGCATGCAGCATCAAGTCCCTGCCCACTCACGCACACCTCGCAGCGCAGCAGCCCTGCCCACCGCGAGCACCTGCTGCGCATGCAGCCTGCTGGTGATGGGTTGTTACGGTGTGAGGGCGTCACAGTGTGAGGGCATCATGACCACATAGCCTTTTATTATATAGGATGTTAACAAATATAATATCAGATAAAATGTATATGTATATTAATATATAACATAATACATATAACATATTATATGCTAATATATTATACTAGAGGCCCGGTGCACAAAAATTTGTGCACTCGGGGGGGGGGGGGGGTCCCTCAGC
>NW_005353838.1:2992846-2994129 GCF_000412655.1 Myotis brandtii | reverse complement strand
GTCACTGAAGCAAGCAAGCCTCATGTTTGCTTCAAGCTGCCTGGCTGCCGGCCGCCATCTTGGCTGGAAGTTAATTTGCATATCGCCCTGATTAGCCAATGGGAAGGGTAGCAGAGGTAAGCTAATTACCATGTTTCTCTTTTATTAGATAGGGTAGTAACATAGCATAATACCATTAATATATCATAATATAATATCTCCATAAATGCTAATTATTATTAAAAATAATTATTTAATGTGAAAGAAACATATCTTTAACAAATCGCTGCAATGTTTTACCTGGTTGTTATTCTCTTTTATGAGTAAATTGAAACCGAGATGGACAGTAAATGCATCTAATACATGTTGCTATATCCCTTTACATTCTTTTCCAGAAACCTGTTATTGACTGCATGTCAGAAGATGGTTACAAGTTGGATCGAATTAATGGTGAAATTCAATTCCATAATGTGACCTTCCACTATCCTTCCAGACCAGAGGTGAAGGTAAGTACCAATCTTTCCTTCAGGAACAACAGCATTTTATTCTTGATGATTCATTTCCAGAGCCATGAACTGCTTGTTTTTCTGAAGCATGATTCAGTTTCTAGAAACATGGGACAGAAGCATGTTTCTCTGGAAGTGTCCTTGGGTGTCGTGTTATTTCTCAGGCACCAAACCACATTCCTTCATAATGACAGTACTGTGCAAATCCCCTTGGTAGGAACACAGTCTGGCAGCACTTTCCGGTTAAGTCACCTTTATGACTCTGTTGAAATGAGTGTGTCAGGCCCTGTCATTGTAACCATGAGTTCAATAAAATGCAAGGCAATCAGACCAATTAAAAAGTACAACTATGTCAAACCACCTCCTTAGAGAGTACAGAAGGTAGAACACTCAGAGTAGGAAGGATATGAAGTAGCAAAGGAAAGCAGCTCTCTTTGCAGTTTTTTACTTGCTATCTGTAATTTCACCAGGGCCAATATATCAGTCCTCGGTGCAAAGATAATCTTGTGATATGCTCATAAGTCACTCATGGTGAAGAAAATTTAGTTTTCCTGTATCTACTGAACAAGTATATTTAAAGGCAATTTACTCTACAGGAAAATTAGGATCTACTCCCCCTGAATGAATTGGCTTTGAAATGAGACTTATTCCTCATTTTTTAACAGAGTACCTCTAGCCACCCTTTCTTAATAATATTTCTGTTATCCCCACAGAACTAAATTCCATGAAACTTAATTTGATAATGCATACCTATAATGCAGATAAACACACACACACAAGCATATACACTTTCATTTT
>NW_005353838.1:2974883-2992786 GCF_000412655.1 Myotis brandtii | reverse complement strand
TGAAGTAAATTTTTGATTAATGTTATATATTACATATATATGTAAACATTAACTGTCACAACAAATATAAAAGTACTTGTGAAATATAAACCACAAAGTGGTGTTCATTCAATAATGATCTTTGAAGGGATGGCTCAATACTTCCTTTATAATATTTGTTCAGAACCAGCTCATAATAGCTGTTCAACAAATACCAGTTGAATTGAAACACAGTTATTTCATTTGTTTTATCTGCTATTTCCCATACCTAGAGTTTATTTTAATAAAATCTCCTTACTTAGACCTGTAAATATTCTTCACTCATATCACAAGGGTGTATTTAGCCTTGCTGGGTGTAATGATGTACTGAGACTATAGTGATATTAAAACAAAAAAAAAAGAGCATACTCAATGCCTGCCTGCCCTAGGGGAAGATTACAGTCCAGTAAGTAAAAGTTTGTAAGCCTGACCCTATAGTGTGGAATGAAAGACTTGTGAGATTTTGACACATAGAGCACCCCAAACCACCTCTACATAATAAGTACAAAAATCACCACTGAATTAGTGAAAATATCCAACACATGGTTATAAATTAGCTTTTTTTCCCCTTCCCTTTCTAGGCTTACCAGCATTCAATCTCTACTTTGAACAGAGTTTTGTATCTAGCAAATATACCACAAACATCTGTTAGATACAGTTATTCATTCAAATAATATGTTCACACACAATACAAGTATATGACAGCTTAAACTTTGAAAACTGGCTTATTAACATGTGGTTAGTAAATTCGTATTATTTTTCTAACTTAATGGCTTTCTTCCCTTAACTAATTAGGACCGTCTTCTTGAGGTATCCTAGTATGTCAGGATGTTTTAAATGAGATTCTGGAACATCTAAAAGTGGACGTGGTTGATTTACTTTAACTTCAAGTGTTACCACACATCATTTTATTTGTTGGCCACAGCTTTCAGCTAAATAATAAGTAATGTGCTGAATGCTAAAACTTCATCCTAGGCACTGTTTACTAATTTGCTGCTTATTCATGGATGCAGGGTACAATTAAACAAACACAATATCCTCACAAAGCATCCTAACTTTCAGCCTAGCTGCTGACATTGTTCTTTTCTTTTCTCTGCAGATTTTAAATAACCTCAGCATGGTCATCAAACCAGGGGAAATGACGGCTGTGGTAGGATCCAGCGGAGCTGGGAAGAGCACAGCCCTGCAGCTCATCCAGCGATTCTACGACCCCAGTGCAGGCATGGTGTGTGTCTTCCAGAAACTTCTCACTCCAGGGGATGGGAAAGTGCAAATGGTGGTAACTTAATCAAGCCCAAAGGCTTAGAATACACTGAGACCATCCTGACACATGTGGGGTTGACTTAATGATTTTGACTGCTGTGGCTGCACTAATTCCCTGCATGACCATGTTCACTGAACAACCAGTCCATTCTCTGAGTGATGGAACTGGCTGTGCAGATACATTCCAAGTGGCTGCCTCCTCAGTGAACTAAAGTTTTCATTTATTTCTTTGTATAATAGCAAAATTATTATTGTTCTCCTGAAGCTTTTCAAATGCTAAGTATAGGAAAGCTTCCACGGCCGGAATTAACAGAGAACAATTATTTATTACAACTTTGAGAAGTTAGGTTTTAAAAAATATATATAATTTCACAAACTACTTAATTTTTTCTTGTGTTTATTTAATTATAAACATAAACTGAAAGTAAGAAAATAAATATTAATAATTTCCATTTATCACATATTATAATTAAAATACTTTATAAAAATGATTACTTATTTTCACAATGATCATCAAAGGTAAATATCATTTTCCAGATGAGGAAGAAGAGTCAGAGAGATTGAGAGTTGCCCCCGTTTTGAACCCAGGTCTGTTAAGTGCCAAAGGCTTTTCACTCTCTAAATCATTCTTATCAAGATAGAATCATTTGAGTACATATTAAATACTTGAATGCAATGAATTCTCTATAGTGCATGTACTGTTACACTAACATGGCAAACAAACCAGAATTTTCCTATGTCACAAGACATCATTCTCTGATTGGATATTCTTGGCCTCATACCAGCATAACTATACTCTAAATATATTAAAATCATGGTTTCTTGATGTAACATTTTTATATTTTTGCTAATAGTAATTTTAATTTTCTCATTCCACTCACAGTTTCAATTGCTGTTGAATAGCAAAGTACTATTTTGGTGAATCTGGCCAGAAAGTAAGCTTTACTATAAAGAATATATACAAGATAGGAATCATTGCTTATTTTTAATGCATCTTTTGAAGTCCATTTTAGGTCACAAGTCAAAACATAGTGCCTGGCTACAGTGGCTCAGTGGTTGAGCATTGACCTATGAACCAGGAGGTCACAGTTCAAGTCCCAGTCAGGGCACATGCTGAGGTTCGGGGCTTGGTCCCCAGAGGGGGGCGTGCAGGAGTTAGCTAACCAATGATTCTCTCATCATTGATGTTTCTATCTCTCCCTCTCCCTTCCTCTCAGAAATCAATAAAAATATATTTTAAAAAAACATAGTAAAAATAGTCAAAGTATGGTGAATAACTGACTATACTCTTTTTGTTGTTGTTGTTAATCCTCACCTGAAGATATTTTTCCATTGATTTTTTTTTTTGAGATAATGGAAGGGAGAGAGACACATGTGACTATACTACTTATTGAGGAAGTAAAATCCTTTCCCAATCACGTTAAATAAAGAGACTTTTACATCATTTATGTTTCTACAATGAATTGTCCTATAGCTATATTTGATTGCAATTATACTAGTATATTGTCATTCTTATATAAACAACCATATTATAAGAGGAATTGTTTCTATTACCATCTTGTTGGTCTCTATTTTTTCTCCCCATGGGTTAAGTACAACATAGTATTATGATTCAGACCCTAAGGATTCTGAGAGATGTGATGTTGTGCTCATGTTCTCTAGGTGACTTTGGATGGCCATGACATTCGCTCTCTTAACATTCAGTGGCTTAGAGCTCAGATTGGAATTGTGGAGCAAGAGCCTGTTCTGTTCTCCACCACCATTGCAGAGAATATTCGCTATGGCAGAGAGGGGGCGACGATGGAAGATATAGTCCGAGCTGCCAAGGAAGCCAATGCCTATAACTTCATCATGGAGCTGCCACAGGTACCCCTAGCCTCTCATTCAGAGGGAAACTCATGAATTGTAAAAGGGAAAAAAGTTCTATGAGATGTATTTCTTTGCATTTGAATCCTAAATCATTAAATTCGTAATGTCATGTTTTTGTGTCATGCTGGAAAAGTACCATGAGTTTTCCCCTTTGTCTGAAACCATGTTGTTAATCTACTGAAAGTCTACCAAGCTGGGGAATGTTCTTTTAAACGCTCCTTTTGACATTGATACAATTTCCTTATTCTATCTATTAAGCATTTGTCAAAGCAGATGATAAATTTGTTATGTGGCAATAACTTGGACGATGCTCTTTTGATGTCTCCCATTGTCGTTTAATTTTCTTATACTTAGGTGGCTAATATGTGTCCTCAGCACTGTATCTAACACATTCCAAAATTCCTCCTTTATATTCATTTTCAGCAACAATGACAACAAAACCAATTCCATATTATTATATGAATTTTGCTTGAGGCTAATGGTTAGCTAAGTCAAAGATGCGTTTTTATTCGTTAAATCATATATAGTGCTTCCTACAAACCAGGCATTGTTCGAAGCATTTTAATTTATTAATTCATTTAGCCCTCTGAGAGGTCAAATAACTTGCTCAAGGCAGGAGAGACAAGGTTCACACTCAGTTGGTCTGGCTCCAGAGTCTGTACTCTAGAAGAATTTCTAGTCCACTTTCTAAATTTCCTGTATAAATAGGATTACAGCTATGAGTATACTAGTAATATAGCCTAGTGATTAAAGAGCATAAAACTCTGGCATCACACTTCCTCCATACAGGCCCCAGCTTCTCCACTTGCAAGCTTTATAAACTTGGAGAAGTTACCTTACCCCCTTGCACCCCAGCATTTCCTTATCTATCAATTGAGGGGAATAGTAGCACCTACCTCATGGGACATCTGTGAGGACTAAATGAGATGATATGTGTAAAGCTCAGTTCTGTGCTTTCTTTATACATGGTAGGTGCTCAACTCACATTGGCTAATAATATGCCAGATGAGAGTCTGACCTGTTGTGAGGTTCCAATATAATGCTAGACATGCAAGATACTTGGCAACTGTTTGCTGTCGATGGTGATGGTTATAAAGGTGGCTTGGTATTTCACAATATAAAGACAACTTTAGCATTGTGTTTTTCTGTGTTGTCTAGCTAGAGAAAAGAGATGAGATCTGCTAAGTACTCTAATCCTCTAAAATGGATTTTCAGGATCTCAATCAACTTTTAGTTTGGTGGAAACATTTTATTTGAAGTTGAGCTATGCAGAAACAATTGTACAGCCAGTGAACCTGGGAATAAGAGATTAAATCAAGTTTTTAAAATCTTAAACACAAATATTGATGAGACCTGTTTCAGGAAAGGGTATTTCAGTAAAAGTTAGACCTATGAAAATTCATGTTTGAGGAGGAAGCTAGAAAGGACCTAATGATGGATTAGTCAGGGGTCTTCAAATTCTTCCTATTCATTACTGGGCTCACTTCCTTTCTAGCAATTTGACACTCTTGTTGGAGAAGGAGGAGGCCAGATGAGTGGCGGCCAAAAACAAAGAGTAGCCATTGCTAGAGCCCTGGTTCGAAATCCCAAGATCCTGCTTTTGGACATGGCCACCTCGGCACTGGATAATGAGAGCGAAGCCATGGTGGAAGAGGCACTGAGTAAGGTTTGTGGAAAGTCTGAGTTCATTTTACATGTGGAAATGTTTGTGCTGTTGTAGGAAAGGCTGCTTATTGAGTGGGTGGGGGAGAGAGAGAGAGCGAGAGAAAGAGGCTACATGGGTCGGTGTATCCAGTCTGACTGTTTAGAAAATATTGGCTGACTGCAATGTTCCTCACAATTGAACAGAAGACAGTTATGATTTGCTTCCAGAAGTTGCACATGTAAAAGTTAAAATCTTGTTAGGTCTAACTTAAAATCTGTGAGTTTTATTTTATTTCTTTTTTAATCCTCACCCGAGGATATTCTGCCATTGATTTCTTAGAGAGAGTGGAAGAGAGAGGGAAAGACAGAGAGAAATATCGATGTGAGAGAAACACATCGATTGGTTGCCTCCTGCACTTGTCCTGACCAGGGTCCGGGCCAGGGAGGATCCTGCAACCAAGGTATGTGCCCTTGACCAGAATCAAACCCGGGAACCTTTGGTCTGCAGGCCAGCACTCTATCCACTGAGCCAAACTGACTAGGGCAAAATCTGTGAGTTTTAAATTTTCCTTTTTTGTTTTTAGCTGTTGATTAATAGCAACAACTGGACCAACAATGTGAGAAAGTGTGCTGGCTATTTCTAATGTCTGCACAGCCTATTTAAGGATTCTCCCAGGGACTGAGGCTCTGACTTACTTGTGAATTCCGAGATGAACCAAAGGTCGATGCCAGCTCTGTCTTACAGTTTCAGTTAATGGTGCACTATGCATTGTTACAGATTCAGCATGGGCATACCATCATTTCAGTCGCTCATCGCCTGTCCACGGTTAGAGCTGCAGATGTCATTATTGGTTTTGAACATGGTGCAGCAGTGGAAAGAGGTACACATGAAGAACTGTTGGAAAGAAAAGGAGTTTACTTCACTCTAGTGACTTTGCAAAGTCAAGGAGATCAAGCCCTTAATGAGGAGGGCATAAAGGGTAAGTGCCTTGTTCATTATGCTTATATATTGTATTAAATAGTTAATGTGTTAATGCTTTATGTTTTTCTATGCATTTTAATATACACTGTCTTATTTGTTCTCCCAAAAGCCCTTGGAGGCATTATGTAAATGATACAGGAAAGGACAGGCACTCAGGAGGTTCAGTTATCTGATCAAGTCATAGAGTCCAGGTGTTCTGTTGAAGAACATTCAACTTCATCCCTCCCTCTTACCCCACCCTCCACACACACACACACTTTGCAAATAAGAGAGACTCTCTATAGTGTCTTGCACACAGTAGGAGCTCTATTCTTGTTGGTTGAGTGAATGAATCAATGACTAAAATGTTTTGTGCTTATTTTCACTAATGTAAATAGATACATCAGGCCCTAGCACGCCTTCTCTTTTTCAATCTGAATTTTCAGTTTTGGTGGTTTATCTCAACCTACATTAATCAACCACTCCACACTTTCTCTACCATGTCACATATCAATTTTTGAACTCCACTGGGTATAATTGTATAGTTACAGACTATACAATTATATAATTATATAGTTACAGACTATACAATTACATAACTTTATACATATAACATGTGTGATTTATTCTGAAATGATTTTTTTTTAAATTTGTTGAGTCTATCATTTTTTTCCTACTTCTAGTGGGCTTCCCTTAAGGTTTTTATGATTCATGCTATAAGATATCTGTTTCTGGGGTGATAACACATAGGTTATTATACATATGTAGTTTGAAAGATTCAATCTTGCCGATTATTTTGAAATCTTTTGATAGAATGTGCTGGACAAGGGCTATTTTACTTATTGCAATAAAGTTAATAGTTAATGTCTGTTTTAGCATCAGGCATGGTAATTATGTGCGAGGCAAGCATAGTAAGTAATTTTATTTTGATATGGTTCTGTTTATTGCATACACTAAGGAATCCCTCATGCTGTGTTAAAATAGGAAAAGATGACACTGAAGGTGCTTTACTTGAGAGCAAACAGACCTTTAGCAGAGGGAGCTACCGGGCTAGTTTAAGGTAAGTTTGAGCCATGGGGCAGATTTTAAGGTTTTCAAATATTCTTAGGATTCTTAGGTAATATTTTGGGTACTACCAGGAAAGCCCTAAGCACAGGCCCAAGTCTTGTGTAATAGGAACATGCAAATGAATTTTTGGTTGCTATATTGACAGTCCTGTTTCTAATTAATGGGGAGTTTTTGTTTAACTTTAGCTTCTCATTTTATTAGGGTTAGGGTCATGATAGAGATGCTCTATAGTTAAAATGTTGTTTATTGAACTTAGAAACATGGTTGTTTTAGAAAATATCTGTATTGAGTCTTTCCCACCAAAGCTAACTGTGGTATGAATTACCATCTTACATGGAGGTCAGATTCATTTCTTTAGCTCTACTCTTTAACCTTCTGAGTTGCAATTGAATTCAAATATTTTTTCCAGAGTAACCTTCTGAAGTCAAATCATGTTTTAGTTAGATGAAATAAGAAATGCATTTTCTAATGTTTAAAGATAATTTCCCCAAACATTGGCTATGTATTTATTTAGTTTATATTTTAGGTTTTTATTTTTCTATGGATAAATATATCAGTATTCACTCTCAAAACATATTTTTGCTGTTGTACACTGTTAGTAAGACTGTAAATTTAGGCTTTCATCCTGGTTTAAGTGTTTTAATAAAATAATTCCTTTAATATTAAAAAGATTCTTTTTCTCAAGTTAGGATACTACAGTAGGCAATGAGCTGACAGCATATTTCTCTAACATTTTCTTACATTTCTAGATCATTTAATTCAGGACTTGCTCATTCAAGATAACTAGCTAATCATTTATTGAAAAATGGCTAAAGAGCTTAAAACAAAACATTCAGGTAACAACTTCAAGTAGTACAAACATAAATTTATTTATTTTTAATATTCAAAGGGTAGTTCACTAAGTTTATGCTTAGAGTTTTTTATTTTTCCTTTGGAGCACAGATCATTCAGAAAAATTTCATGAAATGCTAGTTTTATTGAATTTAGAAAAGAATAAATTGATAGCGTGATGAACCAAATTCCACCTGTTCTAAGTAGTTTACTTACAATCTGTTATCAGGACCAGATAACCATTTTAATACAAACATTTCCTATTTGACCATTTGTTCTCACAAAGTCTAGATTTTGGTGACTAGGATGAGAAATCCAGAAATACAATCTATACACAGAAAGAAGCTATTAACTTCCTGCAGAGAAAGATTTATAACTTTAAATGAGAAGATGGTTAAAAATATCTCATTGTGTAGGCTGACAGATTTTTAAATTTTTTTTGCTAAAAGATGACTAAGTGGAATGTTAATTTGTATTTTATTTCCTTGTCTAAGGTCTTTCTGAAGGCTAAGTCTCTCTTTAGTCATAGATTTTAGGTTCAAGAACAATTTAATGGATGAAGAAATTAATTTTCTAAATAATAATGTTGAGAGCAAGTATTATTTATTCAGCTAACTTATTTCCCAATTTAGCTGCTTTTGTTTGTGTTGAGAAGTAGTAAAGCAGCTTCTGAGAAAGGGAGTGGCAGATTTGTAGGTTTCTGGAAGGGCTTAGGTTGAATTATAACTCTGGTGTTTATGGTAGATCAGAGGGGGAACTGCCTGGCAGATAGGGTGCCTGCCGAGCTGTCTCACTGGAATGGTGTGAGGGATACAGGTGGAATGGTGTGAGGGATAGGAAGGGAGGGAGGGAGAGAGAGAGAGAGAGAGAGAGAGAGACTTATGAAATGTAATATTAAAGTAGTAGAAATCCGAGGGGACAAGGATATAGGTCTTCCCATGCTCAGACTGGAAGGTAGTCAAGTATATACTCCTACTATGGCTTCTAATGCTCTGAGTTTTATTTCAGCCCCATGAACTTAAGTCTCAGCCCTGTCATGCACTCTGCTCTCTCCAGGTGATACATGTCTATTCCTTACACCATCTGGACAAGACAGTTCCACCTTAGTTACCAAACTCAAATGACTCCATTGCTGTAGAGCTTCAGGTCAGGTTGGGAGGGAAAAGGGGTGCCCCAAAAGAAGCCAGTGTGGTAGCAGGCAGTAGGAGATAAGGAGTGGCTTCATGCCTGTTCATAATGAGGTTTGGCAAGAGTTTGAAGATGTAAGAGCAAGGAACAGGGAGGAATTGAGATAAATGCACCTTGTTGAAACTGGGTGACTAAGAGGATGACAGTACCATTAACAGAACGTGGTAACAAATTAGATTAATTAAGTCGATGTGTTACTGCCTTCTCAAGAAGTCTAAAGGAGCATGTGTAATAGGCAGGCACCACCCTGATATTAGTTTTAGTCCAATTGCACCTGGATACAAAGGATAGAGGCTTGTGAATGGTTCCATCTAGATTGCACTAAGCAGTTGACATAGGTCTCTTCCTCTCTTACGTTGCTCTCTTACACCATATGACTTCCAAGTAAGTGCTTCAGTCAGGAAACTTCCCTCCTCCCAAGTCTTCAGCATTGCCTTTGTCACTGAAGACACTGTTTGCAAATGAATAAAAACCTAACTCGACTTGGTTTAACCTTTAAAGGGAGAGAAGCAGTTGACTTTAACTTAATGAATAGTCCCAGGAGGTTGCTTTGGCTTCAGGCGAGGCTGGGGTGTCAGTGGTTTGTCCAAGTCTCTCTCCTCAGCTCTACTTTTTTTTTTCACTATTGGCTTTATTTTAGGGGAAACTTCTTTCCTTAAGAGTTTCAACATAATTGCCATCAGCTCCCAATGCTACATATTCTCAAGCTTAATCTAGAGGAGAGTAGAATCTCTTTCCCAGAAATCGCAGGAAAATGAAACAAAACAACCTGAACCAATCACTTCCTATATCTGTCCTGTACTAAGTATATCTAATGAGTGTTCCTGTTCTCTCCTCTCTTCATGCTTCCGTTTACACTGTTCTCTCAATTAGAAATGCTTTTCCTTCTAGTCTACAAAACCCAAACCTTACCTTAGTTACCTCTTCCAAGAAGCCTTCTATGGTAACATCTACCATACATGTCTTTTTCCTTTACATTTTCATACTCTTTATTCAAACCTGCCTTATAGCACTTAGCACATTTTTCCTTACATCAGGATTGGGTGTACATGTGTTGCTCCTCTATATGATTTAAGTTCCTTGAGGGACAAGTCTGTCATTGACCAGTCTTTGTATCCCCCACAGCACTTGGAATATTGCATGCTGTAGGTGCCCAATAAACTTCTGTTGAATGAAATGAACACATCAAGTTAAATTATATTTCAATGAAATGAAATGCATCGCTAGGGGTGATATATAGCCTGGAGAATATGTCACTAGGGGTTCTATTTCCTTTCAGACTAGCTCATTTGTATAGAGGTGGCAAAACTTTGAAGTATACAAAGTATAAGGTGATGGCGGGGAGGCAGGGATGGGTAGATAAAAATACAGCCAGAAGGGAAGTAAAGGCAACGACCTATTGCTATGATAGCAATTAGCAGAGCCATGTGGGTTCAGAATGGATTTGAGTCTTACACCTTTTTCCAGTAAACTAGTAGGACAACTTTGCCCCCCTTCTTTTTCTCCCTTCTGGGTCAAGGTCTAGCTTAGGGCCCAGAGCAACCCCACTGATTAATTCTGCCCTAAGAATAACTCTGTCTAATCTAATCAGAAAGATCCCTTATCTGGTTACCAGGTGACCTGGAAAACATTTCTGTTTATTTGACACATGTCTTGTAAACTTGGATACCAGTTGACTTCTGTTCCAACCTGCCCACAATCTACAAACGGTTTCATCTTTTTATTTACAGAGCTTCCATCCGGCAACGCTCCAAGACTCAGCTTTCTTACCTAGTACATGAACCTTCATTAACTGGTGTTGAGCATAAATCTACTTATGAAGAAGACAGAAAGGTCAGGCACCAATCACTCATGGGGGAATAGAAGAAGCCTCTCCTGGGGACTATTGTATGCAGGCCTAGAATATGAGCTTTCAAGGCCTATATCTAGTAATATTTCACTGTCGGACTAAAGGGGAGAACATATTAAGACCTGATGGAAACTCTAAATTTTACGCAATGTTTTTAAAGAAACATATAGTAATAATTACTTTTAAGAATGCGTGGTAACTAAAACTGGACTATTAATGGTTAATAGTTCTTAAATGTACCATTCTAGTAAACACAGGCAAATTACATGTACTTAGCAGATTACTTGATTATGTAGGCATCCTTTTAAAGTTTTTAAGAATATCTGAAAACTTTTTCCTTCCAAAATTTTAAGTCTCTTTCTTAAATTGTAATAACCTTGGCAAAAGTGTTTGATCAACAAACATATTTGATAAGGCTAACCTTATACAAGTTATCACAAAATTTTTTAATTGACATACAACATACCTTACAAAATGACCCCCACAATAAGTGTAGTTGCCATTTGTGGTAACTAATAAATACTATTAATTTTAACACAATTCCAAACAACACAAAGATGAAAGAGATAGGAGAGGGCTCAACCCATATCCTATATAATAAAAGGCTAATATGTAAATTGTCCCCTCGGGAGTTTGACCGGAGCCCAGGAGTTCAATCGCTTGCTATGATGTGCGCTGACCACCAGGGGGTGGTGAGGAACATGGTGGGCGACCAGCGGCAGTGGCGGGGTGCTGAGGCAGTGAGGGAAGGAGGAGGCGGGAAGGTTGGGAAGCGGGGAACCTGATCAGCCCTGATCACCCGCCAGGCCTAGGGACCCTACCCGTATACAAATTTTGTGCACCGGGCCTCTAGTAGCAATATAAAACTTTCTTCATTGGGATGCATGTATCCAGAGCTGTTGTGGGCACTAACTTTCACATAAAGTGACCATCCTCCTCCCGAAATCATTGCACTTTAATCATTGCACTTCATTCTTCAGCCCTGACACTCTCACTTTTGACCCCCCATTACTCTTCACATGACTCTTTTCATGGAACTCTTCTTATTAAACTTTATTTGAGGTCATTTTGTCTTATCCCCTTGCTAAACTATAAGCTTCTTAAAGTTAGTGACTATATATTATTTGTATTTGTATCAACTTGGGCACCTTGCTCAGTGCCTGCACCTAGTAGGACATCAGAAGATTTTAAAACTAGTATAAAAAATGGAATTGCTACAATAAAATAAAGCCTAAACCACTATTTATCAAAGCAAATAAGTCAGAGAATATTTTAATTACAAGCACAATTATTATGCATGATGTAATTTCAAATTATCTTTAAAAATTCATTTTGGAAGTAATTGTACATTGGCTCACAGTGACAGAATTGGAAGAAAGTACAATACTATTTATGACCTTATGACTAAGAAGGACTCTTAAGTTTCTTTTTGCTTTTAGTGTATTAATCATGAATAAGTAGAGATTCCACTACCTAATAGAGTTGTTGTAAGTATGTTTCATAGATGAACGCTGTTTCTCTGGAGCAGCAGGATGAATCACAGTGAGAGAAAACATTTAGCAAGCATGATTGCTTACTGCATTTTGCTGGTAAGGACTCAAGCCCCCTTCTGGTTCTAGAAACAGGTATTTCATTTCCGTTCAGGTGCTGCCATTAACAACTACAAGAAGCATGAGGTAGGGAGTTTACTAGAGCTTCCAGGGAGAAAGATCCAAATACGACGTTGAAATTTCAAACTGCAGCACCAATCATAGTCAATTTTTACATTTTTATGTTTTTTCCCCCCCTAGTTTCTGGGTAAACATTTGACAATAAAAGCAAGAGTTGGGAAGAAGAAAAAGGAAATGGGATTTTGCTGTTGTTGTTGTTGAAACTACCAGCATAGTTGCAGAGAACAATTAGATTCCCTGGAGTCACATTCCCATGGAGTGCTTTTACTGCAGGGAAAACTCCAAAGGGAGCCATTTAACTAAAGGGAAACAAATCAAATATAGAGATTAGTTTTAGAGACATAACAATGCTCCATGTAATAGTCTACTCATTAGCATTGCAAATTAGAATGGAACAATTAAACTCAATTAAATGTTAACCAGTATAATTTTAAAAAGTGCCACTTTGTATTCTCTCTCTAGTTAAGGGAGACATAAAGAAGAACGAGGAAGAAAATAACAGGGAAGCCAATGTGGTTTTGCTAAAACTCCAAAAGGAAAAAGATCATATGCTTCTATTAATACTGCTTGCTTGTATGATAATTATCTTAGAGCCTTTTAGATTTAAAAAAATCAAACATCTTTAAGAGGAAAACAGTAGACTACGGGTTAATAAATTTTAAATTATGGAATTTCTAATCCCGGTAAATTTTAAAGTATTTTAAATATTTGGGTTGTTCTAATCCCAAGTAAATTTTAAAGTATTTTTATAGTTCACTAAATTCTGCCCAAGCACTGGTGAAATTCTTCCTTTTTCTCATTTTGATGTGGAAGCTCTAACCTTATCTTCTGTAAAATTGGGAAATGTTATATCTTTTGTTGCAAAAGGTTTAATTACATAAAGAAGTTATCTCCACCTTGTGGTTTCTTAGAGTTTTGACTCTGAAAACTTAGAAGAGAAAGTCTGTTTTGAAACTCTAGTTAGCTGGGTCACAGCTGAGACTACAGCCCATTTCTCCTCCCTCTCCAAGCTGCACTTTTGGCTCCCAGAAATGGGTCTGATTTTAGTGGTAATGCTGATAAAATTCAGCTTAGAATTAGGGGAATCCTGCAGGCTAGAGGTTTCAATCTCTGATATCTAGGAAAGAGTTCAGGAAAACTAGAAAAGACAAGGTAGAATATAGGAGTATGGCCTCGCCGGTCTAGCTCAGTGGATTGAGTGTCATCCAATGCAACAAGAGGTTGCTGGTTTGATTCCTGGTCAGAGCACATGCCTGGGTTGTGGGCTCGATCCCCAGTAGGGGCCATGTAGGAAGCAGCCCATTAATGTTTCTCTCTCATTGATGTTTCTATCTCTCTCTCCCTCTCCCTTTCTCTCTCTCTAATATCAATAAAAACACATTTTAAAAAAAAAAGAGAATGCAGGGGTAGGCGAAAGTAGGTTAATAATAATAAATAATACAATAATAAATAGCAATACTGCAAGAATAAACTATGTTTTGCATCCTCACAACTGTGAATCTACTTTTGCTCACGCCTGTATATATGAAATCAATTAAACTTGTTGGGGAGGAAAAATTTCTTTCTACCCCTCTTGGTTCTTGGGGCTTTGTCTAAGGATTAAATTGGCATATGGGAGCTTCACGATAATATGAGGTTCAAAGACAGATAGGCAATTGAGGCTTCTATATCATCCAGAGCTAAGGGGAAGGTGTTAAGGGTCTGGGACTTCAAAGGGCAGGAAAAATTTCACAGGAAGACAGGAAAAGCAAATGTTTGCCGAGCAAATGTTTGTTTGAAGAGACAAAGGAACATGGAGAATTTGACTAAGCAGGCCTTGCTAAATTCCCTGCTGTCTACCACACCTAGCTCATGTTCTTTGTAGTTATCTCTGATTGTATAGCTCCATTCCTGAAATAGGCCTCTATCTAAATTCTTTTAGGCAGTTAAGGGGGAGGTAGAAAGCTGTTCCTGAGATGTTTGTTGCTTAAAAATAGTCAGCATCAAATAATCCTCATACCAAAAAGACATATTTGGGGAGTGTGAAATCCTGTTCCCCTGAGTGTCAATTATTAGAAACCCACCACTGCATCATAGCTAACGTATAGAATAGGGCTTAGGCATTTGTTTAAAAGGTATGACAGAGGCAGGACCCATAAAAGTGACTATCAGTATTTATTCATTTGAAGAACCTCCACTTCTTGTCATAGTTACCATTTCTTTTTTTAAAATATATTTTTTATTGATTTTAGAGAGGAAGGGAGAGGGATAGAGAGATAGAAACATCAATGATGAGAGAGAATCATTGATCAGCTGCCTCCTGCGAGCCCCCTACTGGGGATCGAGCCCTCAACCCAGGCACATGCCCTGGCCAGAAGCAAACCTCAGTCCGCAGGCTGATGCTCTATCCACTGAACAAAACCGGCTAGGGCCATAGTTACCATTTCTTAAAGTCACTATTGAGGCAGAAGATCCCATGATTTGGCATGCAGAAACCAGCAAAACAAAATATAGATAGAAGGGTATAAAATTTAAATAGGAACTTATATTTTCACCTAACCTATACAAGGAGATGGAAGGAAAGGAAACTGAGAAAAGCCCAGTGTCTAGCATTTAACCATCAACATAGTAGGTTTCATCCATTAAACATTTATTGCACATCTATTATGTGTGAGGTATTGTGTTAGGGATGCAAGGATGAGTGAGGGCCACTGCCCTTCTCCACGCACTAGAGTTGCTAGCAGGATACTTCTGTACATATGATAAACAAATGAGCACTGTGCAACTTGACATCGCTACCACAGAGGCAGGAACTCTGCAATGAGGAAACACATGCATTTTTATAATTGTATCTCTCTCTTTCAGTTACTGGTTTGCCATGAATTTATTCATCTTTCCTTTAGTCATCTTAATTTATCTTTGGCTTTTTTTGGATGAGTAAATTTATTGGTAGATTTACAAAATCAGAGAGAAAAACATTCCATACATAATTATATTTTGTTTTATTCTTTTACTATGCCTTTAGCTACACCAAATAAAAGTCAATCAAAAGTAAATTACCCAGGGACAGATTTCTTAGTTTTTGCATCATTCAATCTTGATAGCCACTCTTTTGGGGGGGGTAAGAGGACAGTTTCCTTTAAAGTCCAACTTTTAATAAAAGTGGACAAAAGAAAATTATTCAAATTAGTTAAATTTTGGTTCTTGTTAGTTTATCTTGGAATGAGAGCTACTATGCAGAGTTACTTCATATTGCCTTTCAATGTCTTAGATGCTGTTGTTTAGGGTTGGAGAAATCTTCAGGTATCAGAAGGGCAGAGAAATTTCTGTCATGTAAGGCTATGTGTGGACCATTCTGTGGGGAGCTGGTCCAGGAAATGTTAGAGTTTACTGTTCTAGCTGAGACTGACAAAATGTATAGTCACGGAATAACAGACATTAGTGCTGGAAGGGGTCTTAGTACTGCTGAGGATCTCACAAAATGGGCTTTGTCACCAGAATTAACTGAGGAGTATTTTTTAAAACACACACTTATACTTAGGCTGACTAAATTAGAATAGCTGGTGATGGGACCCAGGAATCGGTGTATTTAATCAAAGATCCACATGAGTTTAGTATGCATCCAAATCTGGACACCAACCACTGTTGAGAACTGTAAGGAGTCTGATGTTTGCTCTATTGCAAGCTATCAAGTTAGCCTGACACAATTTCATGGATGCTGGCAGAATACACAACAGACCTGAGTCAGAGACAAGAGGTTTTGTTAGAGCAATGGCAGTAGCAAGAATATAGCATTTGCCTCTCTGATTCCCTAGCCCAACCCCCACTTTTCCTAAGTTGAATTATGTCTAGGTCCAATGGCATTGAAAGATTGCATCACTTTGCCCTGGCCAGTGGTGCTAAATGGTTAGAGCTTTGGCCGCACACTGAAGAGACATGGGTTTGATTCCCTGTCAAGGGCATATGTACCTGGGTTGCAGGTCCCATCCCCGGCCCCAGTCAGGATCAATGTGCCTAACATCGGTATTTCTCTCTCTCCCCATCTCCCTTCCTCCCATCCACTCTTTAAAAATCAATGGAAATAATATCCTTGGGTGAGGATTAACAACAACAAAAAGATTGCATCACTTTGGAAAATGGCCTCTTCCAGGGGACATCATGAAAGCAAGGGAGGCCTCAGCTCCTGACCTGGGAAATCCTGGTCTGTGATGCACCGAGGGCCAGATGATACCCATCAGTGAAGGCAGAGCAATCTCAGGCTTAAGGAGCCTGACTCATAATGGGCAGTAAACACACCTGCCCTTTTCTTGGGATGGAGACACCATCTGTGTCCTCCAAGGCTATTTACTATACAAACTTCCTTGAAAAAATAGTCTGAACAAAGGGAGTCAGTGCTTCTGTTCACAAGATGTGCAGAAACACGAGAGACCCATGTTTTGGAGAACTGTCTCCTCAAAATAACTTAGTCTAACTTTCTCATTTTGAGGATCAGGTAACTGAGACTCAAAAACTCAAGTGCTCAGTGATGCTTCTCATTGTTGGCTGTGTGTGGCTTGTCCAAGAATCCTGTTCTTTCTATGCCTCTTCCACTCAGCTTTCCCAGGCTCCTTTCTTCCTCTCTGGCATTGATTCCTGGAGTTAGTAAGCTGTCAGAAATAAAACCATTGAACAGAAGGACTTGCTGCATGAGAGAGTAGTAATGACAAGTGCAAGTGTTGAAGGCAGGCCAAGAGAGAACTTGAAATGAAGGCAGTAACTCATCCATCTCCAGCTAAGCTGCCTTCCTCCATCCTATCTGGCTTGCAACTATAATGACATAGACATGATACAAGCTTTTATTTAAATTGAATTGGTAATATGATCTTTGATTTTATAAGCAAAAGGAAAGCATTTGAAATTCCTTGCTGTTGTATGTTCATTATATTCAGCTACGAAAAGCGTACATTACTATGTGTGTTATATATTTTCCCCTTATTTTTTTAAATTTATCTTCATTGTTGAAAGTATTATAGATGTCCTTTTATTTTTTTTCCCAGTGATCCCTTCCACCCCTGCAACTGTCCTTGCCAGGCCTTCACCACAGTATTGTCTGTGTCCATGGACTATGCATATATGCATATAAGTTCACCGGTTAATATCTCCTCACCCACCCCTCAACCCCCACCTTCCCTCTGAGATTCATCTGTTTGTTCCATGCTTCTATATCTCTGGATCTATATTGTTCAGAGTTTATTTTGTTCATTATATTCCACATATGAGTGAGCTCATGTGATACTTATCTTTCTTTGACTAGTTTATTTCACTTAGCATACTTTCCAGGTCTCTCCATGCTGTCTCAAATGGTAAGAGATCCTCCTTCTTTACAGCTGCATAGGATTCCATGGTGTAAATGATTCGCAGATAACATGATATTGTACATAGAAAACCTTAAAGGCTACACCAAAAAACTACTAGATTTAATAAGTGAATTTGGCAATGCAGCAGGATACAAAATTGACATCCAGAAATTGATGGTATTTTTATACACCAATATTGAGCTCTCAGAAAGAAAAACTAAAAAAAA
>NW_005353838.1:2968333-2974264 GCF_000412655.1 Myotis brandtii | reverse complement strand
AGACAAGATCATACAATGGAGTAAAGACAGTCTCTTCAATAAATGGTGCTGGGAAAATTGGACAGGTACATGCAAAAACTATATATATATATATATTATAGTGTATATATGTATATAGTGTATTTTAATAGAAGAAAATAAAAAATTATTATAGATCTATATAAGCCACCTAAAATCCTTTCTCAAATAAAGTGGGTAATAAATTTAAAAATTATTGAATACAAGGGCCTAAGACAAAGCACTGAGTAATATCTATAGCCAAGGAAAAATGATGGTAAAAATGAAGTTCTGAATATAATATTTGACTTCAAGAAGATAAACATTTGGCTAGCTCTAACACTTTAATGGCAAATAAAAATATCAGAATAGGGAAATATTAAAATAACCTTCACTCCTTGTGAAGAAAATGTGAAATTTAGAAATCCAAATAGATTACAGTTTAATTTGGGGTACTAATTAAGGTAAACCTTACAGAAAACATGTAAATGAGAATTGTTGACACAACTTCACAAATTTCAAGTTATTTTGCCTCTGTTTTAGATACACTGGCTTGCCTTGGGAGCTTTGAAAATTTCACAAGTCCTCAAATATGTAAATACTACTATAATACAAATATATTTTTTTAAATCAGGAGTTTATTTTCCTCAAAGATCCAACATATTGATTACTCCCCAAGAGTCAATGCATATGCAATTGTGAAATGAGAACTGTAAACTCACTTTCAGATGAGTAGCCCCTCTAGGCTCCTTCCTTCCAGTAACAGCTGGGTCTCAAGAAATTTAAAACCAGTCCTCACAAAATAACAAATCACCACGCCTCAAAGATCTTTGAAGTCACTCATAACCAGTCAAAACATGACTCTTCCACCTGTAAATGCTAAAGGGTCTGCTATATAAAAAAATAGTATGTAAAAAAGTGTCTGTGTGTACATTTGGATGATTAATCTAACCCTCTCTCCCCTCAAGGACAAGAACATTCCTGTGGAAGAAGAAATTGAACCTGCCCCGGTTCGGAGGATTCTGAAACTCAATGCTCCAGAATGGCCCTACATGGTGGTGGGGTCTGTGGGTGCCGCTGTCAATGGGGCAGTCACACCCCTCTATGCCTTTTTATTCAGCCAGATTCTTGGGGTAAGCAAACGGCTGGACTATCTTTATTCTCCTTACCTTTGGTGCTTCTATCAGTGGATATTGTCGTTTTTGATAGATTGGCTCTTTACTTACCAGGGAATGTGTTTAGTTTTTTTCTCATCTCTAAAGAATTAAAATGCCTCAAGTATCACATCACACAGAAGGGAAGAAGGCGAAGCTAAGCTCTGCCATTTGGGCTGGCAGGACACTCATCGTCATCAAGTCTGTAAAAACGGCACTAAGGCTTCAAATTTAATGTTAGAAGAGGGCAATTAACCTACATGCAAACCAAATCAGAATGCAAACAGGTTTGTTGAATAATACAAAAGAATTTTAGGGCTATTTTTATCTTGCTGAACAGCTGAGGTACAAAGTTTTACTTATAATAGCAAGTGTTAGAGTACATTGTGTAACACGCTGCTTTCCTGCTGATTAGAGAGAAAATGGGAAAAGGAGGGTGAAGTAAAATAGGAATTGGAAAAGATTACATTTATGTCATTTTTTCACTTCCTAGACGTTTTGAGTATTCCCCATCTGACTTCAGTGCTATAATAAAAAATAACTACAGACAGTAGACACTAGCTAACCACTTTCATATAACAGTACATTAACCTCTCCTAATAACCATCTGCAGTAGATATTCTTATTGTTCCCATTTTACACAGGAGCAAACCAAGGCACAGAGAACTTAGGATAGCAAGTAGTGAATCTAAGATTCAAATTGAAGCAGTGTTTCTATAGAGTCATGTTCTAATAAAACCTTATCATTGCAAAATTATTTATCAAAATGCTATCAAGTTTTCTTAGTTGAAATTTACACACACACACACACACACACACACACACACACACACACACTATCCTGTGAGGTCAACAGAAAGGCAAACCTAGAATCTAGAGAACTTTATTAACTTGTTCAAGGTAACACAGGCATTAAGTGATGGGGCCAGGACTAGAACCCAGCCTTTCAGAAGCCTAGTCTAAAGGATCTGCCAGCACACCACATTGTCAGAGCTTAGTAGGAGTCCTAAGTTTTAGTTATTCTGTCTCTGTGTCTGTTCTCTCTCTCTCTCTCTCTCTCTCTCTCTCTCTCTCTCTCTCTCCCCCTCCCTCCTTGTCTCTCTAGCAGAGCTCCTGACCAGAAAAAATGTCCCCACAGGCATGATTTGTACATAAAGACCTGGCTAGTCCACAGACAAAATCAAGTCAATCGTGTAGGGAGGGGCCCAGCCTGGGCTTCAATTTTCACACTGCCCCCTTGTGGTAAGTGAGGAAATCATGTTCACTTCAGGGAGAGGTAATTGAAAACACAGGGGACCTTCAACTCTGGTAAATTGAATTTCTGGTTATGTAAAACCTTTATGCTGAAAAATCTTTTAAATAATTAATTTATATACCTTAATGTATACTAAATGCAATATCCTAAAGTAATAGAAATATTTGTTCACTCAGATATTTGTTATCTGCCCTAGACACAGTGCTAAGAACTTGGAAATGCAGTTAGTTATCAGTCATGGTGTCTTCCTTAATGGCATTTTAAGTCTATGAGGAAGACAGGCATTAAACAAAAAAATCCACTCATAATATCATTATTCAACAAACATTTATTGATCACTTATTGTTTATCAGACACTGTTGTTGGTCTTGGGACTAGCAGAGTGGTGAAAAAGAAAATCAAAGCCCCTTCCTGCTCTCACAAAGCTGATATTCTAGTAGCGAGAAGCTCTGGAAATGCATTGTACTTAGCAGTGATGTAGATGTAGAAGGTGCAGGGGATAGAGTTGAACCTATAAAGATCCAAGACTATGCCTTAGATGTTTGTTTTTAAAATAAATCCAGGAGGTCAGCATCTTTGCTGATCATTTCCTTCTGTTTTATAAAAGCAAAGTAAGGAATATACTCATCCAACTTCACCCTATAGATGAGCTGCTGTGGAAAGAATCCTGGTTTTCCTTTCAGGAGATTTTACTTCTGAAACTGGCTCTGTTAGTTACTTATCAAAGCTTTTGGTGTAGAATTCAGCAATTTCCATAGCAACTTAGCCAGAGCCCTTCACTGCCATAACAGGGGGGGAGGGGTGTGTAGGGAGGGGAGCTTCATAAGTCATATGCCCTGGGATCCCATCATAGCACTTCTCTAGGCCTCTGTTTCCTGAACTTTAAAATGAAGGACAGACAAAGCTAATTTCTAAGATACCTTCCAGCTCTAGTGGTCTATGAAATGGCTGAGACAGAAAAAACTTGATTATTCATCTATAACCCTTGCCCTCCTAGAGCACCCACCATTTATTGGTGGTGAGAATATTCTCTGTGATTCTTCTGGTCACAACCAGAAATCTTAGGAAAAACTTAACCCAATCAATTGAACTTTTCACGTAAGGGCTGCAGGATGAGAGTAGCAGGGTCTTGGTCTAGTTGGTGAGATCCAAAGTCTTCTCATGGTTAATATCCCCCAGAGTTATATTTGCTAAGAGAATGATGCTAAACAAACTACTATATTTCTTCTCTGGTAATGAAGATTGTTTCTGTTTGTCTCTTAGCATAATTATCACATATTCATCAGTAGATTCATGATATTTTTATAATCATGAGTCAGATAATAGTCTGCTTTTAATTGAGCTATTTTCATTCTGACATATGTAAAGGGCACGATGTTCACATTTAGTGTATTGAGACCATAGTTTGGCACATGGACTCAGCAAATTATTGGGTATTACTAGGAGCCTGGTTGCTAATCTAATGAAGCCTCAATATACATGTAAGGCATAATTTATCTGACTCACATTCCCTGGGTCTTTTTGACTTGGAAAATGTGCCAAGTGTTCCAAGCACAGCAGTTTGGACAGGGAAAGCATGAACTGTGGAGTCAGCTAGCCCTGGGTTTGTAGTAGTCTTTGCTCTGAACTCTGTGCATTTGGGCAAAGGGCTTCTCCTTGATGAGCCTTAGTTTCCTCATCTATTACATGGGGCAAGAAAATCTACCACACTGGGTCGTGTTAAGAATCCCAATTTAAGGAAGTTCTTACAAGTTAAATTAGGTTAAGCAACACATTTGGCATCTGGTAAATAGCAAGAGTGTAGTGAATGTTTGTTTTCACCGTAAACGGATTTCCATTAAAAGAGTGGCACTGACGTATGCTCTAACCACTAGTCTAAGAACAGAGGAACCTATTGGTGGATAGCCCTTTGGGTTGCAAGAACAAAGAAAGTACAAAGAACTCATGGGGAAGAATGTTATTTAAAAAGATTATGGACAGATAGATGATCATTTTTGCTCTGGACAGTTATGTGGATTTAACATTAGTCAAATATTGTTTTTTAACACTGAGAAGATGGGTAATACCAAGAGCCAAAGAGTATGCTCAGAAGAAAGCCATTGCACTGGAATCTGTAATATAGGCATTTCCTTATCCAGTAATAAACACTAGCTACATGAACTTGCAAAAAAAGACTTGATGTTTTGGCTTTAGTTTTCCATCTGGAAAATAAGAGTTAAACTGGATAATCTACAGCTCTATACTGTAGTCTGTGACTTTAGGGAGGAATGGACATCGTGTCATCACAGTTTGGGTTTGCAGGGGATTTGTATAGTGCTTTAAAAAAGAAAACTGAAATATATCTTTAAAGTCCTGAATTTTTAAACTTTATAAAGTAAAAATGTGAACTATTCTATGCTGGGAGAATGACGGTGGTGACTCCTGAAACCACTTTTACTTGTATAAAGAACCATGAAGGCTCTAGAAACTTTCTGTCCTAGAAACAGTAAATCTCATTCATCTGGAACGCTTTTCCCACTTTGGAATTCATGATAGTTAGAACTAGTTACTTTGGCGTGGCCGGCAGTTTGCAGGGGATTTGTATAGTGCTTTAAAAAAGAAAACTGAAATATATCTTTAAAGTCCTGAATTTTTAAACTTTATAAAGTAAAAATGTGAACTATTCTATGCTGGGAGAATGACGGTGGTGACTCCTGAAACCACTTTTACTTGTATAAAGAACCATGAAGGCTCTAGAAACTTTCTGTCCTAGAAACAGTAAATCTCATTCATCTGGAACCCTTTTCCCACTTTGGAATTTGTGATAGTTAGAACTAGTTACTTTGGTGTGGCCGGCATGATTCAGTGGTTGAGTGTCGACCTATAAACCAGGAGGTCACAGTTTGATTCCTGGTCAGATTTGATCCATGCAGAAGGCAGCCAACCAATGATTCTCTCTCATTATTGATGTTTCTATCCCTTTCCCCCTCTCCCTTTTTAAAAAAGAATGGGTTATGTTGGCTTTACAAAAAAAGGATCTGTTAATGGAGTAGTGTACATTGTTTTTAGGATATTTATTTGGCATATAGCAGTACTCAGTAAATATTTATTGAATAACTGGTTGCCTTTGAGCAATAAATAAGGATTTATTGTACAGCTCTATAATGTATGCTTTTTTTCTGAACTCTCCAGTTCCCTCATTTAGTCTGAATTAGGAAGGTGTTGTTGTACCTAAAACCCCTTTCACTGTAGGGCAATGTCATTAGAATATGTGGCTGTTCTCTTCATTTTCTTATTGCAACAGCTTAGTCCCCAATCCATTACTTGAGCATATGTCTGTTAAGTGCAGAATATAGGTACTTGTGAGTATAGTTTACTACTTACTATAGGCTAAGAAAACCCACTCACAATTTTCATAGTTTTTTGAAAGGTATGTTTTCAGCGTCTGGTGATTTAGAGCCAACAACCTCAGCCTCAGATGGATGGAAACTTTTTTCTCTCCTAAGCCAATTCCAGTCAATACCTTGATAGCTAATTTCTTTTTTA
>NW_005353838.1:2926926-2967917 GCF_000412655.1 Myotis brandtii | reverse complement strand
ATATATATATATATTCTAAAAAAGAAATAGCAGGCAATGTACCTGAGTGGGAACATCATCTTTATTGCATTTATTATTGAAGAAAGACAGAGGTCATAATACGTTGAGTTGTGTCCCAGATAATATAACATTCTCAGATTCTCAAGTAACCTTCTTCCTTCCTTCCTTCCTTCCTTCCTTCCTTCCTTCCTTCCTTCCTTTACTTTCTCTACCTAATTACATAAAAGATTTGAAGCATTTCATAACAATTTTTCATCTATTTCAAAGGAAAGCCAACACAATTGCCTACATCAGGTAAAGAAACAAGACAACAATTCTGTCAATCATAACCATTGGTTTTCATTCTCCAGGCTTCCTTCCCCACTGGGAATTAAAGTACACACACTCAAAGTTAACTTTGGTTTAATTACTGGTAAATATTAATCACTTTAATGTTTAAAGTGAAATCGTTTCTAACTCAATGCTTAAGAGAAATTTCTAAAAGAAATTTAATATTTTTTGGTAATAATAAAGTTACTTTCTTGCTTACTGTCTTGCAAAGACTTTTTCACTTCCTGATAAAGAAGAACAAAGGTCACAGATCAATGGTGTGTGCCTGCTTTTTGTAGCAATGGGCTGTGTATCCCTTTGCACTCAATTTCTGCAGGTAAGGAATTTTATTTTTAAATAAGTGATTAAGCTATTTCCCTCTTTTCCCTGTTAACATATCACTAAAAACTCTTTTATGTTTTAGGGATACGCTTTTGCTAAATCTGGAGAACTCCTCACAAAAAGGCTACGTAAATTTGGTTTCAGAGCAATATTGGGGCAAGACATTGGCTGGTTTGATGACCTCCGAAATAGCCCTGGAGCACTGACAACAAGGCTTGCTACAGATGCTTCCCAAGTTCAAGGGGTAAGCTATGGACAGGGTGGGGGTGTAGAGGGTATGTGCTAGGGCTGTTGTACCTGGAGTACATTTTCTTTCTTTTGAGCCTTCAGACAATCACCTATGTATTTCCTATGAAATAGGACCTTGCAGGATTGGAATACCCCAGAACCACATTTCCCTGCATTTCCAATGCTGAGAAACAGGCAGTGCCCAGAACGAATGTTGTAGCATGAGTCAAAATATATCAGGGTTTTGGATTTCCTCTCAGGGTGGAGGCAAAGTGTGTGGGAAGAAGCCTCTTTAAGTAGTTTAGCACATCCTTCATTGTTCTTTGTTCTCAAAGTGTAATCATTGGCTTATACTGAAAGTATACTCATTTTGAAAGGTTTAATAAGCATTGTCTTACTGCTTAGAGAAAGTCTGTACCAATTTCACTCTCATCATCCGAGTATTCTAGTGTCTCATTCACCTTACTCTTAAACTTGGGTTATGTAAATAAACCATACTCTTTTCCATTTTTGTATCCTTCAATCTGCAAGGGGCTCTTAAAGGTTATTCACTCTCGCTAGAATTCAGAGGGTAGTATCTAATCATCTCACAAAAATGTTATTTATCCTTTAAATAAAAGGTTTCTAAGAGTTTTTCTAATATTTTTTAAAAATGAGATTACTAACCCAGGTCAAATTTACTTTCATATTGGTGTAAGGTAGAAGTTTGTTTTTCCTTCAAAATGGATAGAAATATTTTTAAAATATTTAATATAAATTCTATTTTCCATTGATTTGAAATCCTCCTGCCCATTGTGAATATCAACCTCCCATATACAATTAGAACTATATGGGGATTTTCTATTCTATTTCATTGGCCAATTTTATTTATTCTGTGCCTGACCCTTACTGTTTTAATTATTATAACTTTATTGTAAGTTTTTATTATCTGGTAAGGCAGATCTCTGCACAATGATGTTCTTCTTCAAAATGGTCTTTATCTTTTCCTGGACATTGATTATTCTAAGTGAACTTTCAAATCATCTTGACTTCTTTAATTGAATAAAATGTAAAAGGAAACAAAATAATATCCCAAAGAAAAATTGCACAGCTGGTTTTCAAATACTCTATAATGCCTGATAGTTCTTTCTAATCAGAAATTCTTGTTTAAAAAATTGTGGTAAAATATACATAACATAAAATTTACCATTTTAGTCATTTCTAAGCATACAATTTTGTGGTATTAAGCACATTCATTGTTATGCAACTATTCCCACTATTCATATCCAGAACTTTTTAATCAGCCCAATAGAAACTCTGGACCCATTAAATAATAACTTCCCAATGTTCTCCCACCCCCTGATAGCCACATTCTACTCTGTCTCTATAAATTCTAGAAGCCTCATACAAGTGGAATCATACAAAATTTGTCTATTTGTAACTGGCCTCTTTTACTTAATGTCTTCATGGTTCCATATCGTGAAATGTGTCATACTTTTATTTCTTTTTTTTAAAAATATATTTTATTGATTTTTTACAGAGAGGAAGGGAGAGAGATAGAGAGTTAGAAACATCGATGAGAGAGAAACATCGATCAGCTGCCTCCTGCACATCTCCTACTGGGGATGTGCTCGCAACCCAGGTACATGCCCTTGACCGGAATCGAACCTGGGACCTTTCAGTCTGCAAGCCGAGGCTCTATTCACTGAGCCAAACCGGTTTCGGCGTTTTATTTCTTTTTTAAGAGTGAATAATATACCATTGCATATGTAGACCAACTTTTTGTCTGTTCCTCCATAGATAGGCACGTTCGTTACTGTGGATAATGATGCTATGAACATAGGTATACAAATAAGAAATTCTTAATTTAGGTTTATTCCTGTCTTCAAGGCAGTTAGTACCAACACATGGAAACTTTTTGACCACAGTGTTCATATTCTGTTTGGGTCTTGCATACAGTATGAAGATGCAGATTATTTTTTAATAGCACTGCCTTAGCACCCATGGTTGCCTAATAGCTTACCTTTGGTTGCCTTAAATAATGTTAAAGTCTTCAATTTTGAAAAGCAGTCCTGTACTTGTACCCACCCACGTATTTTCTACACAGAAGACACCAACCTTTGGTCATATTTGCATAGCTGCAACTGAAATGAAGACTTGGAACGATTGAATACTTTTGATTAATATAAGTAATCACCACAATGCTCCAATTTCTACCTATATTGAGACCGAATCCATTTTGTCTCCCTGTGTTGGCTAAACATCTGTGTATTAAGTCAGCATGTAATTTGGTACCAATGAGCAGGCTAACTTCAGTGAGAATCAAAGTGGTGTCTTTTCATAGTCTTGTATGAATTTCAAAATGGTAATTATAGAGCAAGCATCAATCTTCTCTGAATAATAAGTAATATTACCACAAGCCCAATGCATGAGTATTTTCAAGGAAGCCAAATGCATAAATACCTGAAAGACATTCAGCCCATGCTTAGGACTGAATTAATCTCACACTGCCTACTCTAGCTCTGACACCCGTGAAATGAGATCAGGCAACAGATCCCAAGAAGCTGTGAATAAAATAAATTTTTATTAATCTAGCCTTCAAATGCATTAGGGAAGCCCATTATTTAAAATAACCTACCTTTTTAAACATAGAACTACCGTATGACCCAGTAATTCCATTCCTAGATATATATCCAAAAGAATTGAAAGCAGGGACACAAACAAATATTTGTCCACCAATATTCATAACAGAATTATTTGTTATGTCCAAAAGGTGAAAACACCCAAGTGTTTATCAACAGATGAATGGATAAGCAAAGTGTGGTCTATACATACAATGGAATATTATTCAGCTTTAAAAGAAATGACCTAGCAATTCCACTTCGGGATATCTATTCAAAGAAAATGAACACACTAATTTGAAAAGATATATGCACCCCTTAATTTCAGCATTATTTAAAATAACCAAGATATGAAAGCAACCTAAATGTCCATCAACAGATGATTAAAAAATATATAATGAAACACTGCCATTTGCAGCAACATGGATGGACCTAGAAAGTACTGTGCTAAGTGAAATAAGTCAGACAAAGACAAATACCATATAATTTCACTTATATGTGGGATCTAAAAGACAAAATCAATGCATAAATGAAAAAAAACATGAACAGACTCACAGATATAAGAAACAAACTGATGGTTGCCAGAGGAGAAGGAGGTGGGGGAATGGGTGAAATAGGTGAAGGGAATTAAGAGGTAAAACTTTCAGTTTAAACTAAGTCATAGGGAAATAGGTGAAGGGAATTAAGAGGTAAAACTTTCAGTTATAAACTAAGTCATAGGGATGTAATGTGCAACATAGGTAATATAATAACTTCATATGGTGATAGATAGATGCTTACTAGACTTATCATAGTGATTCTTTTTAAGATATTTAAATGTTAAATCCCTATGTTGCAAATACTAATATAATATTGTATGTTAACTATACTTTGATTTAAAAACAGAAATAAAATTCTGATACATGCTACAACACAAATAGACCTAGAAAGCATTATGCTTAGTAAAATAAGATAGACACAGAAATAGGTTATATAATTTCACTTATTAATGGTACCTTGAAAAGGCAAATTCATAAATACAGAAAATAGAATAGAGGTTGTCAGGGGTTTGGGAGAGGCAGGAATGGGGGCTATTATTTAATGGGCATAGAATTTTGTTGGGGATGATGAGAAGTTTTGGGTATAGAATCTATACTATAGATGATGGTGATAGTTACAATGTGAATGTATTTAATGCCATTGAACTGTACACTTATGAATGGGTAAAATAATAAACACAATGCTATATATTTTTATCATGATAATTTTTTAAAAACGATCTTTTGGGAATAAAATAGCTTTGTCACGTGATGGTATTTGGTAAAAGAGACTCCATGTCTGAGCTTGCTTGATTGCTTTTGGTTTGCAGGCTGCTGGCTCTCAAATCGGGATGATGGTCAATTCCCTCACTAACATCACTGTGGCCATGATCGTTGCCTTCTTCTGTAGCTGGAAGTTAAGCTTGGTCATAGTATGTTTCCTCCCTTTCCTGGCTTTATCGGGAGCCGTACAGACCAGAATGTTGACAGGATTTGCCTCTCAAGACAAGCAGGCTCTGGAGTCGGCGGGACAGGTAACCTTACAGACCCGGTTTTTAGACCGACTATGGTTGAATGGCTATCACTGTTATAAGAATGAGTGTGTAGTACAAAGAGACTTAGGATGCTGTTCACCTACAACTTTCATGGTTAGCAACCTCCCACTAGCCTTTTTCATATGTGCCTCTGCTCAAAGGCTGTGACAATCAAGTTCTGACACAGGGTTTGAGTAGGTGTGGACAGATAGTAGGGCATGTTCAATTTGGTTACATGTTCAATTTCCTCTCAATATAGTTATTTTTCCCACATCCCAATCTGGTGTATTCTCATTTGCAAGACCAGATAGTTCAGCTTTCTGTCTGTTCAGTTTTTTCATCTTAATGATTTCCCCAGGTCATGCAGCCCACTTGGAGAAGAGTTATCTTTTTAATGGCACAAATTTTTAATTTCACACTTTAATGCCTGTTAGATTTGTGGCAAATGTCTTTCCTAAACGGAATCATGAGGTACAACTTAGATTTCAAATAAAATTAAGTTTTAGTTATGCACTTTTTAAAAAATATGTTTTTATTGATTTTTAAAGAGAAAGGAAGGGAGAGGGATTGAGATAGAAACATCAATGAGAGAGAAACATCACTGATCAGCTGCCTCCTGCATGCTCCCCCACAAGAGATCGGGCCTGCAACCTGGGCATGTGCTCTGACCGGAAATCAACTGTGAGCTCCTGGTTCCTGGGTGGATGCTCAACCACTGAGCAACATTGGCCAAGCTTAGTTATGCACTTTTAAAAGTATGTTCGAATTAATATCTGGTTATCAGGAGCAAATGAGGGAATGGCAGCACGGACATTTATTAAGTATAAGAAATCATTCACATACACACCCTTACTCTTTAAGCAAATTTACTATAATCTAGGTTTTGCCTCTTTTAAAAGAGAGAATGTGAACACTGCCTGAGTAGGCAGAAGCCAAAAGGATTTCATATGCCACTGGTTGTGTCTTTGTTTAGGACAGGACCCTAATTCAGAAGCTGATTATTTACCCTGAGTATGGATTGAAACAAAGTCAGAGTATAAACCAAAAGATAAACTTTACACTTAATTTAACTTAAATAATATTTGGTCAGATTAACTTTTTAAGGAAATAGAAGCTATGGTAAATTTATATTATTAAATAACCTTTTGTCTCAGAAGACATATAAAGATACCATTGTAGACTTTTTTAATATATTTATTTTTATTGATTTCAGAGAGGAAGGGAGAGAGAGAGATAGAAACATCAAAGATGAGAGAGAATCATCAATTGGTTGCCTCCTGCACTCCCCCGACTGGGGATCGAGCCTGCAATCCGGGCATGTGCCCTGACCAGGAATCAAACCATGACCTCCTGGTTCACAGGTTAATGCTCAATCACTGAGCCACGCCTGCCGGGCCCATTGTAGACATTTTAAATGAATTAACGATGAAGATAAAAAGCTTTCAAGGATTACCATGTGTATCTCCCATCTCCTCTCTTCCACAAGTGGAAGCAACACAGCCATGTTAGTATGAAGTAGAACTTGAGTTCAGCTGGCAGAATGTCTTGCATTCCTGTTGAGTTGATCTCCAACAACTTCGTTGTGTTCCTGATGATCCCTTTGTCTGCGATTTGTACCACATTCTGCCATTTGCACTATAGTCTAATCCATGTAGCAGCTGAAATGTCACGAAAGTAATTTTTGCTCTTTTATTCCTAAGACTCTTTTTCATCCTTCAGATTACAAGTGAAGCCCTCAGTAATATCCGCACTATTGCTGGAATTGGAAAGGAGAGGCAATTTATTGAAGCATTTGAGAGAGAGCTGGTGAAGCCATTCAAGACAGCCATTCGAAAAGCAAATGTTTATGGATTCTGCTTTGGATTTTCCCAATGCATTGTGTTTGTTGCTAATTCTGCTTCCTACAGATATGGAGGTTACTTAATCTACAACGAGGGGCTCCATTTCAGCTACGTGTTCAGGTGAGGACTATAGGCCAAGGTCATAAAAGATCAATATTCTGGGAAGAATAGCCTGGTTCTGTAAGTTAGCTTTTTGCTGCTTAAAAACCATCCCAAACTGGATGTCTTAAACAGCTGGGATTTATTATTTCTCAAGATTCTATAGATTTTCAGGGTGGTTCTTCTGGACTGGGCCAACTCAGTCAAGTTTCTGAGTGGGCTTCTGTCTCCACAGGGACGCTCTAGTAGGTGAGCTTGTTTTCTTCACATTATGGTTTCAGAGTTCCAAGTGCACCAAAGAGAGCAAGTCCCAATATTCAAGCACTTTTCAAGTCTGCATGCATCTTATTTTCTAACTAGAGGCCTGGTGCATGGGATTCGTGCACTGGTGGGGGTGTGGCCTGCAGGGATAAGCCGCTGTGAGAGCACCATTCATCCCGGTCAGCCGAGTGGTGCTCCCACTGTGGAGTGCACTGACCACCAGGGGGCAGCTCCTGCATTGAGCATCTGCCCCCTGGTGGTCAGTGTGTGTCATAGTAACTGGTTGACTGGTCGTTCTGTTCATTCTGCCATTTGGTCACTGGGCTTTTATTATATAGGATATCTCTTTGACCAAAGAAAGTCACACAACCAAGCCCATATTTAAAGACTAGAGAACTGTAGTCCACCTTTTGATGAAAGTATCTGATATGTTTCTCCTTTATTCTCATCCTACTATCACATGACACTTCTGACACCAGAGTCCCACAACTCAACTTCATTCTGGCGCCATGTGTCTGGAGATAGCATCAGAGCCCACACATGAAGGACATGGTCCTACAAGGCCACCCACCTTACCACTCTCAGAACCCTCAGACCCTGTATCTTTCCCTGGAGGTGAAATGTGGTGGAAGAGACAGAAAGTTACACCCCTTTCCAAAAGTTATTTCACTAACATGATTGCTCTTCATATATGGGAAATTTCAAGGGCTTAGGTGCTCTGTGTCAGGAACTGGGAAAAGTGAAATGTTTCTCATTATAAATCACCATGTCACAGAGGAGTAAAAAAGTCGTATTGCAAAGGGTGCATACATAGAAATAGGATGAATGAACCATTTTCATAATCTACCAGACTGGCTAATGCTAAGAAAATCTAGAGGCCTGGAATAGGATGGTTCAGAGAACTACCTTATTTGAACTCTACTTCTTACCAAAAGGGCATGTTTCCAGCTGACTCCTTCTAGGTGAAGATGGAAGAAGGCAGTTCAGGAGAATCATGTTCCTTTCTTAAAGCTGGACCCTGCTCTGCTATGAGATTCGCTTTGAGTCCAGTTTCTCACATTTCCAGAGGAGAGAGCCTGAGGGTGTCAGGACACCAAGGGACATGTATATGGGTGTGGTGTGGAGGGTGGGAGGGCATAAGTGTGGTAGGGGGAAATGGCCTGAGAAAGGCCTGGAGAGCATTAAGGAAAATGGTCCTAATAGAAATCTGTTCTTTTGGATTCATTCCCAAGTCATGAGTTCTGTCTTCTTGCCTTTAATATTCAACATAGAAGAATTTTTTTTCTCTTGCCCCATTACACTGACCCCAACCAAAAAAGTCTCTTTTCTAAATTTTTGCTCATTTACTAACTTAAATCCTCAATCACAAACTGGTGATTTATTTAGTTTATATAAGATTTTTGAATTATTTATTAGCCAACATGTAAAAACTCAGAGACTGTAGAAAGCTCCTAATTTCTGGCTTCTCTTTAGATCACCTTCCACCACTTTCCATTTCATTCCAGTTGCTTCTCATTGCTTTAAACTTCGGACTGGCCTCCTGGAGATGTTTGGGTTTGCAAATCTGGCCTAAAACAGAGCCATCAGACACATGAAGACACTGCCCCCTACCACTATAAAAGCAGGTCCTCTGTGCTTGGGACAACTTTTCAGGCTGCCCATTGTATCATAATATATATAGCAACAGAGCTATCTCTTACCATGTTCATCTTCCATTTATTCATCCACTCATTCACTCATTTGCTCATTAATTACGCACTATATGTTGAATATAGTTAGGAGCTGGGCCAAAAAAAGGATACAGGCAATTATATCTTTCTTTCACTGTCTGAAGCATGAATTATATGCATGCTTGGTACAAATTGATGCATTAATCACCAATCATTCTTTTATGCTCTTATGATAGGTTCAAAAAATGTTAGCATTGTAAAAAAAAAAAAATTAACCCAATCTGGGGATTTTTTTGCCCCCTTTATTTTTTTTTTAAGAACTCTTTTCTCAAACACATTTTTAAAAAAGAAGCTATTGTAATTGAAGCAGGGTTGGGATGTCTGAGCTTCTCTTGTTTAATCCTCCCCTCACCCTTTTTTCATAGTACACGATTTGAACACTGCTAATCTCTCCAACCCTAGCTCCCCAGACAAGTCTAAAGTGACTTGTCCAAGGTTGCTCAGTTCTTTGCTAACAGAACCAGGACTAGACCCCCAAACTCCTGCCTTTCAGGCCCTCACACCAAACACACCACATTCCTCTCGACGTGGGTGTCTATCCAATTGCAGGGTGATCTCTTCAGTTGTACTGAGTGGGACAGCTCTTGGAAAAGCCTACTCTTACACCCCAAGTTATGCCAAAGCTAAGATATCAGCTGCACGCTTTTTTCAACTGCTGGACCGACGACCCCCGATCAATGTATACAGTGGTGCGGGTGTAAAATGGGTGAGTACTGAGATGGGGGTATGAGGGCAGTAGGGGAGGGTTGTGCTTATGTGCGTGTGAAGAACAGCTATTGGGGCTGATCATACACCACCACCACATAGCTTCCAAATTCCTGCAGCACATGGGTTCATTCATATGCACTCAGAATGGACAGACAGATTTATAAATGTAAAGAAATGAAGTAAATTAGCATTAAAAATTATTTATAAAGCAGACATTTGAAGAAGACAACAAGATCCAGTGAATGCTAAATTCTATGTACTATAAAACACACTTAGTTCCAGAATAATGAAGCTATCCAAACACCATGTTTTCTGCTGATGTTCTGGGATGGAATGTAGAAAAACCAGTTTTTCCTGTCCAGTGATATTGTTGTAATTCATGTTTATCTGTGTTCAAGTTTTAGCTTATTATATGGGCGGCTAGGAAATTAATTTGATCTTAACAAAATATCTCTTCTCCTAATTTATAGTATCCATAGGCGGTTTTTAATCTCTGTTTGTTTTCAAATATCCTAAAATGTTCAGGAGAGCAAAACAAATCTAAACTTTTGTAAAGCAAAACTAAATTCAGAAATCTTTTAAAATTGATCAAATGACCTGTTTCTCTTTTACTCCAATAAGAGTAAAGTCTCTGTGTGGCCTATTACATATCTATCCATTTCTAGAATTCATAATTCAGATAGTGCAACTGAAGGTATTCACGTTTGCAGTACAGGGCTTAGGTCACTTTCTAAGGCATTTCAAGTGTAATGCTATTATTTGAAATCTTTGGGGGAACAGAGCTAGAGGGTTTGGACAATTCCTGGCTTCTATGATGTAATCATATATTCTAGCTATTCTTTTCCATTTGACATTCTTCCAGAATGTCAAGTAATGGATGACAAGGAAATCCCTTAGGTTAGAATGGGAATAAGAGCTCACATATCTTTAATTTCAGAATAAAGGCTCAAACCTCCCTTTATTCTGCACCTGCTGGAATAGGGAATTCATTAAATCGCTGTCTTTGTGCTTTGCACTTTGGCAGCATGGTGCTGAAGGTATCTTAAGCAGGGATTTAAAACTCAGATTTAGTTGCATTTTCCATATTCTAGATTTTAGTAGGTATATTTATAATTCCAATCTTCCCATCCACAGGACAACTTCCAGGGGCAGATTGACTTTGTTGACTGTAAATTTACATATCCCTCTCGACCTGATGTACAAGTTCTGAATGGGCTCTCAATATCGGTTAGTCCAGGGCAAACACTGGCATTTGTTGGAAGCAGTGGATGTGGCAAAAGCACCAGTGTCCAGCTGTTGGAGCGTTTCTATGATCCTGACCAAGGGAAGGTGGTAAGCAATGCAAAAGCTTTAGGGGATTTTGCTTTCTGCAGAATATCTCCCACCCCTGAGAGTGGTCTTCAAGATTGCGCCTTGCCAGACTCACTCTACAGCACTAGCCTTGGCCTTTCCCCCATGTGGATAGTTTCCAGTACCGGTCATTTGCTGGTTGACCTGATTCTACCTCACAGTTTCTAATATCAGATTCTTCCCAGTTCCAGATGGCCTGCTGACCAGTTAGGCAAGGGAAACCGGGCACACTGCAATGCTGGAGATGAGTGTATTTAGCAGAAGCATTCACTTACCCGTAAATGGAGCAGAAAGTGCAGACTAATCAGGAGACTAATGACTGGGAACGGAAAAAAGTGGGGGTGATAAGGGACACAGTGATAGATGAGCAAGAATGGGGATTTGAAGAAATCTGAGACAATCCTGGTTTAAGAAGCTTCAGTCTAAATAGTACAGGGAATTCAAATGGTAGTCATGCACCATAAAGCTTTGTTGAGAATATTTGAAAAATTGGCAGATTTGCTTTGTTATTTATTTTTCCACAGTGTTTCTTTCTCTTTTCTCTCCGTTTATTTTACTTTCTTTCTTTCCAAAGAATATATGCAGAGGAGTATAAAACAAAATAAGAAAGATTTGTAATGAAAAACAAGTCTTTATTCTACTCTTTCTGGTCATTTGCTGGTTGACCTGATTCTACCTCACAGTTTCTAATATCAGATTCTTCCCAGTTCCAGATGGCCTGCTGACCAGTTAGGCAAGGGAAACCGGGCACACTGCAATGCTGGAGATGAGTGTATTTAGCAGAAGCATTCACTTACCCGTAAATGGAGCAGAAAGTGCAGACTAATCAGGAGACTAATGACTGGGAACGGAAAAAAGTGGGGGTGATAAGGGACACAGTGATAGATGAGCAAGAATGGGGATTTGAAGAAATCTGAGACAATCCTGGTTTAAGAAGCTTCAGTCTAAATAGTACAAGGAACTCAAATGGTAGTCATGCACCATAAAGCTTTGGTGAGAATATTTGAAAAATTGGCAGATTTGCTTTGTTGTTTATTTTTCCACAGTGTTTCTTTCTCTTTTCTCTCCGTTTATTTTTCTTTCTTTCTTTCCAAAGAATATATGCAGAGGAGTATAAAACAAAATAAGAAAGATTTGTAATGAAAAACAAGTCTTTATTCTACCCTTTCTACCACTCCCCCATTTCTCTGCTCAAAGGCAACCATTTTGACCACTGATGTTTTCAGATCTCCCAATGATTACCTCAGTGCCTCTAAATAATATGCTTATGCTGCTGTTTTGTGATTTAACAAATTTAGATTCTGTTGAAGTGATGAAAATTTAGCTGGCCCTCACCACTCTTTCTCCTTTTACCCACCCCCTCACAATACTAGTATAGATATATAAAAGTTCCTCTATTTGTAAATTTAACTAATATACTTCTGTTTCTTTTTTCTTTTTCTTTTTTTTTTTACCACATATAGATAACATCTCTGGAATTCTCCCTTTCTAAGATGAGAATATTAGCAATTCTACCTTTATTTTCAGCTCTTCCTCCTTGAACCTGTCAAGTCCTATTAACTACACTTTTATAGGCTCAAGAATACAAAATGCTCACATTCTGTTTATAACATTTCTTACCTTTCATGCTTTCATTTTAGGCTGATTTTTAAAGTTGAAAATCAATGACCAACTTTTATTCTGATTATATAAATAAATAGTGTTTATCCCTTAGTCAAGTAGTGAGGTCTATTAGCATTACATTTTCTTTCTGGTTTTTCTGAAAGATTATTTTTCTGGTATTCTCTGCCTTTATAAGTCTTTATATTCTTCCAGAGTTTCTATCCTGCTACCTATCCTGAGGGATCTGCTTCCTTCCCTCATTTCTGCCACTGCCTTGGCTAATTACAACCTGTACCTGCTGAATAATTTGCACCTTGAGTTTCCTGCAATATTTTCTTAGATTAGATCTATCATTTCCTAGTCCCTATATCATTCTCTTTCTTGCTCTTCACTCTTATCTTACTGGAGTATGTCCACAGTAGTTTTCTAAGATGTGATGCAGAGGTGAGGGTCTGGAAATGCTTTATTCTGCTCCACACTTGATTGACTGTTTCATCTTAATATTTTGAAAAAGGCCTTTTTTATTTCCCTGAATAGTTTAATCTTCATTGCAATGAGCATAGATAACTTTATGAACAGAAATGCTGAGAAAAACATACATATTATGTATATTTCTCTGAATGTGCTCAGTGAATGTTCTGGTCCCAGGTAGAAAGCAATGTCCATGAGGAAATCAAAACGATTCCTTGCATTTCGTGGACTCAATATATTTTGTTATCATTATAAAACATTTCCATAAACATTTTTAAGTGGAAAGAAATACCACCTTTTATGCAATTTTGAAAATCCTCTTTGCTCTTAAGGAAGCTACTGAATGCAAGCATTCAACCTTTTCAACATTTAATTGGCTACCTATGGTGTGCAGGACTGCACAGGGCCCTGTGGGAGATATTAAGGATCAGGAAGCATGACTCTGTCTTCTAGGAGCTTACAATACTAGCACATGTGCAACAATTAGCAAACAGCTCCAGTATTTAATTAAGTATTAATTGTGCTTTGCAGACTATACAAACTATGGAAAATGAGTAGAGGAAAATGAGAGAGGGCTAATTGTTGAGGAATGCCTTATGTTCTTTCTAACAGTGTTTGCTTTTCTCATTGCTGAGATATTATCTACAATATAATATGCTCACACCATTTACCATAGTCTTTTTCTGAAATCAAAGGACCAAATACTTTACAGTAGTATGTTAGTACTTTTAAGTGAACCAGCTCAAATGGTAGATATTTGTGTTCCTATACTTAACTGCCTAACTAAGGAGTGAGTTCCTTAAAAAAAATATTTTTTCTTTCTATAGCAGGCAAAAGACTGCTTAGCTTAGTGCCTCTGTGGTAGGGGATTCAATATATGTTTGTTGACTAAGTGAATAAATGTATTCCTTTCTTACTCAGGTCTATTATCTAGTTATGCAGAGACTGATGTCAGTAAGCTCATGGAAACAGGTTTGATTCTTATGTGGTCCAATTTTATAACCCATGGGGTCTCAAATTTGAGCAGTTCTACAAATCTGTGGAGGATGCCCTGCACCAAAGTATAAGGGGACCTTTAAAAAAAAAACTAGCCTGTGATTCAGTGATTGAGCATTGACCTATGAACCAAGAGATCACTGGTTCAATTCCTGATCAGGGCATATGCCTGGATTGTGGGCTCCATCCCAGTAGGAGGTGTGCAGGAGACAGCTAATCTATGATGTTTCTCTCTTATCAATGTTTCCATCTCTCTATCCCTCTCCCTTCCTCTCTCTCTAAGAATCAATAAGAACATAAAAAACACACAACTAAATACTGTCCTGAGTATTTTTCTCATTTGTACCACCTGTACAGCTAAACTTTGGGAAGCAAACAAACAAAACCATTGTCTGATTATAACTTTGACACCATTCTGATAGACCCCCACCTCCAAGGGTCAAAGGCAACATAATTTATTTCTAAGAGTCCTGGGATTGTTGTCTCTTCAGCAAAGCAAATATCCTACATACTATTAATTCTAGAATATAAACTTTCCTTGCTGCTGGAATTCTAAAACTTAATGCCCTGGTTGTTACCTCTGTTGGCAGATGATCGATGGGCATGACAGCAAAAGAGTGAATGTCCAGTTTCTCCGTTCCAACATTGGAATTGTTTCCCAAGAACCGGTGTTGTTTGCCTGTAGCATAACAGACAATATCAAGTATGGGGACAACACCAGAGACATACCCATGGAAAAAGTCATAGAAGCTTCAAAGCAGGCTCAGCTACATGACTTTGTCATGTCACTCCCAGAGGTGAGTACTGTGTCAGAGTGGTTCCCTAGGGGAGATGGTGACGGGGAGAGAGAGAATAACCAGAGTATCATGATTTGGGCTCAAGGAGAAAGTCAAAGGCAACACAATTTATTTCTCAGTGCCTGGGATTCACCTCAGTCTTTTAAACAAAATAAATGTCCATCAACATACTTTTTACTTTAGGAAAGTATTCTGTCATCAGGTACAAAGGATGCTATAGTACATAAAGCAGTAGCACATTGGACATCAGCCTAGCATAGTGAAAAAAAGTCCTGAGATTTAAAGCAGACCGGTTTGAACCCAAGCTCTGTCACTTACTAGCTGTGTAACGTTGGGGCAATTACTTATCTTGCCTGAGACTCAGTCATCTGTAAAAAATAACATTAGAATGAAAGAATATACGTAATAGCCACACAAAGAAAGCTGCTGCTGTTATTATTGTCGTCATAATTTCATTACTTGGCAGCACAGACTGCAGCTGGAATGGTTTCCCAGGAACCAGGGCAGCTGGTGGGCTAAGGTGCATCTGCCTGAGCGTGTCACACTCCCAGAGCCAAGTGTGAACTTAGCACATTATTGACTCTTGAAGTTTTTCATCTACCAAGTCTCTCTTGTTGATTGATCACAAAGAAAATTAAGACATGGAAACTGGATTTTAGGAGCCAAATATTGCATTAATTTTTTCCACTGCTTTCTCTTAAATACCACTTGGAAATTGCTTTTCTTTGTAAGTGATTACATTTATAACTTTTGTGGTGGGCCTTTTTTATTTTATTTTATTTTTTTTCACAAAGGCTTCTAAGTCTTGGGCTCCTGACCTCGTTCTGTCTTGTAGCCTAATGTGGAAATGACTACTTGCTGTAACTTGAATGAAAGGCAAAGCTGTGTCCATTGAAAGATTCATTTATTCCACAAATCTTTGTTGAGCACCTACTCATTTTGTGGGAGACACTGGCTTAGAGTTAATTTATTGCCTCTTTCTCAGATAGACTTACCTATAATACCTTTCACTGAACACTTTTTCTCAGTGGTGAAAGTAGGACAAAGTAGGCTATTATGAGTCTCAGTTGGCTTGGTGGAGCATTTGTCAGGAGGCCAGGGAGGCAGAGGCAGACCTATTGTGGAAGGCAGGCAGAGTAATGGTCAAGGGCAAAAGCTCAGAAGCCAGACACACCTGGATTTAGAATTTATTGTCACTGCTATTTATTTGTCTATTTTTACACAATTTTCTTAGCTGTGTGTGTCTAAGTTTTGTAATCTGTAAAATAGGGAGAAAATGATTTTTGTGATTATTAAATGATAATCTGACTAGAATAGTTATTTGGCACAGTACCTAATGCCTAGTAAATAGTCCATCAACGTTAACTATTTTTATGTAGTCATGCCAGGAATCTAGCTAGGAATTTTCCTTCATAATTTCATCTAAAACTCACAACAAATATGTGAACTAGTTATTAACATCTGCATCTTTCAGACTGGTTTGTTCCTCAAAGAAATTTAAATAATGTTCTCATGATCACAGAGCTAGTAGCAGCAAAATGGAGATTCACATCTAGGCTTGTGGTCTAGAATGATGCCTCCTCCACAGGGGCCTCGACTAGAAGATCTCTCACAAGGCCCTTTTTCCTAGGATTATTCTGTCTTAGATCTTCCACAGAGGAGTTTGGGAATCAGGGAATCTGGAAGCAGTGAGGAATCTCACACACAGAGAAAGAGATCAAAATACAAAACTAAAGGAAATGCAGAGGAGGGTGTAAGAGGGCCCCTTGTTTCCCAGCGGAAAAGATCACAAACTCCATGTTTGTCGCAGATTTCAAAATGGATTTGACATCCAATGTAGAAGGACCCATTCACTATTTCCAATTTCAAAAAACAACCAATTGTTTCAGTTCCCAGAGGGATCATTGATGGGGTCTCCATACAGCATAGGAGCAATGGCTGCTACTGGTTTTCAAACTTATCATACTTTTTCCAGAAATATGAAACTAATGTTGGGTCCCAGGGGTCTCAACTCTCTCGGGGAGAGAAACAACGCATTGCTATTGCTCGGGCCATTGTGAGAGATCCTAAAATCTTGCTACTAGATGAAGCTACTTCTGCCTTAGACACAGAAAGTGAACAGGTATGTATCGGTTTTCTGAAGTTTTAGATCATTATAAATGAGTCTTTTCCTGTAATATTTGCCCTTCTAAAATGGCACTATTTTCAATTTTCTGATTCATGTACAGTAGAAATTGCCAATACTCTGCAGTGAAGGACAATAATCTAGAGCAGTTATTTTCAACCTTTTTCATCTCATGGCACACATTAACTGCTAAAATTCTGTGACACACCAAAAATATGCATATATTTTTGTTGATCTGATGAAAAAGAGATATAATGTTGATTTATTCACACTGGATAGCTATTGTTGTGTTGGGTGTTGTCATTTTTTTATTTGACAGTCTAAGGGAAAAGAGGTCAGTGCCCCCAATTAAATAGTCAGGTATTGCATGTTTAAAAAATTCATGCAGCTCAACGATTGAAAATCGCTGAACTGGAGAAAGTAATTTAAAATAGGGTTGCTTCAAATTTTTTAAAAAAATATTTTAACTTTAAAATAAAAATTGTTTTTAAGATTCTCTAAGCTTGGTGACATTTTTTTCAAAGGCAAAGAATTAGCTTTATTAAGTAAAGTAAAATAATCCAGGTCATTTGTTGGGCATTGCCATTTTTATAGTTCTAAAGTTCTGTGCAGAGCAGGTAGGCAGCATACAACACCAAGTAAGAGGTGGTATCTGCTGTGCAGTTTGAATGAAAGGAGATGCAATTGAGCAAAAAAACACAATTATGAAATTTACTATTGATTAACTCCTTGAACACCAGGATTCCATTTGGGAGCCAGCTAAAATATCCTCGCTGAAGAACAAAATCAGGAATGTTCAATGACTTCTACCTTTCCTTGCTTCCTTGGTTTCATTTTAGCAAACTAGACTATCAGGTATTTTGAAATTACATAATGACCTCGTAGTTTGGTTCATGCTAGCTTCACTGACATTTCTCAGCCTATGGACTGCAACTCAAACCATTGGTGCATTATATTCAGCAAATATTTATTTCTTTTATGTCAAGCCTTTGGGTTTAACCCCTAACTATAGCAATGTTACTCAGGTGGAATTAAACAGAACTCTTGCAATGGTGGGCCAGGGAGCAAGCATGTATCTTTGCATCATCTTTCTACCTTTTTTTGCAGACGGTGCAGGTTGCCCTGGACAAAGCCAGAGAAGGACGGACCTGCATTGTCATTGCCCACCGTTTGTCCACCATCCAGAACTCGAATATCATTGCTGTCATGTCCCAGGGGACAGTGATTGAGAAGGGGACCCATAAAGAACTGATGGCCCAGAAAGGAGCCTACTACAAACTGGTCACTACAGGAGCCCCTATCAGTTGACCTGACTAGAATTTCACACACAGATGATGCACCAATTACAGGAGTGCCATGGGTTATTTTTTTCCTTTAAGAAGATATGATGATTATTTTACTTTCACACACATTATTGCCATACATTGGGATCCAAGCTAACTTCTAAAGACCTTTGATAATAATTTAGTTCTAAATGCCTATATATAGAAAAATGAAATAAGGTAGGTCCAATGTGAGTGAAAAGCCAATGTCTAGCAGCTTTTTAGGCATCACCTGATGCTAACTCCATACAGGAGCCAGTCCCCCTTGCTCCATGGGAATCAGCGAGAAGTCTTGGAGTAAATGAGAATTTGAATTCCTTAAGGGCAGAAGAGGTTTTTTTTTGTGTGTTGTGTTTTTTTTTTCAATTTGAGCCCATAATTTGTTAGTCCCAAGACAATAAAAGTGGGAAATGTTCATTCTTCCCATTAAGATAGAGCAGTGCCTTTCAATGGAAATATAATGAGTCACTAATGCAAGCCACATATGTAATTTAAAAATTTCTAGTTACATTAAAGAAAGGAAAGGAAGAAGGTGAAATTAATGTTAATAATGTTTTTATTTAAGCTGATATATCCAATATATTATCACAACATGTAATAATTTAAAATTATTAATATTTTGTTATTTTATCATATTAAATTTCCAAACACTCATGTGTATTTACACTTACTGCATATTTCAGTTCAGACTAGCCACATGTCAAGTTCCCAGTAGCAGCATGTGACTAGAGACTACTCTATCAGACAGACAGGGTTAGAGAATCCAGGTTCATGTATTTCCTGGTCTGAGCCTCAGTTATTTCTTTATGATTCAAGTCTTATAAAAACATGAGCCCAGCCCTAACTGGTTTGGCTCAATGGCTAGAGCGTGAGTCTGTGGACTGAAGGGTCCCAGGTTCTATTCCGGTCAAGGACACATGTCCCAGGTGCAGGCTCCATCCCCAATAGGGGCCGTGCAAGAGGCAGCCAATCAATGATTCTCTCTCATCATTGGTGTTTCTATCTCTCTCTCCCTCTCCCTTCCTCTATGAAATCAATAAAAAAAACTTTTTTAAAAATAAAAAATATATTTTTAAAATTCTTTACATCATTCATTTTATTTGCGTCACCTGTTGAATTGAGTTGCAAAAAGGGAAAGAACTAAGGTTGCTTAGTGTAACACAATATAACTTTGAAAATTGGCATATTATTAATTCCACCAAGGTCTTCTTTCCAAAATATGTTTAGTTCCAGTTAACTTATCAGAATAATTTATGATTTTTTTTCTATGAAGAATTCTTATGAATAGTTGGAGCAGCACATCTTCCTATTTATTTTGGGAAGAGACCCTCAGTCATTTAATGCTTCTCAAAACTATATGGAGGCAGATATCCATAAACCAGAAATGTGACTATGAAAAAAAAGTAGAAGAGTTGGCCTCTAGATTTTTTTTTGTCTAGAAACTATTTTTCATGTAGTTACTCTATGTCTATTCTACATGTGCTTTTAGGAAATTATTTCAATGAATAGACACTTTGAATTTAGTGGTATATTCATGCATGCAATGTTTGGAAATTAAACACTGAAAAATGTAGATCCTGAAATGTTTTGATACTATGTCCTGAAAGAGAAAAATACATAGGATCATAATTAAATATGATTTGCCACATATTTATTCATAAATTAAATGTAAATGTCTTATCCTAAGAAAATATCAGGACATTATCATAAGGTTGGTTTAAGATCCCACCTCATATTTCCAACTGAGAGCTGGATTCTCTTACGCATGTAGATTCTCTCTGTAATCAGGTCACATAAGGCTGTTAGTGGAGATTAAAAATTTGCAAATTTTATTGCTGCTTCCTAACACATTTTGAGATTAATTTACATACGTGTGCCATTATAAAATAAGCATTATGTCCATTTGTATTTGTTTTAAATTTCCAGATCAAGTGAATAATCTCACCTGCTATGTAAGAGATGACAGATGAAAGTAAGTTAAACTGAGAAATGCAATTCCAATTTCTTTCACACTGTGTTCAATTAAATGCCCAATTAATTTAAACGGATGGACTGTAAATAAAGCAGTGCACATGATTATCATCTAATTGGCACTGGCCAGCATTATAATGTGCTCATTAGTGAGTTGTATGGTATCCTAAGGCTCATAATGAGTAATCAGGATACACATGATTGGCATATAGCTGTCTGGATGCAATTACTCAATGCAATAAATCAGCACTTGGACAAAATGTGCAGTAGATTAAGGAAGAAGAATACATAGCCAGCTGGTAAATTGGCAATTCCCTACTGTTTGTAATTCAGGTACAGCTTCTACTCTCAGATACAAAGAGATAAATGTGAGGACAACAGAATGGCTGGAGATAAAAAGGGAAATGTTCACTCAAGGTGACCCAGAACAGTGTCTACAATTATTAACAACTAGAAGCCCAGTGCACAAAATTCATGCACAGGGGTGGAGTGTCCCTCAGCCCAGCCTGCACCCTCTGGCAATCCAGAACCCCTTGGGGGATGTCCAACTGCCGGTTTAGGCCTGATCCCACAGGGATGGAGGCAGGGGCCGAGGCTGAGGCGGTTAGGGGCGATCAGGCAGGCAGGTGAGCACTATGACAGGCATCATAGGTTAGCCCACTTGACACCCATCTTACACCCCATTGCCTTTGCTTGCCTCTATTACAGAGGCTGGAAAGTAAAGTAGTCACCTTCCCAGATTCCCTTGCAGGGGAGGCCATATGATACTGTTTTGGTCAATGAAATATAGACACAAGTCTCTATGGAGGCTGTCCCTTCTGGAATAAAGCCTGGGTCAAAAACAAAAGCCAATTTTCCTTCTTTCTTCTTTCCTGAATGCACAGCAGCCGTGCTGTGGTCATTTGGACATGACTACGAATGGCAGGGCAGGTAGACAACTTGAGTCTGATTCCTGGACATCCTTGAGAAGCTGCTCCAGCCTGGGCTACCTAACTCCAGCCATCCTATCACACAAGAAAAAGACACCTCTCACCTGCTAAGCCCTGAAGTCATTTTTTTTTTTGTAGTTGTTGTTGTTAATTTGGAATTAACATAATTAATTGATACAGTTAGATTTTTATAAATAAAAAATACTGAAACATAAATATAAAGAAAAGAATGCAACATTGAAGTATTGATTTGTGTTTAAATGACCTTAAAGTATGACCTTTACACCTAGAGGTTTTCCAAAAATATTGATTGAAAGAAGGAATTAATCATAGTCTTTCTTTTCAAATGTCACTCCTATGAAAAGAGATATAACTGGATGGAAGTCCTCACAGCTCATTCTAGTTTTCCAAGAACATTTCATGTACCTTCCTTTACTATGCTTTAACTGAAGAGGTTTTTACTTAGAGACTTGGTGTTTTATGATTATGCTTTCTCATCCTCTCATATGATAAAAAGTAAATTTTAAAAAAGAATGAATCTGAAATAGGGTGGGTTAGAAGAGATGGGGAATAATGGTACCAGCTAACTTGTAGCTGGGTATAGTCTCAATTCAGTTCTTCCAAGCCCACAGGCCAGAGATAGCCCTGGTGTCCGCCCACAGTTGCAGCAGGAAGCCTGGAACCCTTGGGGGTCTCCTCAAGGGAAAGGCCTATATCAAAGTCACCCCTTGCATATCTAGCACCTAAATGATTTTAATAAGTGTTTGACAGAGGGTGGTAGGAAGGTTAGGGAGAAAAGAAGAGCATGGACAGAAGGGGGTCCTGTTTGAGCCTGAAAAGATCTTAGAAGCTACTTGGAACTGGATCTGTAATTGTCATTTAGCATGATCATCCTCAAAAATCTTGCCATCATATAATTTGATGTTAGACTTGTGGTGCATTCAAGAAAAACATAACAGCAACCATGAAATTTAAAAAGTAAAACTTATCTTTATGTGTTTAAGAGATCCGTAATTAGTCCACAACAAACGTACTAACAGGATATTTCAATTTTCTAGTTACTTCCCTCATACAGTGCAGTTTAGTTAAGCACCTCCAACTCCCCTCCCACCTAGCAAACTTCTTCTCACTCAGCCTGTTATAAATAACCCCTTAGTATCTCTTCCAGCAAGAACATCTTCCTCTTTAAGTTGTTAAGAAAGGGGAAATGGAGCCGATAATTTCATTATGGGATCTCTTTATAAAATAGTTGAGCAGAAAATCTATGAATATTCTCATGTTAATAATCTTGCTCTATAACATCAGCCACATTATTTCATGTATCTATGCATCTCTTTACATAGCTATAAAATTCAGATTCTAATTAGAATAGGATGTTTTAAAGACTGAAAGGTACTATATAAATCTAAATCTAAAATTATTTATTAAAAAGCAAATTACAAAATGAAGTACTATTTAGAATTTACCGTCTTATTCATTGCATGTAAGTAAAATGTAATATGCTCTGGCTCTTTTTTTTTTTTTTAATCCTCACCCGAGGATATTTTTCCATTGATTTTTAGAGAGAGTGGAAGAGAGAGGGAAAGACAGAGAGAAATATCAACTTGAGAGAAACACATCGATTGGTTGCCTCCTGCACACGTCCAACCATGGCCCAGGCTGGGGAGGAACCTGCAACCAAGGTATGTGCCTGTGACCAGAATCCGCAGGCTGTCTCTCTATCCACTGAGCCATGCTGGCTAGGGCTGTTCTGGCTCTTCTTCCAATTTCATTAAAGAAGATCCTTAGAGCTGCAGAATGTCAGAGCTGGAATGAATCTTCTATTCTAAGTCCACTTGAAGGTCCTGATTTGAGAAATTAGTCAACTAAACCCACCAACATTAAATGGCCTCCCAGCATCACAATAGTTAGATCCGAGACAGACTAAAACCTAGGTCTGATGACTCCAGTCCATAATGCCTGCTGAAAAATCCATAGTCTTTTTTACATCTATCTGTCCTTGAACTTGCTTGCACCTGCCCCCTTGTATTATGATACCCTTTGGGATCCACATAGGGACATGTGCCACCACCATCAACATTCCAATGCTAAAGGATAAGAAGCACAATAAAATCTCACAAACTCAGACAGAGGCATTTACTTTTCTTGTGTTAAGCCAATGCAATCCTATATAATAAAAGGCTAATATGCAAATCGACCAAACAATGGAACGGCCGGTCGCTGTGATGCACACTGACCACCAGGAGGTAGACATTCAATGCAGGAGCTGCCCCCTGGTGGTCAGTGCACTCCCACAGGGGGAGCGCTGCTCAACCAGAAGCCGGGCTCATGGCTGGCAAGTGCCTCTTCCACCTCTGCGGCATCACTAAGCGTCAGTCGGACATCCCCTGAGGGCTGTGGGACATCCCTCGAGGGCTCCCGGACTGCGAGAGGGCACAGGCTGGGCTGAGGGAACCCCCACAAGTGCACAATTTTTGTGCACCAGGCTTTTAGTCTTTATATAGGAAGATACCAGGGCCTTTACCATTTCTTTCACTCAAAACATTGTTAAAAGACAGAGTTTGGAATGATTCTGCAGAAAAAGAGATCTCGAGGGTCAGATGCTTTGCATGCACAATTATGAAGCTTGAGGGCAAGGGTGCTGTCTATGAAAGGCAGTGACAAGCGAATGCAATGTCCAGCTTTAGAAAACTCCTTCCGTTAATGGCAGAACGTGTGAACAAGGATGACAGGCTGCGTCCAGGAAAAAGTCAATTCTTTGAACAGAAATTAGAGTGTGACTGGCCCAATTGATGTGCAAGGGTGGGTGAGAGTTAGAGGAGGAAAGAAGCCTTAATTAGTTCTGGGTTTCTTTCCCAGACTCGCATATGGCCTGCTCCTCCTGCAGGGCACACAGCAGGTCCTCCCAGGGAAGTGGTTTCTGCATTCGCTTGTGCCAGCACTGGAAGTGGGCAAGGTGCTGCCAGAGCAAACGCTCCTCTTGGCAGTGCCTGATCTAAGCCACAAGCCCTCTCACCAGGACCACAGCGGCTGCCCTGCCCTCATTACCTGCCCCTGCCCCTGCCCTGGCAGCTCCTTCAGAACATAATCACAATTTTGGGGGGGAACTGTCACAATTTTTTTTTAACTGAAGCAGATTCTGTTCAGAAATCACATGGCAAAATGTTAGAAGAAAAAAGATTTTAAGAAATTTTAAAATTTAAAACAGAAAATAATTAATCAGCTTGACGCTAACCTTTCTAACCTCAATCTTTGAATTTTCTCCCTCCTTGAGAACAATCACTTCTGTGCTGCCAAAGGAAATGAGATGTAATTTCTTCTAAGTCATTACTGTGATCTCCATCAAAGAGCAGCAAAGACAGTAATTAGTATTAGTACTCCACATCAAACCACCCTCAAATTGGACAAAATGTACATTTGTCCTTTGCCGAGCTGAAATGAAGCACTTCTAATTCTTAGAATTCTCCCACAAGTTGCCATCTTTTGGAAGAAGTTTTTGGAACTGTTGATTCTTATAGACCTTTCTTGCTGTTAGCATTTTGTCTTTAAAGAAAAACAAAATAAAGTCTTTTTAAAAAATGAACAAGTCGTATCATATTACCTTTAGTGTGAAATCACTATTGGAAAGCATTAAAGGTCAGGGGACAGGGAAAACATTAGGAACACCACCTTAGTTTCTTGGCAACACTCAGGTCCAGGTATTCATCCAGAAAGCTGTTTGCAATTTCCAGAGTGACTGGGACAGTCAGTCAATGAGGGTCAAATTCTCGGGTGCAACTAGACACTGGTAATTCTTTTTACAAACAGTTTCTGAATAGCCACAGCAGTTCTGGTGTCCGGCATGCAGGTCTGGTAGACCCAGACAAGCAGGGTAACTTGGCAGAGAGTCATCCAGCCACCCAGACATGGTCATAGATGTTGGTAAAACTTCACCCAGTTCTGTGGCCCTGTGAGGGTCTCCAGGACAGGGAGCAGAGAAGGGTAGCCAGACTCCCTGCTTTGGGCAACAGAGCTAAGAGTCCCAGGAGACCATGGCGGCTAGAGCTCACAGGACAGAGAAAGAGAGAAGGGAACTGCACAGAGAGAGAACCCCAGCTCTGTAGAGGGCCTCCATAAAAACACAGCAGAGCCTACTGTTAACTTTTTATAGTCACTTTAATCCTTCCAGCCCCAGGAATTGTTTAGTGTCAGTTACCCCACAACTTAAATTTTTCCTATGAATATGTAAAGATCACAATGGGATTTACCAATCACCACTACTATATTTTCAACTGGAAAATAGCATCTGTGGGCTAATTAAGAGATTCCTGGGCTGGGGTAAGCATCCGTTGTCCATGTTCTGCCAACAAATCAATTTTTTTTCCATATAAAATAAAGCAGTTAATACTGATTCATGTTGTCTCACAGGAGTGTGGTATAGGTGACAATATTTTTTAAAAGACTTATTTTTCTTAGGAAAAAGCACTGTGGGACTTGATTTGTGCTATCCATTTCAATAGCTACTAAACACACATGACTATTTAAATTTAAGTTAAAGTAAGTAAAATTTTAAAATGTATCTCCTCAATTGCATTTGCTGCATTTCAAGAGCTCAATAGCTACATGTAGTTATAGACTACCATTTTGGACAGCCCAGAATACTTCCATCAATATAAAAGTCCAGTTAAAAAGTGCTGGACTATGTAGTTTTAATATACTCAAGAAATCAACCACATTTAAGGCAGGAGTGGGGTGGAGGGGGTCAATGGGAGGAAAATGGGGGACATCTGTAATACTTTCAACAATAAAGATAAATTAAAAAAATAAAACCTAGTTTTTTTAAATTCGTCTCATACCAAGGTTTTTATATGTATTAATTTGATCTTGGATTTATTTATAGATTTTGAATAAATAAAAACATTTAGAGATATAACTTTGAGTTTCAAGGGCATCTTATAATAAATTTTTAATTGCCCGTCTGTTATACTGAAATAGTTCCAAAGAAGGTACCAATTTAACCTTCTGAGACAGATGTCCTATTCCTATGTTGTCAACGGAAAGGGATCCAACACTCTTCTTGATAGCTAGTTTCAGCAAAAATAAACTCCTTTGCATTTCTTTGCAAATACATGTTTGATTGGACAGTTTCTCAACTCACTTGTCTAGATTTTTTTCTATCCTGAAAGCTCATTTTTCTCCTGAATATGTAGGTGTGCAGACATTTTGAATACACGGATATAGTAACAGCAAGTCAAATGAACCCAAATCCACTTACTTTAGGCAAATGAATTGGAAGCAGAAGAGTCTTTTCCATTCCTATTAAAAGCAGATCTTTTCTCCAAAGCTGTGAAAAGCTATTCCTCTTGCTGCCTATGTAGTTTCAACTGCAAAAGCCATTTGTCACCATATGGATCCCTCCAGGAGATGTCAACTAGAGTAAAGAGGGAAATCTCACTACATGGAGACACCAGGCTTTATGGAAAGTAAGGTAGAGTACTTGGGGATTAATTCTAGAAAATGAGCCAAAACCTCAGCATATTCCCCTTCTGAGGATCATAGATCATCCAGCTCACAGTGCTCACTGTGGGTGGCTGAAGACAACTGAGAAGGGATTTATAATGGAGTCACATGTTATAGCAGAATCCTTTGACTATTCATGCCCAGCTTCCTCAGACCTTGGTAAGAGCAGGCTGAAACCATATTGGGATGGAAGATTCTTCAATATTAACATTACTAATCTCAATGGAAACTGTCAGAAAGAGCTCTTACACAGGAATGAGATCTCTGACAAATGCAGAAGAATGTGAGGAGGCAAATGCATCATAAAGTGTGAAAGGATTGAAGTAACTTTGTATGGTCACTCCAACTGGGAGGCTTGAATCAATGAACAAAGATCACACGTTAAGAATCATTCTTCCCTCTTTTACCCCAAATGTCTTCTCAACATGAGAAAAATTTCATTCTTAAGATAATGTTTCTTCAGTACATCATAGGAAATATAGTTAATAATATTGCAATAATTATGTATGATGCAGGTGGGTACTAGAAATATTGGGTGAATACTTTGTAAAGTCTGACTATTATGCTGTATACCCAAAACTAATAATCCTATATAATAAAAGGCCAGCCACCATAAATGTAACAACCAGAATAACCAGAGACCAGAACCACCATGGCCCCTCCTGGGCTGGCCCCACCCCCACCCCCGCCCCTGCCCCCAAGCTGATCAGGTAGGCAGGCAAGTGGTTAGAGGTGATCAGGTAGGCAGGCAGGCCAGCGGTTAGGGGGAATCAGGTAGGAAGATGGCCCCTTGCCGGCCTGGCCCCGCCCCCCAGCAAGCAGTTAGGGGTGATCAGGCAGGCAGGCAGACTGTTTAGGGGTGATCAGGCAAGCAGACCAGCGGTTAGGGGTGATCAGGTAGGCAGGGGCGATCAGGTAGGCAGGCTGGCCAGCGGTTAGGGGCAATCAGGTAGGCAGATGGCCCCTTGCAGGGCTGGTCCCGCCCCCCAGCAAAGAAAGAGGGAGGCCCAGGCCACTAGTAGCGACTCTGTGGCAGGTGTGCGACTCTGTGGCAGGTGTGCGGCCGGCCAGCGATCGCCCCGCAGAAGGAGGCCCAGGCCATCCAAGCCATCACACCCCACATCGGTCACCTGCAGAGGGAGGCCACTGGTGACAGGAGAGGGGGAGACAGCGCTGCACAGAAGGCAAGCAGTGGCAGCAGCAGGGGTGGGGCCAGCTGCCTGCAGCCAGGGAAGGGAAAGCCCTGATAGACCCTGATCTCAGGCCAGGCCTAGGGAACCTACCCGAGGGGTCCCAGATGGTGAGAGGATGCAGGCTGGGTTGAGGGACCTCCCCGAGTGCACAAATTTTTGTGCACCAGGCCTCTAGTCTATAATAATAAAAGCATAATATGCTAATTAGACCAGACAGTTGAACAACCTTCCAGATGTCATTCCAGACGTCCTTCTGGATGAAACTTCCCCAGCAAGGGCCAAGATAGAGGTGGTTAGGGGCAATCAGGCAGGCAGGCAAGCAGTTAGGGGTGATTAGGCAGGCAGGCAGAGTGGTCAGGGGTGATCAGGCAGGCAGGCAAGCAGTTAGGGGTGATTAGGCAGGCAGGTGAGTGGTTAGGGACAATCAGGCAGGCAGGCGAGCAGTTATAGGCGATTGGGCAGGCAGCCGAGTGGTTAAGGGCAATGAAGCAGGCAGGCAGAGGTGGTTAGGGGTGATGAGGCAGGCAGCCGAGTGGTTAGGGGCGATGAGGCAGGCAGGCAGAGGTGGTTAGGGGTGATGAGGCAGGCAAGTGAGTCATTAGGGGCTATCAGGCAGTCAGATGAGTGGTTAGGGGCGATCAGGAGGGCAGGCAGAGGCGGTTAGGGGCAATCAGGCAGGCAGGCAGGTGAGCAGTTAGGAGCCAGCGGTCCTGGATTGCAAGAGGGTGCAGGCCGGGCTGAGGGGACCCCCCCCCCCGTGCACAAATTTCGTGCACCGGGCCTCTAATGCAAATAATATTGACTGTAAGCTATAATTGACAAAATAAAAAATAAATTTAAAATATTTGATTATATCTTAGCTTTTTGCTTAGAAATCACCCAATTACTGAAATCAAGTTCAGTTACCTTTTAAAAAGAAAGCTATTAAGTGTGTTTTGTAAAAGCAACAACATATACTCTATAAATACACCTAGAAATGGACCAATAATTACTTCGAGTTTTAGAGGTTTTGTTATTCTCAACTAATATCTTGTAAATAGCACTGATTCAACTGTCATGTTTTCATAAATATTTATGGGTTACTTAATATGTCATCATCTAAAATAAATCATGTATTGATATCCTTGAAATGAGTTAGATAAAACACTATGGTAGATCACAGGTCACTAAGATATGTAGCAAAATCTGACTCAAAATGTACTTGATTGAAATAACAGAGGTATCAACTTAAAGTCCAGAATTACTAGGTCCAATAAGAAAAAACCTTACTGAGAAATTCTTAGTATAACATAATATTCCCTCAATAACAATTTTGTAAAGTAAACCCATAGATTTTAATCATAGTTCAGTATATATAGAGGTTAACACAGCTAACGGATACTATAAGCATTTAATAGTTTTCCTGGTTGGAGCATGACCTTGAGGAAGGCACTTGATTTCCCCAGTCTTGAAAAATTGACCCTTAAAGAGAAAGTATAAGGATGTCATAGTAAAGAGTTAAGCCTTTTGGAGGTAAATAATGTTCTAAGCAGAGAATCTTCAATAGCATTTATTGACATATTAGAAATCACTTTTGTAAAACAGAGACCAGGAGTTCTGCAGAAGTTCAAGTCCACAGTAACCTGGCCTGTTTCCTTTCACCTGCATACATATCCATATCCAGAACCATCGCTGACCCCTCAAGACCCTGTATGCATGGTTTAAGTCAAACAAGATGTGGCATTTTAATGTTATTTTTTGAAAAACAGCTGATTTACATAGTAATTATCAGAGAATCGACACGAAATCTTACAAATTATTACCTCTTGAAAACGAACAAACAAAACATAGTGTAATGGGAATATTTGCCTGAAGACTTGGGTTCTAATTCCTGTTCTTACAGCAGGGTGACAACAGTGAGTTATGTTAACTAAATGAGACTTCAATGCCTTATCTGAAAACTGAGGGGGTTAGAGCTGACTGCCACTAAAATGCCCACAAGAGCCAGAAGCATCTGAAGATGATCAAGCGACCTGATACTGGGGCTCCTGTTGGGATGCTGAAGACTGAGAAGTGAATAGTGGCTGCCTCCTGGGACCACAGAGCACTAACTCTGCACAACTCTAGTCAATCTTCTTTTCACTTGGTGTCATTAGCACATGAATACAGTAGGGAATCAGAGCAACCACAGTCAGTGGGATGGACGCACTTTTACAGAAAGACAGCACATAAAATAAATGCTCTGTGTGAGTGGGGATCTGGATGAAATGGTAGAGCTGTAGTATGGTCAACGAGGCCACGACACAGAGCAGCCGGAAGCTCAGCTTGTAGCCATTTTCCCCTCGGCAGCTCCTGAGGAACATCTCTGAGTTGATTGCAAAGCCCAAGCCAAAGAGGACCCCAAGGTTTCTCACGAGTCCGGCAAAAGGCGTAGTGTCAATGTGGATCCAGTCGGGGTTGGCACACCACTTCTTGGCTATGGGCACAGACCACAGCAGGTCAATGTCAAGCAGTCTGAGAAGCAGGTAAAAGCCAAGTGAAAACAGGAAGAGGAAAAGGTTGGTCTTCAGGTATGTGCTCAGGCTGGCGGTTTGGATGCCTGGAGTGTGTTCAAAGGCCTCTGCCACAAGCATGCCTGGGGATTAGAAAGAGACACTGAAGGCGACTATGTGCCCTTGAGCTCCTGAGGAATCATTCTTCCCCGCATTGAAGAATTTAGCTGCTGCCCAGCTGGTGTGACTCAGTGGTTGACCATCAGCCTTTGAACCAGGAGGTCACAGTTCAATTCCCGGTCAGGGCACGTGCCCAGGCTGCAGGCTCCATCCCGGGTGTGGGGCATGCAGGAGGCAGATGATCAATGATTCCCTCTCATTATTGATGTTTCTATCTCTCACTCCCTCTCCCTTCCTCTCTGAAATCAATAAAAATATGTTAACAAAAAAAGAATTTAGCTGTAGTTTTTAATGTAAAGGGCTTTAGACACCTAGGTTCTATCCATTTTCCAAAGCCTTTCTTAAAGCAGTAACACACACTTGCCCCATGGTCTTTTCGCCATCCATAGTAGGACAGGGGGATCTCTCAGGAATCCATGGCACTGAGTGACAACCCACTTTATAGGCAGAACACTGCTCTAGGTGCTTGCAATTAATATTTCAATTGCCATAGCCAATTAACTTAGCCTTTGAAAAGCATGTGGGGCTAAATGGCAGAAACTCAATCATGGTGAATGCCGCTTCAAGAATACAAAGCAGCAGCTAAATCAAGTTCATAGATATGTAATCATCATTTCAGGTGTTTTCAGAGAGAGAGTGGCATGGTATGCAGGTTGGAAGCCCATTATTAAGTCCCTCAAACCAAGACACAAGCAGGCTGTCTGAAGTGGTGGTCTGGAAGTTGGACTTAACTCTAGTCACATTTCAGAGAAGCCCATCTCACTAAGAGGTTAACGTTTATACTGTTAAGTGAGACTCTGCCATTGTGCACAAGGAGGATTTGAGAGGTGTGTTGAATCACTTAAGCTCCCAGGGTAGCATTAAGCATCAGTCGCTTAACAGAATTACCTAGAATGGGGAACTGATCACCAGGAAGAATCTGAGAACATAAAACAAATGACACTAAAGCTTTCAAATGACACAACCAGAGGTAAGGGATCATATTTACCACCAATTACTCCGAGGATAACTTGATGAGGAAAATGCGTTGCTATGAATACTCTGGAGATGCAGACACTGATTTGAATCAACCAAAAAATACTCCAAAAAAATGACCAGGTCAGTCTACGATGGAAGAATAGATACAAGTGTAAGAAGCAAAGAAATTTGATCACTTATAAAATTAGGGGCTGTGTGACACCAGATGACCTTTCTCAGAAGAATCATCTGACATAACATCATGATTCTAGAGTCTTGTTTTTCCCAAAATGTTGTTTCCATGTGTTTCATAGGATTTGAAACGCTTTAACAGAGGTTTTTGCATTTATCAATGCATTTATAGTGCTATATTCTGAGATTTTAATAAATGTTATAAAAGGAAGCCAATTTGACATCCTAATAATTATTTTAATGGAGTGGGATAATTCAAGTTAGGAGAATTGCTAATATCAGAATGATCAAGAATGAATTATATATATGTCTACTCCTTAGCATATGTGTTTCCTCTTTACTCTCTCAACCTTTCTTTGCTTGAAGAAAACTTGCTGGAAAGACGTCTGCCACTCTGATGAAAAGCACATCAACATTTTATCAAGGGCAAGTTTTCAGTGGGTTTAATTTCAGACTCTCAAAGAAGTCCTGATTCCTTGGTTTTTGAGATACAAAAAATAAGAAACAAGGGAATTGACCTATAGGCTATATAGTTTGTGTTAGAAACAGCAAGGTAGGCCCTGGCTGGGTAGTTCAGTTGGTTAGAGTGTCATCCCAATTCTCCAAGGTTGTGGTTCAATCCCTAGTCAGGGCACATACAAGAATCATAATGAATGCATACATAACTGAAACAACAAATCGATGTTTCTCTCTCTCTCTCTCTTTCTCAAAAATCAATAAATATAAATAAAATAAAAAGAAACAGAGGCAGAGCTGCCTCAAACAGATTGTCAAACTGCAGCGGGAAGGCCGGGGAGGGTTGGGGGGCAGGAGGGAAGGGGGTAAGAGATCAACCGAAGGACTTGTATGCATGCATATAAGCATAACCAATGGACATAAGACACTGGGGAGTAGGGGAGGCCAGGGGATGGTCATGGGCGGGGAAAAAAAGGACACATATGTAATACCCTTTGTAATACTCTAAGCAATAAAAAAATTAAAAAAAAATAAAGAAAAAAGAAAAAAAAAGAAACAAGGTACAAAAACTTATAAAAATATTAAAATCCAAGCAATGCTCATTATTTTAGTAAAAAAGAATTAGCAATATTGAATTCTAAGAATTTTGGGGCTTCTCAATGATTTGTTACTGATAATCAGACCAAATTTTGGTTATTGAAAGACTAGGAATAGAGGGAAATGAGTCTTCCAAAGAGGAAGTAAGCAGGAGGTATCCATATGAAAGAAGAATAAATAAGGATTTGGTAATATTAAGGTAAGGAGTAGGCACTAAATAAATTTTGATGGATGAAGGAGTGTTGCAGTTATAAAAATTGAAAAAGAGTTATGGGAGTTAAAAAAAAAAACAACACAAGCAAATATTTTCCAGGTTTGGAAATTGGAGGAAGAAATAAGCTATAAGAAGGTGAGCCTTTTTTAGATTCCTACTTTGAGAAATAGTCTATGGTTAGGAAATGCTAATTTCTTTAAATTAAACAACTCTCTACTGTTGTTTTGGCTAATGGGTACATTAAGGCATGCAGGTCACAGTCTCATTAGAATAAACTTTAAATATGCTCAAATTACTTTAGCTATTTCTTTCTTATATTATCCAATACTACTCTAAAAAGTGGATGGCTCTTGGAAATTTTTTATTTTAAAAGAACTTTTATATATGGTATATGTTATCATATTTTAAAAACCAATTAACAGACAAATTTTATCTCTGATAGCCTAATAATTTATGATTAAAGTGGTGCTCCAAATTGTTATAATGATAAATTATTTCAGAAAAGAAGAAAACAGCTTAATTCCTACAAAAATTTTGAGTAATCTTACATTAAAGTTCTAGGCCTTTTTAAACATTACAAATCTACTAACATGAAATCTACTAACATTCAAATTTAAGTTTGCCTCTATAATGTTTTTAGTCACAAAGGTTGCAAAGTCTTTAAAGCTAGAATTTGTTATTGCTGTCAAAGAACATTGGCTTGTCAAAGAAAGAAGTATAATTATACTAAATTAACTGATGCATTCAAGGGGAATGATGATTCTCAAAGTTTCTAGTTAATCTTAAAGCAAGATAATGTCATGCAAAATTGTTCCTTACATAATTTTAGATGACTTACTTATGAGCTACCAGAGTGATTATTATATTAGAGAAACCCAAAGCATATTTAGCAAATCATTAATCAATTAAATATTTCCAACCCTATTATGTGACAAAGCTGTGAACTAATTAGGACATTATCTTAAAGCACAATATTAATTTTCTATTCATTTGCTATTTTGGGTTATGATAAAATAGAATAAGCACATTTCAACCACTAAAAGTATACTAAAATGAATTTTAAGAAGACATTCCATATTCAAAACTGTTACATTCCCATGCTACAGAAACTGGAGCAAAGCTGACCTGTGCAGAGTGGTAGATGACTTATCCATCCAACTGACAGTGTTGCTCAGTGCAGCTGTTACCATGACATACCAGACACACGATGAGCCCATTGCATGACCAGATGGACTTCCTGCAAAAGCAAAGTTGTTGGTCCATTTGAAAGGGAGTTAACAGAGTATCAGAAATGGATGGTAGAATGGCATATTATCCATGAAAATTACAAATAACTCAGAAGGAATCCACAGGGCACAGGCTCTATGTAATATTTAAACATAGGTAGAAATAAAGAAAATTGAGCCAAATTGAGCCTCAAAATACTACTTCAAACATTTTTTTCCAGATTTTTCAAGTTCATCAAATTCCAGAAATTAAAATGTTCAAGGCTAATTAAGAACTCAAGGTGTTGCACCAAAATCTGCCATATCTCTACTCATTGTTCCTATCTAATTGTTTTTAATTGATGATAAAAATAAAGTACCTGTATTGGATCTTAAATCAGTTTATGTTCCTTGGGTTGGAAAGTCAAGCATCTAAAGGATATCATTGCTATGTCTGATTTAGCAATTGACTGCTGTGCACTAGCAGCTATTTCTATGTCTATCCTGTGGCCAGCAGCTCCATGGAAGTCTTTGTTATGAAATGGAAGAGAAGCTGTAAAGAGAGCATCAGTATTGGCAGAAGAAGCCTGAAGACTTTCTACTCCTATAATGTCTTTCCCATGAATCTTGATATTTTTAAAAAATCACTTTACTTTGATATTCTCCCTGAGTCTTAACCAGTGGAGATTCATTCAGGTTAAACACCAGTCTCTTCTTCAAAAAACACTGAATTAAACAAAGACCAATCTATTTCTTGTAGATCTATTTATTTCAAATCTATTTCTTATGCAGGAATTTTCAGAGCCTTTATATCCTTAGAGTTGTAGATCTCTAAGGAGTGATCATAGGATGCAATATATCTTTCTTTCTTCTCCCCACCCCCTCACCCCAGAAAATATCCCACATGCTGGGAAGTGCTGGGATAAAACAAAGTAGCATTTCAATTGTCTCAAAAGTTATCCATCCATCCATCCATCCATCCATCCATCCATCCATCCCACACTGGTTTCACAAAGATAAAATACACACCATCCCCATCATGATTGAACACAGTCTACTGAGGGAGCCAGATATATAAAGAATTAATTATAGTAATATAACAGAACTTACACATTTACTATATTCAGGGTTGGTTTCAATGGATGTCAATATTAATTTTCTGATATATGCCAAACTATAGTGAGGTATAATATAACACAGTCTTATAAGTTGAACCAGTAACATGTAATTTCCTTTTATAAATTTCAAAAAACCTTTTTATAGTCCTAAACTCAACTTCTCTGGTAAAGATTTTACACGCATACAGAGTCTTATTTATAATAAAAAAGGAAATGGCCCAGAAAGTCTACTTACATACTAAATATACAATAAAAAAAAGAAATTTTAAAGAAATCATTCTAAGATCAGAGATATCTTAACTGGAATAGTAATACTGGCAATAGTAATAAAGGTAAGTAATCCTTACCTTTCTTACAGAAAACTTGTCTATTCTTTCCTCATTCATGGGATTTTCAGTATACCTATAGTAACTTTGAAAGTTACTCAGCAGTAGATAAATCAATATTTCTAGAATTTTAATATAGTTCTTTGGTAATTTGTTCTAGCTTTTTTGTTTGTTTTAGTATTATTCCATTCTTCCAAAAAATAAATTTCAAATATAAAATTATTTAAGGAGTATTCTCCAAACTTACCATTTTACAAATAACACAATGAAATTTGATTGTTCATAAAACTTCCTTTCTCATTAGCAATTTTTATGCTTATGAACTTTTAGCATCCTCCCTCATGATATTTTCTTTAATTCCCTATATGATATCATACACTTATTAGATGATCATCATACATAATGACTCTGTTGGAATGTCTTTAGTAACTTGAGGTTGCTATAATTGCTTACCTGGACCTGTTTCACAGGTAGTGGGAAACTGTTCAAGGCATGGACTTGAGCGATTTGGGTAAATCTGAGTTTCTTGGATCCACCAGTAAGGCCGATGACCAAATAATATCCTGTATTTGAAGAAATATAAATATGAATATATTTAAATACACAACAAGTACTTAATTGGAAACATCCTATTTTCTCCTACAAAAATATTCAATCAGAGGGTTGATGAGGAAAGCTCATGATTAAGAATCTTTGAAAGAACATGGGTTCTGGTCTATCTCCCATTATAGAGGATGACACAGTTTTCAATATAAACAGGGACATTTTTTCCTTTCAGGGGAAGTCCTGCAGGCGCTTGGGGTACTTAGATTGGGAATATCAAAGTGGTCCCTGGAATCACCAGTCTGTTCAGGATGGGTGCTGCTCATTTAACTAACTTCTTGGCTAATCACAGCATATGTGTTACAGGGCTTTGGCATTTACTTATAAATCAGTATACATTAGTATATAAATGTACATTTGTATGTACGTATACATTTCTATGGCTTTTGTAAGTTCTATTTATGAATCTGTGTTTCAAGTTAACTGGTATGTTTGAGAGTTTTCCAAGTAAAACTACACAAATCTAAAATGTGACCATTAAGCCAAAGCTACAAAGTTAAGAATACACTTTAGAAAAAAAATGAAACAAAACAGAAGCCTTACCATTTAAAAATGAGATTGAACCAATCCCCAATGACTGCTACCCATATCATCTTAGTTCCAACTGTCTGATTAAGTTGAAACCAAAGTGGAAAATAAATAGAAAAGATATTCCGGGGATCTCCAACATTGGACATAAAATTTAGAAAATTGTAGTAAGCTCGGTAGTCCTTCTGCAAATGCTGAATAATGAGTACTCCATTCCTATGAAGGAAATCCATCTTGAAAGAGAGGCAATTCTAAACAGCAATTGGAGCTGCAGTGCTCTGAGTCCCACCATTTTTATACAGTACCCCAGTGGCGTGTCTAGCCATTACTGCAACATGTGACTGACCATCTGTGGAAAGGGCACGTCGGCCCTTGTCTGCTGAAAAGCTCATCTGTTTATAAGTTTAATTGGAGCCAAAGAGGTGAAGTACATGCTGATCTGTGACAAGTCAAGGGGAAATTTGGGTAGAGATACAATGAATTTCTTATGCAACCTCCCTTTTGTGTGAACAGTTGGATTGTGTTTGCTTGAAATTTTTTGCACAGTTCATTTCCTTCAAGGGCAGAGACATTAGCAATTTCTATGCTTGGCTAGAAGACTATGCAGATAATTACTGCATGTCAAATAGCCCTTAAAGCCATGCATTTTAATTTAAAATAGAATGTGGCTCTTTGACTATTTTATTGGGTCTTAGAGGAAAACAAATGAGTAAATATCTGGGCATGAAACATTTATGTGATATGACAGATTATTTTCTTATTGCAGACTTAAATGAAAAAATTTTTATTTTTCTTTATTAGCAAAGAGAATGCTATGATATATATCCAACAGCGAAGGAAATACACGGAATGTATGAAATCTAGAAGGAAATGTGTTGCTTTTTAATTATGAGGCAAGAAAGCAGAGTTGGAGGTCACTTTGCTAAGAGAACTGTGTTAGGGTTGAGTCATTATTGACTAGAGAATACAATTGAGAACATTGGGGAGTGCTCATGTGAGAGAAAGACAGAAATAGACTCAAAAGGCTTTGGACCAATCAGAAGAATGATTTGTTGAAAGCAGAATGTTCAGTACAAATGCAGGGGACACGCCAAAACAAACATGAAGATGGGGAATAAACAGAAGGGCAGCTCTAAGAGAACTATGGGTCCCAGTCAGAAATGAGATGCTGGATGTAGAGAGCTAAATACATCTGTGAAGGTGCCCCTGAAAGCTGTGAAGCCCCGCCCGGTGGCAGAGGGGGGAGGCAGTAACCATACTTACCGTTTAGGTTGTTGTCTTTGCTAATCACAGCCTCTTTCACTAGGAACTCTTCACATGCTATAAAGATCACTTTGGACTTCTCTTGGAGTCCTGCCCCATCATTTTACAGCACCATTGTTAGAAGGGATCCAGTGTCTCTCAGTACCTTCCCGGGCTCTGTTGCCTCTCCCAGAAGAAATGCTTTGACTACCACTAAACTCCTTTTTTAAAGTTTATCTTTATTGCTGAAAGTACTACAGATATTCCCTTTTATTCCCCAATGACTCCCTCTATCCCTCACCTGTCCTCTGCCACCGGCCTTCACAACTCTTCACATGCTATAAAGATCACTTTGGACTTCTCCTGGAGTCCTGCCCCATCATTTTACAGCACCACTGTTAGAAGGGATCCAGTGTCTCTCAGTACCTTCCCAGGCTCTGTTGCCTCTCCCAGAAGAAATGCTTTGACTACCACTAAACTCCTTTTTTAAAGTGTATCTTTATTGCTGAAAGTACTACAGATGTTCCCTTTTATTCCCCTTTGACCTCTTCTATCCCTCACCTGTCCTTTTCCACCTGCCTTCACCACACTGTGGTCTGTGTGCATGGGTTATGCATATATGCATATAGGTTCTTTGGTAAATCTCTCCTCACCCACCCACCCACTCTCTTTTCCTCTGAGATTCATCAGTCTATTCCATGCTTCTATGTCTCTGGATCTATTTTGTTCATTACTTTATTTTGTTCATTGGATTCCACATATGAGTGAGATCATACCATTAAACTCTTCAAAGAGATTTTTTTTAAATGCCATACCTTTGTCTTACCCTAGACAAACGACATTTCTAGTGATGGGACTCAGTCACTGGTATTTTAAAAATACATTCCAAGTGATTCCAATGTGCAATCAGGGTTAAGAATCAACATGATGAAGAAATTCATATTCTACCTATTTTCCTTTCAGCTTAAGCCCCTCCCGCTGCCAAAGGTCAACCTGAAAGAAGCTTCCATGACATTTAATATGTAAATTATTGGATATAACAGGATCTTCCTATTAAATTTTATTTTTTTGCATTAAATGATTTATCTTGTCAGAGAATCTACCTCTAGAATAAAAGAGGAACCTAAATCTAATGAGAAATTATACAGCTGGCGATAGTTTGTATACAAATTTGGTAATGTGGGGCCAGAAGAGGAGAAGCAGTGGTGACCACTAGAATGCACTCCTCTTAAAACACAGCATGGTGATGGCCACCTTCTCCCCTGAGTTTTCTGCAATGCTGACCTGGAAAAAGCTTAAGATACAGCCTGGTTTCTGTGGATGAAACGTCTGGTTTGACAGTCACAAAGTGAGGTTGCAAACAGCACCATGTCATTTTTCAGAAAGTGACTTCATATGGCTGCCAGGAAGTGAAGATTAATCTCCATCCATGATGAGAGCCTCACCAGTCTCCTTTATCATTCTTATCATTTCAGCAGGAGGATAACCCGGAAGTAGTCAGCCAGCACTGGCTTTCCCCACATTTTGCTCCTCCCCAGGCAGCCCATGAGTTACACCCACTCTCGGTTCTCCCACTAGTGTGCTAATCTGATTTGACTGACGTATGTGTTGGGGTAAAATTAATTGTGCTGAAAACTTAGTTGCGCATTAGGATGTCTTGCATTTATGCTTTTCCAATTATTTAAAATACCCTACCTTAATATCCTTTAAAAATACTCTATCATATTATTTTATTTTAACTCCATAGTGGTTCAGTAATCTTCCTTTTAGTGATAAGGAAATGGACAAGTAATCTTCCCCAGGTCATTTCTTTAGTGCAGCACCCCTGTTTGGAGACTAAATTTTATTTCCAGAGCAATGCTTCTTCCTAGTCTAGGCTGTATCCAGGTTACCTACGGCCAACATTGGTGAGATTTAAACCAGCTGCAAAATGAATAATAGTTGATGCTATAACCAGCTCGTTTCAAATGCTTTCAACTATCTAGACCTCCAATTCAACTGTATCATCATTTCAACTATAAGGCTTTTCTGTGTAGTCTTGTGAATTAGGTAATACATAGGCACATCTGGCCAGCTGCCAGATCACTAGAACTTTGTAGCTATAATCACCACTTTGAACTTCTGTTGGATGGCTTATCCCATCGTTGGACAGCAGGGATACAATTGTAATGGGAGTTCAGTGGTTACTGTTACCTTCCCAGTCTCTGACATCTTCCCTGGGGGAAATACCAAGTGGCACTAAGCTGGGCACCTCAAAGCTTGAGGGTGACTCTAATTCCCATCCTCTTCTGATGACCCTGGGACCTAACAGGCATTTTCTTCTCTGGAAACAGACAACTATGGAAATAAGGGAAGGCCCCCCAAATGAGAACAAACAGAGGCTATTTATTTTGAGCTTGCTATAGTAAGATTTGGCCACTGTCATTTGCATTTGACAGACTCAGAAGCAGGCAGAGGAATCGGAAAGCTCCATAGTAAACACAAGGAAGGCCTCAGGTCTGCTTTGGTTATAGGTTATGGGCACGGGCAAGTAGGAGCTGATTAATTAGAAACAGAGCATCTTATGTGATTGGCTAGGATGTATATTTGGCTCTCTCTGGTTGGTCCTTAGTTGGAAGCAGGGACAAAAATATAGTGAAACTGGTAGTCTTGACCAAGTCCTGACCATTCTGGATAGATTGCTTCAGAGGTTGTGAATCAGAGTTCTAGTGTCATACTTGGTCTAACTTGTCCATTTGTATATTCAATCTCTCACAAGACAAATTGAGTAACCATATGTCAGAAGTAGTTTATGTGACATCCCATTAAGAAACAAGGGGATCCCTTGTCTATCCCATGATTCTATAATTCTTATTATAATTCTTACTAGAGGCCCGGTGCATGAAATTCATGCACTGGGGGGTGGGGTTCCCTCAGCCCAGCCTGCCCCTCTCACAGTCCGGGAGCCCTCAGTGGATGTCCTACTGACGGCCACAGT
>NW_005353838.1:2926374-2926888 GCF_000412655.1 Myotis brandtii | reverse complement strand
GGAGCTGTGGGGGTGTGTGTGTGTGTGTGTGTGTGTGGGTCCGCTGGGGGCCTGCCACCAGCCACACCATGGAGGCTTGGAGCAGGCGCCCCTCTGTGTTGATCTCTCAGGCTCCTGGCCTCCACTGCGTGTTTTTCTCTCCCTTGAGCTGTGGCCAGGGTGGGGTGCTGCCTGCAGACTGCGCTTTCCTGCTCATGGATCACCGGATCACTGCATAGACCAGGGGCAGGCCCTGCTGAGTGCTGCCTGTGGGGAACTTTCCTGCTCTGGGATCGATCCCAGGAGTAGGCCCACCTAGGGGCAGGCCGCCCTCCGCTCTTGCCTGCTCTGGGATCACCATGGCCATCCCAGGAGCAGGCCCACCTGGGGGCCCTCTGCCCTCCACACTTGCCTGCTCTGGGATCACCATGGCATCCCAGGAGCAGACCCACCTGGGGGTCCGCCACCCTCCGCACTTTCCTGCTCTGGGATCGCCATGGGGTCCCGGCTGGGGGCGGGGCTTAGGCGGCACACG
>NW_005353838.1:2920886-2926099 GCF_000412655.1 Myotis brandtii | reverse complement strand
CAGCCACACCATGGAGGCTTGGAGCAGGCGCCCCTCTGTGTTGATCTCTCAGGCTCCTGGCCTCCACTGCGTGTTTTTCTCTCCCTTGAGCTGTGGCCAGGGTGGGGTGCTGCCTGCAGGCTGCACGTTCCTGCTCATGGATCACCAGATCACTGCAGAAACCAGGGGCAGGCCCTGCTGGTGATGCCTGTGGGGAACTTTCCTGCTCTGGGATAGCCATGGGGTCCCAGCTGGCAGCGGGGCTTAGGCAGCACACGGGGGTCCCGGCTGGGGCGGGGCTTAGGCGGTGCAGGGCTTAGGTGGCACACAGGGGTCCCAGCTGGGGTGGGGCTTAGGTGACGCGATTGCGCCGCCTAAGCCTGGCCGCCCAGGGCCACACCCGGCCCAGATGGCGTCTGGCGCTGGCCAGCCCTGCCTGCAGTATGCAAATTAGCCGCCATCTTGGATGGCGGCTAATTTGCATATGGCGCTGATTAGCCAATGGGAAGAGTAGCAGAGGTACGGTTAATTGCCCTTTTTGTCTTTTATTAGATAAGATTATAATTCTCAATTCCATTGAGTTAAAATGAGGGCATATATTTGCTCACCAAAGAAGATCAATTTATTCAGGCATATCACTACTCTATCTGAGGTTTTAACCTTGACTAATCAGAGTCTATACTACTGCCTTTTGATTTGCATACTCAGGTTCTATAATTTCCACAATCTCTTTGATGAGCCATAAGAAAGAACATTACTTCCCTTTATTCTTTTTCTATGAAGTATTTAAGCTACATATTTCATAGAATTCATTTTCTTCAGAAATGTCTTATCCTCACATCAGGGTGTGAAGGATATCAAATACATTTTGTCTTAAAATTAAAAATTCAACTTCATGCTCATTCAATACTTCAGAGTCTGTGGACTGTGATGAAGTTGGCTGCACATGAACTTTTCTTCTTAGATAGTTAATTTAGAAAGATTGTCTCCCAAGGACTATTAGGTTCTGTAGGCTAAATATAATTGACCAAAGCAAAAGCACCTTGATTTCTTTTGCCTTTTAACAAGATCTGCCATCTATTTATTCCTCATAGCTCATCATTTCTAGTCTTTTCACATCTTAGCTTATGTGCACTTCCTCAGGGATGCCTTCTCTGATCAGCCTCCTCGCCATTCCTTTAACAGTGTTTTCTCTGAAACACTTATTTTAGGGGGTTGTGTTAGTCTGCTAGGGTTGACATACACAGTACCTTACTGGGTGGTTTAAACAATAGAAATATATTTTCTCACAATTCTGGAGGCTACATGTCTCAGAGCAAGGTGTCAGCAGAGTTGGTTTCTTCTGAGGCCTCTCTGCTTGGCTCATAAATGACCGTCTTTTCCCTGTGTCCTCACGTGGTCCTCCTTTCGGATGGATGTGTCCTAGTCTGTTATAATGACACCCGTCTTATTAGGTTAAGGTCCACCCTAATGACTTCACTTTAACTTAGTTACCTCTTTAAAGGCCCTGTCTCCCGTCATATTCTGAGATACTGAGGGTTAGGACTTCAAAATGTGATTTTTGAGGATGAAACTCAACTCGTAACAAGAATTTAATTATAATTTGTAATTGTACTTTTTCTTTTTAGTCTATGTGTTTAAGCACTCTTTCCTGCACCACAGTACAAGCTCCATAAAATTAGGAATGATGTTTGCTTTGTGTCCCAGCTCCAGCACAATCCTTGGCACAGGCCCATGCAGGGGCTGGTTTCCTATGAAGCTAGTGAAATTTGAACAGGCCCCTGGCATGGCAGGCTATTGCTGGGATGTGCTGGGAGTTGTAGAGCATACTAATAATTTGATATTCCTTTTATTAAAGAGAGGCCCTAACAATAAAGGAGCTTTATATTCCGTAAAACCTGGGCCCACGTAGGTATTCAATAAATGAACTAGTGATCAAAACTTGATGTGAGTGCTGTGTTATACAGAGTCTTTGTTTTTAAAAAACATGCTTGTTATTTAGTTAATCTAAACTCAGATGTGTTTTCCCACAGAGATGTTACAAAGTGGTCAAAAAGATTATTATTTTTTTAATTTCCCAACTTAATCATTTTTTCTTATTTTATTTATTTTTCCCATCATTACTTATTCCCCCTATACCCTCTTTCACCTCCACCTACCCCTTCCCCCCCTGCAATCACCACACTGTTGTTCATGACCATGAGTTCTCTTTTTTTCTTTTTTGCTCAATTCCTTCCCCCCCCCAGAGCTGTCTGCCTGTTCTCTATCATAATTAAAATGGCAAGCAAAATAGAGAAAAAAGGTTTTTTTAAGGTGAAGACAATTATATACAATATTTATATAAGAAATATATATATCCTATATAATAAAAGGATAATATGCAAATTGACCCTAACGGCAGAATGACTGGGAACAACTGGTCACTATGATGTGGCAGACGCTCAATGCAGGAGCTGCTCCCTGGTGGTCAGTGCGCTTTCACAGGGGGAGCACTGCTCAGCCAGAAGCTGGCTCATGGCTGGCCAGCGCAGCAGTGGTGGCGGATGTCTGACTAAGGATGTCTGACTAATGGCTTAGGCCCGCTCCCATGGACATCCCCCGAGGGCTCCCAGGCTACCAGAGGGATGTCTGACTGCCAGCTTAGGCCCGATGCCTCAGGGAGTGGGCCTAAGCTGTCAGGTTGACATCCCCCAAGGGGTCCCAGACTGTGAGAGGGTCAGGCCGGGCTGAGGGACCCCCACACCCGAGTGCATGAATTTTTGTGCACTGGGCCTCTAATATATATATATATATTAAAGAGAATAGGAGAATACACATAAGCTAATGTTTTAAGGTTACTTATAAAGGAATGAAGGGAATAGAGTAGAGGGCATGGGAAAAAGTAGGCTTCTTTAAATATACCTGTTTTCTTGATTTGACTTTGAAATCATGTAAATATTTTACATAATTATGTATTAAATTTAAAAAGCAATTTGTGCAAAATTTAAAAAGTGAGACAAATGATAAATCTAAAAATAATGCTTACTTGACCCACCATACTTGTGAACTATTCACTTCCAGCTCTTCAGCACTTGTATGTGTTTTATGATTTTGTTCCTGTGGGAAATCTCTTTCTAAGTATTTCCTTATTCCTCCTGAGTCTGCAGTCTGTTACCAGAATTGCTTGGGGTGGAAATGCTTATCCTATGAAGACCATGGCAGGAGGAAGATGCAGGAGGTTGGTTCCTTTTGGTACTAACATAATCTTTCAGAAGAGTTTTTTCCTCTAATAACAGAATCTGTCTAACAAGCTGGATCATTCCAAAGTCAAGGTTGTTAGAGTTCAAAGTCTCTCCCAAATCACTTCACCAAATGATGGAGCAAAGCCATGTCTAAGCTGCAGAGGTCAAGATTCAAATATGGGTGGATCTACCTCTATCCCCCTTTGAGGTTGTCTTTCTTAATGTGTGGTCTATGGACCACCTACACACAGAATCCCAGGTCCACTCCAGATCACAGAGTCAGAGTCTTTGGGAAAATGGTCCAGAAATGTGCATTTTTAGTAAGCTTCCTACGTGGTTCTCATGCATATCAAATTTTAAAAGCTCCATTTTAATTCATCTCTCCCTTGATACAAGGTGTCATACTCCTGTGCACCCTGTTGACCCTTCCTTATACTACTTTAATTGCTTTCTACTGTAAGGCATTTTTTTCATCAGTTACTTTTTTGGGTTCTGTACTATCCACTCTTTCCCATGGCTGCTTGGTATGTTCTTGTATTCTCCCTTTTAGAATCTCCTTTCCATTCTCTTCTTTAATCTAAGATCCATAATAAACACACAAAAAACATTATCTATAATTAACATTAGTTATTCTTATTTTGCCAAATAGCTTGTAAAAGTGAAGTTGATCTTCAACGGTGAGATCCCTGATCAGAATGGAAGTAGGGCAAAGTGATAAAATTTCAGTCTTATACACCATTCTTCTGTTGCTTCTCCTTTACTCTCTGACATCTCTGTTTCTTCCTCCCACTCTCCCTTTTCTCTCTTCTTCTTCCTCTTTCTCTCTCTCCTGGCTCCTTCTCTCCATCCTAGCCTCCCTCTTTCTCACACGAAATACTTAATCTAAATATTTGAATTGCTCAAAAACTTCAACCTTCTCCTATAGCCTGAGAGCAAAGACAACTCCAAGAGAGCAGAGCCAACCTGAATTGTTCATGGTTGTGTCTCAGAATCAAGCCAGATGCCCTCCACATAATGAGAGTCTTCAGAAAATTGCACAGCCAGCCATCATTTCCTTCAGGGTCAATACCTTTTCTTCCTGCTGTTGTAGAAGTCTGTATTTGATTCCTCCATGTTCTGTTCAATGACTAGAACTCTGCTGTGCCAGTAAAAGCACTTTTAAGTAAAAATCTTTAAAAGTATGTGCTTTGGGGTCTCGTATTAGCCAAATCTCTTCCAATCATTAGGCCAGGAGTCCATAACCTGAATCTGACTAATTTAGAAGTCATCAAACTTCCTAACTTCCATATGCAGAATGTTAGTACATGTGCAGATTTCTTGGAAGAAAGGCAGAGCTTTCACAAGATTCTCAGTGAAATCCTGATCTGAACAAGTTAAGTGAGGCATAAGGCATCCACTGTTCACAGTTCCTACTTTCAGGATCCCTTCATTTCCTCAGTTTCTTTAGAATTATCTTCAGTGGTCTAATCCCCCAGTATAATTTGCTTTTCTTGATGACTTAATTATACACACACACACACACACACACACACACGCACACTGAGTGGCCAGATTATTATGACCACCCCATCAGTACTTCGTTGGGCCACCTTTTGCCTTCAATACTGTGGCGATTCTTCTTGGCATTGACTCCACAAGATGTTGAAAGGTGATGCGAGGAATCTGACACCATGCCTGATGAATAGCACTGTCCAGTTCTGTGAGATTTGATGGTTTGTGGAACCAGCTGCCTGATGACTTTTAATTTTGTCCTACAAATGCTCAATTGGATTGAAATCTGGTGATTGTGGGGCCACCTAAGCAAGGTAAAGTCTCCCTCATGTTCTTGAAACCACTCCTGCACAATAAGAGCACCGGGGCATGGTGCATTGTCTTGTTGGAAGATAATGCATGGAGCATTATCTCCATTAGGATATGCCATCAACATGATAGGATGAAGTTGATCAGCAATGATATTTAGGTATGTTGTGCTATTCAGATGTTGTTCCACACAAATTAAAGGGCCCACTTCAG
>NW_005353838.1:2918995-2920484 GCF_000412655.1 Myotis brandtii | reverse complement strand
CCCCCCCCCCCCCCCGCCCCCCATACTGGGGATCTAGCTCACAAGCCAGGTAGGTGCCTTGACTGGGAATTGAACTTCAACCTCCTGATTCATAGGTCAATACTCAACCACTGAGCCACAGCGGCTGGGCAATGACTTCCTTCTTTTTAATGACTTTTAAAAAAATATTTTAATACTATAGCCAGTCCCCAAACCCTGTATGGTTGCAACAAATTTTATATTTCTTTCCTAACTTAGACTTTGTTCTATTTAAAGTCTTATTTATATATGTTTTAATATGACAACCTATTGCATAGGAAGTAGATAGGGGATAAATCATAGAAACAAGAAACCATTTTGAGTACTTATGTTATAGGGACCTATTCTAAGGCATTTGCATTTATTATCTCTTTTAGCTTCATATTGGGTATGTGCAGAAGATGTTATTATTATTATTATTATTATTATTACTACTACTACCTTCACTTTACAGATGAGGAAATAATAGAGGGTGCAATAATAGAGGGTGGGTACCAAGAAAAAGATTTGTGTCATTGTCTACTGTGGCAGAAACTACCTGTACTAGGTACTGCCATTTAAAGTTTCAGATTTAATTCACATAGTCAAATACAGAGAATGAGAAGATTCTGGAAGTGTTAATATTAGAAGCCAATTAACAGTGATATTCCAGCCACTTCCCAGTGAAGAGTTATTTAAAGATGAGGCCAATTACAATAGTATTTTTATTCGTTTAATTATTTTTAATTAGCTTTATTTAAGCTATGGGTAGTGCCAAAGAAGAGGGTATACACTTGGTAACAGAATACAATTAAAGTTCGATATTTATATTTGTTGCAGAAACCTTTATTTTAAAATGATGAATGGCCCGTCCTAGGGAGAGTCCCCCAGGAACTATTAATGCTTTCCTAAGCCAAGCTGAGAATGAGGCGAGCGCTCAAAAAAGAACTACAAATCCCAGAATGCCCTTTCCCCCATCTTTTCCGCGAGAATCAGAGAGGCGTGGCTACATCAACCAATCCCTTCATTGAAAACCTATGCTACCAGCCAATCAGAAGGCGAGCAGGCACTGGAAGTTGGGAGGCAGAGGGCGCGGTAGGTTTGAAATTGGGAAGTTGGCGCGGCAGAGGGAGGTGGGTCTGCAGCCTGGCGGTTATCTGGGGTCGGTCCAGGTCCTGTGCGGGGAGGGCGGCGAGGCCCAGGCCTCCCGGAGAAGGTGAGAGAGGTGGATTTGGGGCGGATGTGTGTTGGGGGAGGGGGTGTGGGGCCAGTGTCTGAACGCACGTCCTGTTGTTTGTGAATCTGGGCCTGGGTGGGCAGCGGCGAGGCTGAGCGAGACGCCTGTGGGTCCCTGGGGAGATTTTAGGTCTTTGGGGCGGTGTTAGCGTTCCAGAGAACTGGTGGCATCTGGGTCTGGCAGGACAAACTTTCACAGTGGAGGACGCCGAGGCCGGAGAGCGTAGGTGGTTTGCGCAGGGCCTGGACTACACCC
>NW_005353838.1:2912391-2918928 GCF_000412655.1 Myotis brandtii | reverse complement strand
CCTGACCTGGGGTGGGAGGAAGCGGGGGGCGGGGGGTCTTATCCTACCGGAGGCGCCGGCACCCGGGACTTGGCGATTCAGGCTGGAAGTGAAAGTGTCAGAGTTGGGAGGTTCCTTAAGTGTCACCGATTTTACTTGTGAGAAAATGTAGTGGGCGTCATTTTCCCAGGGTCATAGAGCGTGTGAGTGGCCCGTGCAGCTACATGCCAGCGACTTTCTAGGAGGTAAAGGTGCCCTGCATCCTGCTGCACTTTAGCCCTAGTTAACCCCAGGCGACTGAGCTGCTCTGGGATATCTAGAGTTAAAAGTTAAGTTGCTAACCTTTTCTAGCAAAGGTCAAACTGCCAGAATATCCTTGATTGGAATATGTGCCTGATGTGATTCAAGCAACTTAAAAAATACAGTGTGTGTTCTACTTGTTTTGTAGCGTTGTCTTACAAAATGGTAGAGGATGAGCTGGCACTGTTGGATAAAAACATAAATGAGTTTTGGAATAAATTCAAAAGCAATGTCAACGACACCTCCTGTCAGATGGTGGGACTAAGGGATAACTACAAGGATGTCAGTAAAGCATTTACAGGTACCTAACGTTAGTTTGTGACATTATGTTGTTCTTTGTTTTTTAGTGTTATTTCAGCTGAATTGAAACATCAATTCCAATTTCTCTTTCAGAAAAGCTGTCTGTGAAATTGAAGGAAGAAGAGCGAATGGTTCAGATGTACTTAGAATATCAAAATCGTATGTGACAATCTGTAGATCTCAGAGTTTTTTTTATATTAAACATCTCTATGAAATCCCTGATACAAGTAAAACAATGTATGCTGTATGAATGTGTGTGTATGTCTGTATATCAAAATAATAAACATTTATATTCATATCCAGCTTAATAAATAGAACATCCCATGTTATACCTTCCTCTTTTCCCACCTTCCAGAATTAACCTATCAATATTTTGTTTCGTGTTGTGGTTTTGAATGTTATATAAAAGGTATTATTTTGTCCCCTTTTTTGATGGTCTTTGGTGGTGAGTTTTATTTCTGTATTTATTTGAAGGGGGAGAGCTGCAAGGGTCATGATCATCTGATTTTTTAATTCTTGGTTTTATTTGGTATTTTTTTTAAAAGCATTTTTATCTTTTTATTTCTATTTTCAAAGACAAATAGGAAAGAATAGATTAGGATTCTTTTCTTTTTGTTCTTTTAAAGATTTTTTTTATCATTAGGAAATATTCATTAAAACATACTGTATTAATCTTATGAAAGTCAATACTTTGGTCTATCTTAGGTACGTATTGGAAAACAAAGTATGTATATTCCAGCTAATACTGTGTGCTTTTTGCAGAGATCTGCAGGCAGAATAAGCTTATTCAAGAAAAAAAAGATAACTTGTTAAAGTTGATTGGTGAAGTAAATGGCAAAAAGCAGGATTTGGAAGTACTGACTACAAATATCCAGGATCTTAAGGAAGAATATGCTAGGAAGAAGGAAAGTAAGTTTTCAGTTGTACACATGTTTAAACATCAATCTAAATTTCAAAGTGGTGATGGTTCACAACTCTATTTTGCCTTCTCTGCAGTTTGTTGCCCAAAATAGATATTATGCCTGAGGCATAGCAAGATCTCATCTTTGTAAGGCAGCGATTCTCAACCTGTGGGTCGCGACCCCTTTGGGGGTCGAACGACCCTTTCACAGGGGTCGCCTAAGACCATCGGGAAACACATATATAATTACATATTGTTTTTGTGATTAATCACTATGCTTTAATTATGCTCAATTTGTGACAATGAAATTGAGGGTCACCACAACATGAGGAACTGTATTAAAGGGTCGCGGCATTAGGAAGGTTGAGAACCACTGATGTAAGGGGTCTCTGAAAGTAGCTGAGTGGGTTTTATTTTCTATTTTACTTAAAGGTCCTTTGGATTTCTTATATAGCCAGAGTAAGAGTGAAGTTAATCAGTGAGTTTAATTAAGTGTAGCAGGAGACAGTTTCACAAAACAAGATTTGCTTGGGAGAAGCCATAGTATAATTTAGGTAACAAATTTATGGATCATGCATTCTCTGACAGAAACTATTAAGCAACCTCTTTATGCTGGAAAATTACTTTGTTTTAAAAACTTTTATATTCAAATGAGTGTTTCCTTTGGAGTCTTGTTTGCCCACAAAGTAATCAAATCTCAAATCTCTTGAAAATAGCAAAGTTTGTTTTGTTAATGCTTTTTCTTACAGAATTTGTTTGCTAGCCTACATTATTTTTCTTATCTGCTATTTATTACTTAGGACATAATGTGCGAACTTTAAGAATAATTCTAAACTACCATGAAATAAAGCTGACTTCTTGTGAGAAATAATTATGTTTAAAAGAATAGAAATATTTTTCCAGTGAAGCAATTTCTTGGCTAACCAGAAAAAAACAAAATAGTATAAAGGAAGTCTGTTTCTCTGCCAGCCATGCAAATCTTGGCCTGTTTATTCATGCTACTAAGTGATAAAGTAGAATAAAACATTCCTCTCACTTGTGTATTTTCTCACAGTTTTTCCTTTCATCTTGAATGAACAGAAGCCCCTTTTGCTAATTGGTAGAGACAGAAACTGAATAAATTTAAGCAGATTCATTTGTCTGGCATCATTTTTATAGTTGTTTCCAAGGTTATTAAATTAATTAAATGAGCACTGAGTATTATTTAAAATATTTGATAGTGTGTCTGTTTTCTTAATCAGCTATTTCCACTGCTAAGAAAACGAGTGAAGAGAGGTTGCAAAGGTTACAGAAGTCTGTAGACATATTTAAAGATCGACTTGGACTAGAAATTCGAAAAATTTATGGTAAGTATATTAATGTCAATACAACAGGAAATTAGGTGTGTCATTTTTTAAGTAGAGGAGAATTAAAGACATTTTTTTTCAAAGCAAAAATATTTCATGTTTTCAAGTAAAATAATGACTATGTTATTAACTTTTTAGAAAGTAGGGGAAAAACTACAAAATTTTTATCACCATAACCTAAGTACTAATGCCTTGGTTATTTATTATCCAATATTTTAATAAATGTATTTCGGGCATGGTTTGACAACCATGCAAATAATTTTTTTTCTTTGCTCATACTGGTATTGTATGATTAGCATTTCTCCAGTTGTTATACTGGTAAATTTTTAAATGGTATAATAATTCATTCCATTAACATATCATTAGCACGTGTATTGCCTCTAAGTTAACTTTTGGATTCTGCCTGATTTTTAGTTTTAGAAGTACTACGGTGAATGTAGACTACTCCATTTCTTTTGTATAACTTCCGTGGAATTCCCAGAGAGGAATTACTGGTTAAAGCATGTAAATATTCCAATGGCCTTTACATGTATATGCCAATTTACAGCACTGCTTATTGTGTTGGGAGTCCCCAAGATTACCATCATGTTTGGTGATTTGCCAGAAAGATTTACTGGACTCGGCATATAGTCATAATTTTGATGAAGCACAATGCCTTTTTTTCTTTTGTTATTTGTCATTTTGGTCATATGTAAACTACAATACTTTTAAAAACTAATTTGCAGCACACATTTGGAGATATTGGTTAAGTGAATATAAAGGGTGGGACAAAAGTAGCTTTTGGAAAATAATACAATAATTAATACATAATAATACAAGAATAAACTCTATTTTGTATACTCACAACTACAAACCTATTTTTGCCTCACCCTATATATACTTAGTGTTTAATGATTGATCAGAGACAAAGATAAGAAAGCACATCTCCATCAAAAGCTTTGGCACTAAAATGTTCTCACATTAAATAACTTAATCTCTTTTCAGGTGATAAATTGCAGTTTATATTCACTAATATTGACCCTAAGCATCCTGATAGCCCATATATGTTTTGCCTGCACCTAAACGAAGCAAGGGACTATGAAGGTATGCCCTCTTCTCTATAACTGGTATTTAAGTTTGCCACCCCAAAATGTTACTTGAATCAGAATATAAAGTAATAGGATGAAATAATATTCCCACAGCTATTGTTTTCTTTTTCAGTCTTGCTTTTTGGGATATTGTCTTATAAAGGCTGTGACTATAATAGACTTTTGATGGCACCGTGCCACAGTGGCAGAAAAGTCTAAAAGATAAAAGATCACTATATTATGAAATATGAGTTATCCTTTTAGAGAACTCAAAGCAAAGCTATAAAGGATATGACTACCTAAATGTGAATACTATTATAATTTATCCAAGTAGGTGATTTTAAAACCAAATGTAAAATCATTAGACTCTGGTAATTTTTGTCCCCCCAAAAATCAATTTTACAAAATTATTCCATCCTGAAAAATTCTACACGTTGGTAATTTAGCTGAGTTACTGATTCTCTAGCAGGCCAGATGGCTTTTGATTTATGGGGAATATATATGATTGGTAATGGTGTGAACAAGAAGAGAATGGAAGTATATTTATCTCTTTTTTATTCTTCTAATTCCCCTTTAAAAGTGATTAATTTATTGGAACTCAGGAAATGGTTCTCAGCTTTTGGTGCCTGTGTTCTCACTAAAGCATTTATAGGAGACACACACTCAGGTGAACTCTTTAGTTGGCTCTCCAATGTGCCCTTGAACCCAGTTCCTGTTCTAATGAAATTTATATTTTAGGACTCGAATTCATGTACAAATATTTGGCTTTTTTCTCTCTAGGTAAATATCTCCTAATCTAATGAGTGCTGAATTTTAAGAAGCAATCCCAGGAAACCTCTTACCTAGCTTTTAAATTTTCTCCAAATTGGATTCCTCTATTGCAGTGGTTCTCAACCTTCTGGCCCTTTAAATACAGTTCCTCGTGTTGTGACCCAACCATAAAATTATTTTCGTTGCTACTTCATAACTGTAATGTTGCTACTGTTATGAATCGTAATGTAAATATCTGATATGCAGGATGGTCTTAGGCGACCCCTGTGAAAGGGTCGTTCGACCGCCAATGGGGTCGCGACCCACAGGTTGAGAACCGCTGCTCTATTGCTTCATAGTGTCATAGTATTTGATAGTTTGTTAAAATAGATTCTCCAGTTTAATTTTGAACCAACTGGTTTTTCTCTATTCTTTCTCTGCTTGGGCCTTGTTTCCTAAACAATTTTTACCAAAGAGCAGGATCTGATGTCGAATTTCTTCCTCTTGAGCAAAGTACAAGGTTGATGGTAGAGAATGCTGGATCGTCCCTTTTCTTTGACTGACCTCTCTGGAGACTTGCTTGTTCCCATATGTACCATCTGGTTCAACGGCATATGAGATCCGTACTGTTATTTGTGATTTGAATATCATTTGTTTAGTAAGCCCTATAAATGCCACTTTTGGAATAGTGACATTTTCTAATGACCTCCCTCTCATTTGTGAGACTTCATACCCCTCCTCCCTATAATTGTAAGTAATTAAGGGTTGGAATTTTTTTGATTCAGTGGTAAGATACTAGAAGTCAGGCCAAATTTCTATAGAGAAAAATGACTTAACAATTTAAACACATACACACACACAACCTGTTAAAAATAGTTTAATTAAAATGTATAGGAAAGATGATGGGAAATGGCATTCTGTTCTTTATCACTAAGCTCTTCAATCCCTTGCCTACCATCTGTTTAAATTTAAAGCAAGATTGTAGTACAGAGATTTGAATATTTAGTGATTAAGCAGAGGAAAGGTTCAAAAGATAGTTAAGATATGAAAATTAGGTGTATCTATCATCCTATGCTCAAATCAGTTCAATAAAATGGGACTAAAATTATGAATTTTGAAATTATGAAAATTAAAATTATGAATCAGATGAAAGCATCTAAATTGGAAAACTTCTCCTCCATAAAAAAATCTTATTCAAATTGTCTTTTTTTTCTTCTTCTAGTGTCAGATAGTGCTCCTCATCTTGAATGCCTAGCAGAATTTCAAGAGAACCTAAGGAAGACCAAAAATTTTTCAGCCTTTCTTGCCAATGTTCGGAAAGCTTTTAGTACTATGGTTTATAGTTAATGTATAAATAGTACATAAAATAAAAACTGTTTACTTTTCTCCCCTATTTTGTATCTCTTAAAAAGAATTCTCATTATCAATAGTTTGCCTGTAATCCTTTTGGATTTTTTTTAACATTTCTGTGTGCTGTGTTTCTTTAAAGTATTTAATTAAAATCTTAGGAAACAAAATTTATAAAGTCAAATGTGTTCTTTTTAAAATGAAAGAATATATACATATACAGTTGACTCTTGAACAACATGGGTTTGAATTGCTCATGTCAACTTATATGTGGATTTTTTTTCCAATAAATATATAGTCATCCATCCATACCCCTGGGTTTCACATCTGCAGATTCAACCAAGCATGGCTAAAAAACAGTATTTTCAATCTGTAGTTAGGAATCTGCAAATACAGATGGTTGACTTAAATTATCCATGGATTTTCAACTGCATGGGGATTGGAGCCCTTATCACTGCAGTTGTTCAAGGATCAATAATATATTTACATATATATTTTTAGATAAAGTTTTATTAATATATATTATATATCATACACATATGTAATA
>NW_005353838.1:2884928-2912243 GCF_000412655.1 Myotis brandtii | reverse complement strand
TAATAAGTATATATTTTTTGTATTATTAAAATATGTATTATATATATACCTCTGAAGGTATTGTGGTTGCTTTCCCTCCTTAAAAGATTAGACTCAGGGAGTATTGGTTGTGTTACTGGTAAGTCAGAAATGGAGAACACAGTTTAAATTCTGGGTAAACACAGATGCTTTCTTCTTCCTTTCGAAATTGCAAATAGCATGTTTCTTCACCTGACCAGCTGGGAAGCTGGATCAGAGGTGGAAGACCCAGATGGGTAATGTGGAGCCTTACTGAGCAGGACTAGTTTGCCATGTATGAACACAATGGTCAGAGAGTGAAGAGGGGCTGAGAAGAAGGGAGAGATCGGGAAGATGGGAGGAAAAGGTCAGGGTAGGAGTGCAAAAGAATGGACTGAGAGGGGCAGTGGGGAGCTGCTTGTCTCTCATTCCCTATTATCAAGATATGGCCCATCCCATACTTTCTTTTGCCAACATGATTACCTAGTAAGTGGCTGAGGAAGAGGAGGAAGATTTTTTTTCTTTTCTTTTGTTTTGAGAGAGAATGTAATGTTGGCCAAAATATTCCTTCTTCCCAGGGCAATGAAGAACCTAAAAGGAAAATTTACCCTTAGCTATTGCGCTCTCTACAATGGGGAAAGACTTCTCCAGTGAGGTCCCCAACACCACTCATCTTAAAAAACGTATTGGATGGGAAGGAGGGCATGTTCCTTTTTTACAGCCAGCTTCTTGAGTATGGTTTTTCTCTACTTTCTCCAACAGTGCTCCTTCCAGGTATGTCTGCTGTAGTTTAGTCAATATTCTCAAGATTCGTGCAAGTAAGCCAGTGGTTCTCAAAGAGCAAACTTGCATCAGAATCACCTGGAGTCTCTGATTGAGTGTGAATTGGGGGCTAATACTTTGCATTTCCAACATAGTACAGGGTTATACGGGCACCGCTGGTCCAGGTGAAAATTTGGCTCAGCCCTGACCAGTGTGACTCAGTTGTTTGGTGCACATTGTCCTGTGCACCAAGGGGTTGCCGGTTCAATTCCTGGTCAGAGCACATGCCTAGGTTGCAATCCCCAGTGAGGGGTGTGCAGGAGGCAGCTTATTGATGTTGTGTTCTCACATTGATGTTTCTCTTTTCCTCCCTTGTTCTCTTTCTCTACCTCAAAATCAATTATATATATAATTTGGCTCTACTTGACAACCACTGGAGTAAGCACTTACCCCCAATGTCCAGAAAACTCAATTTACAAGCCAGTTGAAACAGATCAGTAACACATTTGCCACCTCATATAACTGGCCACCTGGCCCCCATCCCTGCTATGCACTCCCTGGTGGGACTCCTTTGTTGTCCCCAGATCTCTATCATAAGACCCGAGCCTTAGGACCAAGGTCTTTCTTGAGAGTTCAATTTGCTCTTCAGTTGGCTTCTCCTATCACATAGTTCCTGTGAGAAAGAGTTTTTCTCTCTAATTCTGTGAGTCTATTTACTCCCACGTCAGCTCAAAGCTCTTTTTCTCAACATTCCCGTGACTCCTGATCAGGTTAGTATCCACTTGGCTCGGCAGATTTCCCTGGCTGCAGGCACCTACATCACTTAGTTTCCCTGAGCTGAGCTCCCATCTGCATACGCATGACCTGGATTCTCTAGCTCGCTGATTTCTCACTCCTGTTCCTTGTTGCTGCTCAGCCAGAGGAAGGCAGGGACTCAGACCCTATCCCCCCAGCCCTTTTCAGGATCACAACATACAGGGAACTCTGACACTCCATCCAAGTAGTTCTATCCCTGTAGCTGCATTCTCTACAAAAGGTTCCTGCTCTTCTCTGCTTGTCCCCACACCTTGGTTCAACCTTCTCATGCCATACGTCCCTAGGTCACTTTCCCAAGATTATACATTCTCTTCTTCCTGTGTAACATAGTAAGTGACTATAGAGCATATTATTTTGATTCTAATGTGCTTCTCTTGCTCCAAATCAGGCTGATTACCCCACAAAGCCATTTTGGGAAAGGAGGGCTTTTCTCTTGGAGGGGGGAAGAAAGCTAGACTATGCTCAAATAATTATCAGTTAAAGCCTTATAATACAATAAAATTTACTTTAGCCCAAATTGAATATTATATTACTTTCTGATGAATTAGAATGGATTATAATATTCATTATAAGTATTAGTATGGGTAATTGAAAATGAAAAAAGTGAAATTAATAATCTTCTGGTTGATAGTGTGATGGATATGTTAGCCTTTACTAGAAAGGAGATAAATTAGAATAATGCTTTCGGTGAAAATCTGGCTCAGACCTCTCAACTCCCTATATTTCCGGTTGTCAATGTTGCTAAAAACTTCCTGACATATGAAACTGCTTAGAGGAGTATAATTATGAAAGCCTAATTAAGAGTTTAAAAATATTAAAATTCTTTTATTCTATATAGAAACCTTGGGACACATAATTAATCTTCACAATATATACTTAATTTTTACCAGAATCGAAGGGTACCATCCCCATCAGTCCAATCAGAAAATTCTTGCCTTCCTAAAAAGATCTTAAAGATAAAAATTGTTATGCCCAACTATATTTGTATTTCATCTAGTTTAAGACTATAGCATTTCTTTGAAGTTTAATAATTACATATCACAGCTGCAAAAAGAATATGTGGTAACATTTCAAAACAGGAAAACCATTTATGTTTCTATAAAGTAAAACTGATTTATGAAGAGGAATCTCTTTCTTTGAAAAGTACTTTCAAAGAGTTTCAGGGTCCAACCACCATTATCATCACTTTCTCTATACAAACGATTCAGTGTAGGCTGCAGTCAATTGCTACATAATTTTTTACCCATCAAGGCTAATGGAAAGAAGTAAGATGAAAAGGAAATATAAGTTAAAAATCTCCGTTCATGGTCTAATGGCCTATTATTCAGCCCACTTTCTACATGCAGAAAGCTATCGTTAATACACCATTAAGGATGACATTAAAACTTCTGATCCGTTCTTCTAGGCTTTAAGTTATGCCTCACATAACAAATTTTACTTGAGCTCCTTCAGATCTGATATCTGTATCTATAAATATCTCTATGTATTAGTTATATCCTATAGGAGTGTAATATGCACAGTATAAAAATACATGTACCTTGCTTTGAAAAATTCCTTCTTGAAAATATAAAATCTGAATTTAAAAAAAAAGGTAGGGGGCAGGGGAGAAATGGAATGGATTTTACTTACTCCTTCAATGCAGACTGTACTTTGCACAAATGGAGACGTACCCAGATGTTTCTATCAACACCATGACTTTCCATTGAATGGAGTGTGTGATCTCCAGGCTGACTTAGGCCATTTTCTGAAAGATGCTACTGTACCACTTCTCTCCATTCTAAATTGTTACCCTCGAGAAAAGTTGGGGTCTACCTCTCTCATTCCCAACCTTTTCCCATTATATAGTATTTAAGAAAGCAACATAAATCTCCTTTTCTCCAAATATTCCATTTGATAGTGAATGTTGATTTCTCAAACTTTCCATCCAAACTGGAGACTCATTAGCATTTAAAGTACCTTTCATTAGGAAGTTGCATAGGGTATTCCTTTCATAATGACCCCGCTGGGAAGTATAGAATTCCTGCTTTCTAAATTGGTATATGAAGTTTCCAAACAGACAAGGAGGCACAAGGTATCAGGCAGTCTCCTTCCTAACCCTTTCCCATCTGCCTTGCTCTTGTTCTCAGATCCCCATCCACCTCTGGCTCACACTTGATCTCACTCTAAGAGCAGTTCTGGTTGTGGGAAGAAGGTATATAAGAAGCTGCTACCTCGGAACGTCATTGGCTCAGGATGGAACTCCACCTAGTATGCAGACCTCTTATCTACCACCCCCACTTGTGATCACTCAGACTCTTGACCTCAGTTTCTGACCCTTTATTCTAGTCTCCTAACTTGGGTCTATTTCTCTTGTGTCTTGTCTGCCCGTCTTTTGCTGAGCTCTTTATCTTGGGCTTATTCTGTGTTTTTCTCATCTCCCAGGCCCTGTTTGACCCCTTGTAGGCCTACTGTGGCCTGTTGCCACTCAAGTCCAGAGGAAACAGACATCTGAGTTCTAGGACCTGTTGTGCTCTCAGAAAACAATGTGACTTCATGCAAGCAGCTAAACCCGCCTTGGAGTCTGTCTGTCTGTGACACCAGGGGTTGCATTGGGTCATCTCCAGGGTCTCTAAGATTTCGAAAACTAGGAGCCATGGGCCTCTTCCCTGCCTCCCTTCACCCTCCCACCTTCTGACTTTGTTTCAAAAAATAACCAAGAGTACAAAGCACTGTGACCTGCAGGTAGGACTCCATCACCCAGTTAGAATGATAAACTTGGGAAAGTCACAGCATTTATCTTTATTTGCATTACAGTGTACAGTTTACAGTGTGTGTGAGGCAGTGTGCTGCGAATCTTGTTTCATGCCTGTGTACCCAGCATCTGAAGGAAGCTCCTGCACGTAAGCAGCGGGAAAGAGGCCTTTTTTCCCATTTAAAGATCCAAACCACCATCCTTCTTCTTGTTTCCTGTGAATAGTCACAATGTCACCTGTGAAAATGCACATTTAGTTAGACAAATGGGTCTTTGCAATTTGAGCACATACCTGAGCCCGATTGGTGAGACAGTTTTCGGGAGAGCCTGCTTTCAAGGAGATACCAGATAGCATTGGTTTCTGCAGGTGATTCAGATGAAGCAAACTTTATTAACCACCTCTGGATGAAGCAGGCATAACGCAGAGCATATTAAAAAGAGTAAGATAATGGACAGCTAAGTTATGGCATAATATATTTTGATTAAAAACAAAATGACGCCCTAGCCGGTTTGGATCAGTGGATAGAGTGTGGGCCTGCGGACTGAAGGGTCCCAAGTTTGATTCCGGTCAAGGACACATGCCTGGGTTGCAAGCTTGATCCCCAGTAGGGGGCGTGTAGAAGGCAACCGATCAATGATTCTCTCTCATCATTGATGTTTCTATCTATGTTTAAAAAACAAACAAAACAGAATCACATTGGAACGTGCATCTCATGTTGTGTTGGCTGGCTCACTTTGAATATAACTGATGGGTGGTCACCAAACCCTTTCTTGGTGTCTGTGCTTTAATGGTTTCTCATGTTGGTGTCTGCAGTTGTTTGGTATGTTGACTACTATGTCTTTGCTACCAGACTTTTCTTTAGATTAAGGCAGCCTCTCTCCATTAAATGTGACAGCTTCACAGTCCAATGTTTCACTTAATAGCTTTGCACAGAAATATAACTCCTCATTCCAAACTTAGGTAGCTTTAATAAAATATCAATTTGAAGACAATACTTTAAAGCTATGATTCAAATAAATAGAATTCCTTAGAAACACATGGTTCTTCTCGAATTCTCTATTTTAAAAAATGCTCTTCTGATATTAGTAACCCTGAAGTTTAACCTGATGCCCAAATCCTCTGGCTCTCCTTGCCTTTTGAGAGAGTCCCTTCTCTACAGTTGCCTCCTGCCCACTTCCTTCAGGATCCCAAAGCTACTTTAGCATGAGCATCATTTTAAGGCAGTGGTTCTCAACCTGTGGGTTGCGACCCCTTTGGGGGTCGAATGACCTTTTCACAGGGGTCGCCTAAGACCATCGGAAAACACATATATAATTACATATTGTTTTTGTGATTAATCACTATGCTTTATGTTCAATTTGTAACAACGAAAATACATCCTGCATATCAGATATTTACATTACTATTCAGTAGCAAAATTACAGTTATGAAGTAGCAACGAAAATAATTTTATGGTTGGGGGTCACCACAACATCAGGAACTATATTAAAGGGTCGCGGCATTAGAAAGGTTGAGAACCACTGTTCTAAGGTAATATGTTTAGTCTTTCTTTCTTTCATTCTGTTCCCCAGTCATTTTCTTTTTAAAACAAAGAAGACTGGTAACCCCTCTTCTGTCTCTCCTCAGTCATAAATTACTATTCATTCTTATAGAAGATCATTTTCAGCCTAAGTTCTCAGGTCAGCAGATTGACAAAATCTAAACAGAAATTTAAAGGGATAATTTAAAATCTTACTGCCACTTTCCCTGAGCCCTTCATTCCATTTATAGATCTCACTTAGGATATGACGTATAAGGATAGGCTTTGCAACCAAGGAAGAACTGAAGACAAACAAGATGATCTATTTATTGTGTAACTACCTAACTCAAACTCAGTACCCTGGGTTCTAGACGGCATCTGGGAAATGGTTTTTTATGAATATGAAAAATGGGAATAGTGCATTTCATTTACATACTTACTGCCATAGGTACCCTCAGGATGACATGGTGAATAATGAAGCGACTTCTACAACACTTAAAACTTTTAAAAATAAAGGCAACATTGACTTAAGAAAACTGGAAGAGAAGGTCTACTTTCTATTTCCTGTTTTGTTTTGTTTTGTTTCTGTACTCATTTCTGTGGTAGAAGGAAGAGTAATTGCCTGGAAAAATCTGATTGGCAAAATGAAAAGGAAGCTCCCACTAATCAATAGCCAATATGTGGTGTCCCTATTGTTTGGCTGCAAAAATCCATCTTGATTTTCCCTTGGCCCTGGGTGCCACGTCCTGCTCATAGATAAAAGCTTTTTCCTACGACACACTGACCTTTTCCTCGCCAACTGTTTCTTTTCCAGACCCCTGCTTTAGCTTTCACATCCCAGTGTGGTCACTACCTGGACACTCCAAGAAAGCTGAGGCTGGCGACGTTTTCTTCTTTAACAATGTTGTGGTCGATATAAGCCATTATGTAATATCTTTCCATGTGAAACAAAAATCTGTGACACAAAGAAGGGGCTTGCTTCCTGAGATTGGTCATAGAACACTTTCCTGAGAGATAAGTGGGAGAAATATGAAGCTGGGGGTCCTTTGCCGTGGGTTCTAGAACTTGCTCTGACACTCAGCCATGAGAGGAAGTCACTCCACATTCCTTCATGGTTAGCTTTTTGAAAAGGTGGGACCACCTCTCTAATGACTTTCCATGACTGCCGTCCTACCCCCATGTGGCACTGTGAGTAAGCATGACTGAGTCTCTATGTTCAAACCCTGCACCGCCACTGACTGTGACTTTAGCCAAGTACTTACCCTTTCTATGCCTCCATCTCTTCAGCAATAAAATGGGAATAAATAACAATAACCACTTCAAGGGGTTTTATGAATATTAACTTGGACAGTAGGCTTGCAATAATGTCTGGCACACAGTAAATACTGAACAGATGTTAGCTATTTCTTTTATGTATTTTATCTTTATCTTCTAAGAAAGGTGATTGTAAACCTGAACTGAGTTGACATGGTGGTATCCTTTATGGCTACTGTACTAAGTCAGAAGTTTTATTCAAATTAAGGATTTCAGCAGGGGAAGGAATTAAACATTTGAGAATGATTCTTACCTACTTCCAAATCCAATTCATCATCTTGCCTGGCTTGAAAAGAATATAAGGCTTTGCAAAGAATGTTGCCATGCTGGGCCACACCGGAGGCTGAAAGTTGAATCAAGTTATAATTACCAATGCTGTGTCAGTAAGCAAGAGGAAGAGGATAGGGAGCTCTGGTTATTTAGCAGTGTGGTGCAGAGCTTAAATAGATTGAAGTCTTCTCAAAAGAAAAGTTTATAATTTTATAAACTATTTATTCCTTGATTCAGTAACCGTTTATGATATACCTACTATGTATATCAAGCATGTCAAACTTGCAGCCTGTGATGTAGCCCACAACGAATATTTTTGTGACCCAGCCAAATATAACGGTATGTAAGAAACGTTTTAATAAAAATTTCATAACAATTTTTACAATATCCTGTTGTACATAATTATTAATAACGAACTACAACGTTCGCTAATGACTGATTACTATAATCATGTTGCACTCATTTCCCTTATGCGCCTTACGCACAGGCGCACCATTTCTCTCCACTAATACTAGCAGCACATATTTTAGCAGCCAGTTTCCACGTCATTAGTCTTGGGCTGACTTGTTTGGTGTGTGCAACAGGAAATATTTCGCTTTCGGAGAACAAGAAAAAATAGGTTTATTTGCGTTACGCTTATTAATTTGTGCAGTTTTTCAGTGTCTGGTAAGTTAATGTTCAAGAAAATACATTAATTTTTATTTAAATGTTCTATTATTTTATATTAATGATTACTCATTTATTTCAGCCCTTTGTATTCAGCATGTCTCTATCGAAATAAACCTATGTTTCTATGAAAATTGAAGCTTTTGTTTTTTTTGTGGTCCACATGAACTTAAACCTTGTTTATTGGGCCCGTGTTAGCCTTTAAATTTGACATGCTTGCTGTACATGGACTGTATATGTTATGTAATCAACAATTACATCATAATATAGAAAATAAGTCTGGAGAGAAGAATTATTTTAATAATAATCATAAAGATGATAATTTAAAATTATTTGCTTTCCACATGAACTTAATCAACAGCAGTTGGCTGATATGTGTGGTATGCATGCTTTGCTGTATGCATGTATTGGAAGACATACACAAGTTTTGTCATTCAGGTATAGATAGGGGACAGTTTGACCATGTGCTTCTTATCATCATCCCTGTTTTTCAAACAATGCCACAGTGAGTCTCTAATATACATGTGGACCATAATGTCCTGGGTTTTATTGAAACTCTTTTTTTTTTTTTTTTTTTTTTTTGCTTTTGACCAATTTCTAATCAAGAAACTAGAGAGTCAAGGTTATGGTGAGTATAGTTGAGCTATGAGGGACAATAATGTGCACGCGCGTGTGTGTATGTATTGAAAGGTAAACACCAAAAGGCAGGAGAGTGTGGATGGACAAGTGACTCAAGTCAGTTAGCTGAATAAATGGGGTAAGCAGGCCCTGGGATCAGCATGCTTCTCACATGGAGGTTTGGAAGAGGCTCTGGAGACAGTTCCCCGAGCTCCTCCCAATGGCTTAGGGGTGACCGTGTGCACTGTAAATTAATTGCAGGCTGTCTGAATCACATGCAACCAGCCACCTCATAAAATTCTTTTCCCAACCCTCCATTCTTCTTGGCTCCTTCACACTTTTTGGATTACATTTGCACAGAAAGCTACACATTCTAACAAATTAATCAGTCTTAATTTAAATGTAGATTTCTTTGAGCTGATATATATCAATGTGGCTATAAAAAAAAAAGTAAATATAGCAATGTGCTTTACTGATAGGATTTGGCCCAAAATTATTCCGGGCATGGGATTACCTGCACATGAAGAACTTGGATTGCTCTGCCCACCAGAAGATGCCCTTCTTACAACAGTCTGTAATCTCTTCATCAGAAAAGGCCGAGATATTCTTACATAACTATGGGTCTGCTGCTGTTCAAATAAATATTTTTGAAAACAGTTATTTTTAATAACTCAAGTATTCATGAAATATAATTCTTCTGTAGCTGTTTTCCTTAGGAATTTGTTTTGTAATTTTTTTGGAGGAGGGTATAAATAAAGCATTAACTACATTCCTAAACTCTTATATAGAGCTTTCTTGTATCTAAAGCCTTAATATTTTCAGAATTAGACAATTAGCATATTGCAATTCTGACCTGTACATAGGCAAAATAATAAAATTCAACTTTAATTGGCTTTAATGCAAATGAATTACATGGCGCTGTCTAAATGATTGAGACCATTTTCTTTCTCTTTCTTTCTCCCTTCCTTCCTTCTTTTCCTCCTTCCTTCCTTCCTTCCTTTTTTGATTGAGACCATTTTCTAGCTCTTGAGTCTCTTAGGAAGAAATTTGTCCCTTTATAACAAGATGGTTATAGCACCCCTTCTGATAGGCAATGGAAAACAGCTACAAGCAGGAGTTAATCCATGCATATTCACTGTTCACCACCAATTCCTAAAGAGGGTAACACTGGGAAAATACATGTATGTGATTTTTAAAAATTGTGCTCATGCATTTTCTACGTTATGTGGTATAATAAATGGATGAGACTAATGCATATCATAAACCTTATGATTCAGGTCTGTATGAATATAAAATTTCAATTTAATAAAAAGTTTACTTTAAAAGCACAAAGTATAAAATTAAGGTATGAGTAGGAAGAAGAAAGAATCCAAAGGGTTTTTAACTCCCCGTGTTTAGTATACAAAGAATGTATTCAGCTGTGTTTAGCTCTTGTTACTCCTCTCAAAGGAATGAAACTAAATTTATTTTAAAATTCTGCAGTTGAGATTTAGGACATGTGGCATACATAATTCATTACAGCTTTTTTGCTCTGATGCTACTTTAAACCACTTCACCCAGTAAGCCTAGTCAAGAAATTATAACCAATCTCTTAAATTTTTACCTTTTCTTTCCGCTTGAAGATGGAGTTACTACAAGGATGGCTGGGTTGAGGTCTTTGTTCAAGTTCTGCTAACACTGATGACAGTTTATAGGCGTTTGCTTGCATCAGGTCTAGTTTCAAAATGGTCTGTGGATACATCATTTGGCCTTGTGAGTAAGTTTCTAGAAAATGAGGCACAACTGCATGGGTAAAAGTATATCAGGATAACTTCCAAAATGACAAAGAAATCTAAAAAGTTACACATTCAACTCATATGCAGATATACACAGAAAATGCTGAGCGAAACAATGGACCCTTTTCCTAGAGCAGTGGTTGGCAAACTGCGGCTCAGGAGCCACATGCAGCTCTTTGGCCCCTTGAGTGTGGCTCTTCCACAAAATACCACGTGTGGACGTGCATGTACAGTGCGATTGAAACTTCGTGGTCGATGCGCAGAAGTCGGTATTTTGTGGAAGAGCCACACTCAAGGGGCCAAAGAGCTGCATGTGGCTCGTGAGCCGCAGTTTGCCAACCACTGTCCTAGAGGAAAGCCTTAGTTGTTGAGTGTGTCTTATTCTGGACTCATGTGAACAGAGTAAACCAGAAACCTTGATAGATTATTACTCAGTATTTTGTAGCAATGAATAGGCTTTACCCAATTTTCTGCTGCGGAATGAGAGAGGGAATAATAAGTGTTGACTGAGAAGGTAGGCTTTTGGGAGGCCTTGAGGAAAGGCAATTGAGGCATTGGCGCTCCACACTGTGAATAGGATTGAACTCATATCAGTAGAATCAAACCAAAATGATGGGAGGCAGGGCTTATTTATTATTTTGGTTGATGTTCATTGTTTTTCTTGAAGAGGTGAGGCCTTATATTACACAGAAAGTTCACAGTAACACTTCTCAAAACTAGAAACAATATTTTAATTATACAAATAAGGACTGAAGCTTAAGATACACTCTTAGGCTCTTCCTGTTCTCTACTTGACTTTGAACTGTAAACTTTATAATGACTTCTTTGTCAAGCTGTGTCCAATCAGGGTAAATAAAAAAACAAAACAAAACAGAATCCAAGTATTAGAAGGGGCCTGCTTATCCAATCTCCTCCCCACCATCACCTCTCCCTTTCCCATATGTCCAGCATGGGGATTCCTAACACTAAGATCCCTGCCAGACACCTCCAATTGATGAGAAAGGTCTCTAATTCTTGAAACAATCCACTGCATTGAAAACCCTTTGAGGTAGGTACCAATACCCCCATTTTACAGATGCAAAAACTAAAGCTACCCCCATACCGTCTACCGTTAGGCCTACTCTGCATCTGAGAGCATCACAGAGCAAGTCTCCTTCCCATATCCGAAGTCAATACCTACAACAGTTTTTCAGAAAACATGCCTTACCAACATTTTTGCTTCAAATATGGCACTTCAAGGACAAAAAAACAGTGGATTAGGAAGAATTTAAATGAAACAGAGTGTCCTAGTGCAAAAAAACTTCCCTAGGTAACACAAAATCTACCAATATCACAAGTTTCCCTCCAACAGATGCAGAGGTGTGTAATGAAATAACAGGGGTATTTGGTACCCACTATTCGAAGGCTTGCATTTGTTCCTTCACTAGATCACAAACACTGTGAATCTAGGAGTCAGATTCCATCCTTCCTCACATCCTCCACTGTGTGAATCAGTCCAGTCAATACCTACAACAGTTTCTGATCCTAATACATGTTCTATGCTGGTAACAAGAATGACAAATTTCTGTGCAGGAACAACCAAACAAATAAACTTATAATTAACGCCATCATAAAGTGCTCTCACTTGACTTTATTTTGGTAAATGTTATTTGCATTGAATTAGTTAACTAAATATTTTGTGTTATCACAGAAAATGTCCCAGTCTTTTATAATTTCATAAAAATCATAGCCATGTTCATTGCAAATATGTTAGACCTCTGTTTGCAAATGAATAGAATTCAGGCTTTTCTCATCACAAGGAGTGTTAGGTTTGTTTCTGCAACAGCACCCAACTGAAGGAAACCTATGCTAAGAAACAGATAAATTGTGCCTGTATACATCTATTTTCACCAAAGAACTACTGAAATTGCCTGTTTGGATAGAATTTTTAGGTACCTACTCATAAGAGAATTAGGCTATATTCGAGGTAAGGGAAGCATGTCCAGTTTCCTGTATCCTTCAAATCATTATTGAACAGATTTTTATCTCTTCCTGAATTTTTCTCAGAAAAGATAACCCATCAACATTCTCTCACTCTAATCACAGCAGAAAACCCATATCTTGCACACATGGGTTCTAGCATCTGCTTGTTTTTATTCCTCTATTAAAGTCACAGGTCTTTGCTAATTGCCTTTTTAATGTGAATTCCTCCGAAGTTGCCACCTTGTCCATCAATTCCTACATATTTCTTTCCTCCTGTTATTCTCAGAAGACCCGGATGTTAGTTGAGGAATGAATGAAAAACAGAATTTTAATTAATAATTAGTTTTTCAGCTTGCCTCTGCACATTGTGCTAGCATTTTCTAAATAATATTTAATCCTCACAAAAACCCTTTGAGGTAGGTTCCAATATCCCCATTTTACAGATGCAAAAACTAAAGTTATCCCAGATCCCTGTAAACAGCAGAGCTAGATAGATGCAACACAGGCCTTTCTGAATGTAGAAACTGTGTTTTTGGTCAAGCTTCTTAACTGGGTTACAAGTATCCATGGTTTCCAGACCCTGAAGGAATCATTCTATTTTAGAGAACTCTATTTTAGGCACTTTTTTCCCCCCTAGGAAGAAACTGAAGCAAATGTTTCTAAGTAGTCGGATTTTTCCAGATCCCTCAAACTCCTTGCCAAGGACCTGACCCTACACGCCTCAGACTAGATTGTTCTGTCATGAGAAAGGAAAGGCAAACAACGGCCAAATGGGCTGGCAAACGAGCGTTCTAAAAATAACTCTTTCATCATTAAATCTAGGAAACTGTGCTCTGCCAATATTTACCTCCTCCATTAGGGCTGCTGTGCTTTTCTGGCTCTCTGGGTCTGAGAAGGAGTTGTTGGAGTAAGCTTTCAGCATTCGCCGGAGTCCTGAAAATGAAATCATGTTCTCGGTCACAATCCTCCTGCTCTGGCGGGACACAGCTGAGCCCAGAAGGATTTCCGAAATGGCTGGAGCTGTTTCTGTAGGTAGTTGTTACTGAATGGGTGACCTTTACCTTCATCTAATGAAATGTGAGCAATGCTGGTTGATGCTTAAAGAGTCTTGACTGGTATTTTTCCAAGATGAGTTCATGAATCCTCCTTGTTGACCCGTTCCTGGTGGGTTCCTGACATTTACCACAGGGTTAGCCTTTTCCTTGCTATGATATTTACATGTGGAAACACTTTTGCTCTCTCGGATTTCCTGTCAAGTGCTCCATTGCAATCGGTTGTTCTGGTTCACGTAAAATAAGCTGTACATGTCACGGTCACAAGTGGGGAGTCGCTTTTATTATCTGCATCCCTTTAGAGAGGTTTCCCATTCTAACAGGCCTCCCTTCTAAGAACAGGATTTAGTCTGAATGATCTTTACACCATTTAGAGAGTTAGTTTTAAAGAAAACAGACAAGAAAACCCAAAGCCCTGTGCACAGTTTACTATGTTTTTAAACCAAATGAATTGTCCTTCATTCCAGCAATGCCAGAAACATGGTAAAATGCTACATTTCTGCCCGGCTGGCATGGCTCAGTGGTCGAGTGTTGACTTACGAACCAGGGGCTCACAATGCAATTCCTGGTCAGGGCACAAACCTGGGTTGTGGGTTTGATCTCCAGTGTGGGGCGTGCAGGAGGCAACCGATTGATGATTCTCTCTCACTCTCTCCCTCTCCTTTCCTCTCTGAAATCAACAAAAAAAAATTTTTTTTTAAATGCTACATTTCTGGAAAAGGTGGTATAGAACTTATATAGCTCCCACACATAGACAAAGTATCATTTTTGGTTTTTTGTTCTCTCCTTTCTTTTTTTAAAATTTTCTTTATTCATACAAATTAGGTTTGACATGTAATTCTTTAAAGGAGATAATCTCTGTCAATCAGCAAAAGCAGTATTACCCAACTCTCAATGAAAATACTTTCCCTTATCAGGCTGTTCACAGACATATTACACACCTTCCCGGTCGCTTGAGGCTTTTTCAATATCTCTTTGCAGTCTCAACAGTTTTGATTTTATTGAAGACTTTTGTCTCTCTTTATTCATTGCATTGTTAGGATCTTCTTCCTTTAGGGGAAGAAAAAGGACATTTAACCACTTAATAGGGAAAAAAAGTTTTCTCTCCAAGTTGCACTGAGACCTTTACTGACTATTTAATTTTAACTGGAAGAAAAAAGTAAAAAAAAAAAAAAGCCGGTAACTGAGACCTGCTTAATAAGAAATCATCTCCTTGTTCACAACTTGTAAGTACCTAGCTGAGCACTTTCTTTAGAACAAATTATTCTTGAAGGATGAGCCTTACTGTAGCTATTTCATAGTTACTTGATAAGTAAATATATTTGTTGTATACTCATTGCTCTCTATCTTTATTCAAGTTAGAGTCTTTTAACAGACCCCATGTAGTATCACATATATGCCTCAAGCTAGGATTGCTTAACAAGCTAAGCAAATGTTTGTGTTCTGTGTTGCTGGCTACTGGGGATGCCTGAACAAAAACACAAATGCTCTTCCCAGAGTGGGTTTATAATTAGGCCTTGAAGCGTAACATAAGAGACCTAGTAATTCAAGGCCACGTTCATTGATGAATGGAGCAGATAGGATGTGTGGCCCACCAAGGGCAGGGCCTGGGCACAAAAGCTTTGAGGAAGCTATAAGACTAAACCAGGATTTTTCAGTCAAGGGGAAGGAGGACAAAGGGTGCCCCAGGCAGAAGAATTGGCTCAAGCAAAGGACAGAGGGAGGACTGTGAGAACTGTATCAGGAACAGTAAATAGACCAGTTGCTTAAGCAAACACAGTGAAAGAAAAAGTTGTCTGGGTAGGTTAGGCCAGATTTGGGGGCAGAAAGAAGTAGGGGTTTTATCACATAGGCTAAAAGAAACCATTAACAAAATCTGAACTTTCACATACATATTTCAAGGGTTGAATAAAAAGGGGGTATGTTAGGGTCAGATGGAAAGGTGGCTGTACACATAGCAGAGGGAGAGAAACCTGTGGAGAACGAGAGGAAACTAATGACTAAAGATGGAAGTGAAGGAGTAAGGGAGTCAGGACTTATCTGATAGGGAAAGTGACAAACTCTGATCCCAAATGTTGGCAGAAGGTTAGCTCTAGATAGATTTTCATGAAAAAAGGGGAGCTGAGGATTTACAGCAACATGAATAGCCTTTATAAAATGTAATGTACAAGTAAAAATATTTTATTTACATATTGTGTATTACATAATTATAAAAAGTTTCTTTAGAGCCCAAGGTGACGTCACACCCCCAGGAGATCTGACTAAACCACAAGGATGCCTAACTCCAAACCTGTCCTTCCTTGCTGGAGGAGCACACATTATAATCTGGCTGTCAGACCAGTCCAAGACTTCACTTGGTCTGCTTGGGACACCTATTGCTCAAAATTGTATCTCTAAGGATAGATCACTACTGGCTCAACTTGAGGATGGAGTTTACTACTATACTTTAGCTTTCTTAAATTCCTCCTCTCTTCCAAATATTTGTTAGAAAGAAGATTAATATTGGAAGAGGCATATAAAACTATGGATACCATCTTTGAACATGGCCTTTACAGTGACCTTATAAATATTTTCACACTGGTCATCAGCCCTCCAATATTTGTACTTGGATTGTTCTCCTGTCTTACCTCTTGCCCATATAAATTTCATAGCACTACATAAAAGTCCCTCTACACTTACTGCCATGACTATAAAGTCAGACTTTGGAGGCATTTTGCCTTAAGGCTATTAAGAAAATCTTATTTTTCCATTTGAAGATACAGTCCATTCTCTTAAACAACAGACATGTAGTCTTTAGTTCTGGTGCACTGAAATTTCATAGAAACCAAAAATTCCATGAGCACATCAATTGAAGATAATCTATCATGGCTGCCTCCTTATATTTTAGCTAGAGGTCTGGTGCATGAAATTCATGCACAGGTAGGGTCCCTAGCTCTGACCAGTGATCAGCGTCAATCAGGGCCTTCCAGCTGCCAGATGGGGCCTTCTTTCTGGCTGCCAGCCAGGGCCTTCTTTCCCCAACTGCTTTCAGGGGCCTTCCTTCATTCTGTGCCACCCCCTGGTGGTCAGTGCACGTCATAGCAAGTGATCAAACTCCAGGTCTCCTGGTGGAACTCCTGAGGGGACACTTTGCATATTAGCCTTTTATATACATAGAAGGACAGCATGAATCCCAAGGGCAGCTGCGAGGGCCCAGAGTGGGATAAAGCCTGCTGCTGTCAGGTGAACAGTGGCTTTCTGTAGAATAGTGGTTCTCAACCTTCTGGCCCTTTCAATACAGTTCCTCATGTTGTGACCCAATCATAAAATTATTTTCGTTGCTACTTCATAACTGTAATATTGTTACTGTTATGAATCGTAATGTAAATATCTGATATGCAGGATGGTCTTAGGCGACCCCCGTGAAAGGGTCGTTCGACTGCCAAAGGGGTCGCGACCCACAGGTTGAGAACCGCTGGTCTATAGGGACATTTTTATTAGCCTTTTAATAAAGTAATAGATATACTCTATTGTATATTTTCTCATCCCAGGGATCACCTACACTATTTGGAAGAAGAGAAAAAAAAGAAAGCACTTTCCTATTATAATCCAATCTCCCTTTCTGCTCCAATCTCTACCTCTGCTTCTGCTTTGAAAAGACATTGCTATTGTTAATTTGCTTTGCCTTTGCCAAGGTAGGGGAAAAAAATGATTCATTTTAGAAATAGCTGTCACATGATGCTATTTGGAAGGTAGGGAAAGGAAAAGTTGGTCGCCTTCCCAGGTGCTGGGCTCACTGCTGTGCCCAGATCTAATTGCCTTTCTCTCTTCCCTCATCTCTTGTTCCCTGAGTGTGGATCCTGCGATATTGACTTTGGCTACTCTTTTCATCCTATAGGAGGACATGGCCAGTGGGTTGGTTCTATCTATGTGCAGAGAAATATAAGCTTCCCAATATGGTCCTTGAAGTCTGAATGAAATCTAGCAGAGGCCCAGGGAAGAGTTGTCAGGAATTCAGAAGACAAAGAATTTACTCCAAGATAGCTAAGAAACAAGATGCCTGGGCTCTGACCAGGGACACTGATCTGTTTTTAGCAAAGATGACATAGTAGAGTCATCCAAATCCCCTCAAAATTAGCCTCTGTGATTTGGTCCAAGCTTTTCAAAGAAAAGGACCGTGAAGAATGTTGGCGCTTCCCACCTCCTAGGATGCATGCCTTTGTGTAATCCCCGCAGCTTGAGTGTGGGCTGCACTTACTGGCTTGCTTCTAACAGATAAAATATGATGAGATATCACTTCTGAGATTAGCTAATAAAAGACTATGCTTCTATCTTGAGCATTCTAGCTCTGTCTCTCTTGGATCAAAATTCTGGGGGAAGCAGGCTGACATGTGTGCTGCCCTAAGGAGAGAACCACCTGGCAAGGAAATATTATCTCCCGCCAACAGTCAGCCAGAGGCCTGCCCCAGCCATGGGTAAGCTTAGAAGCGGTTCATTTCCCAGTAGAGCTTTGAGATGCCTGCAGTCCTGGCTGACACCTTGATTGCAGTCTTCTGAGGGACTCAGAGGCACCCAGCTAAGCCACACCTGGATTCCTGACCCACAGAAACTATGAGATAATAAATGCTTGCTTTAAGCCATTAAGTTTGGGAGTGATGTGTTATACAGCAATAACAACCAAGAAGAGACAGTGATTATTTACAGGTCATGAAACATGTGTGCCTGGCATTACTCTCATAGAAGACCAAGTATGAAGATTCAGTAGAAAACCCTTGACTTTCTTCCCTTCCAGACATGTTTCCTTTGCCTATTTATAAACCACAATGTTTATAATTTATCTGAACCATGAAAAAAAAAATCAATATTTTCCATTAAAAAGCACACAAGATATTTCCTTTACAATTGTTCTCAATTTTTTTTTAAGGAATCCCTCAGTCCCTGACTAAGGTTCCCCATTAATGGAACTTCCTTCCATCCATACTTACAAAGTAATCGGTTAATAGGAACTCAGATTTATTTTCTGTAGATGAAATGGCAGTTTCTTCCATGAGAGCCTGGATATCCTTTTCAACATCGATCTTGCTGATGGCCCCGTGAATGTGCATGTGGCACTGCAAAGCCAAGGGAAGCAGAAGGAGGTTGCTGAAGACGTGTTTCCTGCTAGTTCTTACCATGCATCCCAGAAATGGAGAAATCTTTACTACTCACTGTGGTCAGGGTTTGGCCAAAAACAGAAATATGTTGTGTGTACTGATTCAAGTTATTACATAAAAGTTTAATTCTTTCCTTTTCCAGCTCCAGGATGTTCTGAAAAGAATGGAAAATGAGGTGAGATCAGCCAGTTGGCATGGAAAACTGAAATCACCCATCTGAGCAAATTGTCCTGTTTGTGCCTCTTGATTATGTCATATCCAAACTGTGGTGGAGAGATTTTCAGGACAGGAATGTGATTTGGCATCTCTCCTATTTATCTTCCATTAGAATTTATTTAAATTGCATGCTTTCCCCAGGATTTTTCAGCCCAAAGGCATAGAGGTGGATGCAGTGGGTTATCTGACATTCACAAAGAAAGGGTAGAAAAGAATCATTTGAAAAGCATTTGTGCCCTAACTGGTTTGGTTCAGTGGATAGAGTGTTGGCCTGTGGACTCAAGGGTTCCAGGTTCAATTCTAGTCAAGGGCATGTACCTTGCTGGAGGGCACATATCCAGTAGGGAGTGTGCAAGAAGCAGCTGATCGATGTTTCTAACTCTCTATCCCTCTCCCTTCCTCTCTGTAAAAAATCAATAAAATAAATATTTTTTTAAAAATAAAATATATATACCTTAAAAAAAAAAGAAAAGTATTTGTGAGTCCCAGAGAAAGAGAATGAAGCCCAGTAAAACCCATGTCTATATCTCCAAAATGTAGTCAGAAACTAGATATTTCTAGAATTGTTTATAGTCATAGAAGGCATTCTGCTAGTCTCTGCAGGGGCAAAGATGAGGCACAAATTCTCTGCTTCAGGAAATTATTTGACGAGCAGAACCCCAAAGTCTGATCAATTCATAATTCTGGCCTAAAATTAAGCCTGGGGGTCAGAGACCACTGTTTAAAGGTGGGAACATACCCTCCCCGTTTTGAGTGAAATGACAAGAATTCCACTCTGGGAGTTTCATACCTTTTAGCTGGAAGGGTAAATAAGAAAGCGAGGGAGGTCACCTTTCCTTGTTAGCCCTTAACACTTTAGAAAAGTTAGCTATTGGATTCTTTTTTAAAAAAATATATTTTATTGATTTTTTTACAGAGAGGAAGGGAGAAGGATAGAGAGTTAGAAACATTGATGAGAGGGAAACATCAATCAGCTGCCTCCTGCACACCCCCTACTGGGGATGTGCCCGCAACCAAGGTACATGCCCTTGACCGGAATCGAACCTGGGACCCTTGAGTCTGCAGGCTGAGGCTCTATCCACTGAGCCAAACCAGTTAGGGCAGCTATTGGATTCTTGCCACTCACTGCTAGTTGAGCTGCTGACTGATTGTTTTTGAGGGAGTTCAAAGAAGTTCAGCTAGGCATTGTGGGAGAAATTAGGTCAGGTGGAGTATACAGGGGATTCCCCAGCCTGTGGGGGCAACTTGGTATGTACCTAGAGGACTTCAGCTTTGACGGAGGTGGCCGGTGTCTAAGCTAACATGCTCCTCATCCTGTTTTTGTAAGGACAAGACCTGGGCATTCCTCCTTCATCCAGAGGATTGGTTTCTCCTGTAACTGCCACCCAGCAATAGTCTTTTATGAAGAAGGTTTTGGGCAAATTGGTGGGTAACATTACCATAGGAAGCAAGAAGGATGGACTACATCTCAAGGCCTCTGATAGGGTGGGGGTGGGGGAATCACAAAGCCTATTGGCTTCTCCCATCCTGACTCTGTGGCACACCTGCAGGGCCCACTGTCCTGATCCAGCATGCTGTTGCTTTATACTCCTGAGCAGACTGCCTTTGCATTCTGTTGTTATTTCATCTATAGTATACAGTCATTTAAAAAATTTTAAATTTACTTGTTTTCTAATTATGAAAAATTTACATGACATAAAATTTACCATTGTAACCATTTTTAAACGTGTAGTGCAGTGTCATTAAGTACATTCACATTGTTGGGCAACGATCACCCTCATCTATCTCCAGAACATTTTTCATCTTGCATCACTGAAACTGTGTACTCATTAAGCCATAACTCCTGATTCTCCCATCTTCAGCCCCTCTGGCAACCACCATTCTAGTTTATGTCTTCTATGAATTTGACTACTCTAGTTAGCTCATATAATAGGAATCATACAGTATTTGTCCCTTAGTGTCGGGCTTATTTCATTTAGCAAAAAGTCTTATCCTAAAGGATAAGACTGAAGGATAAGACTTTTTGCTAAATGAAATAAGCCAGACACAAAGGGACAAATCAAATCAAACAGGTGACCTCTTGGTGCATGGATTGACATTCAACCAACCCAGCCACAGTGGCCAGGCTAATTCACACTCTTTATTCATTCTTTTCAGTTCCTACTGCTGTCCTCGCCTTCCTTCCTTTTAAAGGCTGAATAATATTCCTTTGCACACGTATACCACATTTTGTTTATCAGTATATAGGCGCAGGCAATAACTATGAACATCTTTGTCAATCGCATGCAAATTTTTAGCCCGTGCCAAGTGTCCTGACATTTGAATCAGAAAGTCTGGAGCTCTGCTCCCCGTGGCCACCTACCTTCTTTGTGGAGTTAGAACCTGTACAATTTTTGTAAGTCAATGGGCACCAAATATTTGTCTTTGCTTCTGGTGTTGGTCCCTGGAGTCTTTCTCCAAAATTGCAGGCACCAGCCATTTGAATGTGGCCAGGTGCTCTTGGTCTCCCAGATACAGGATTAAAGACCGTGAAGAGCAGCCTACCGAACATACTGTTTCTTCAAAGGGCAGAAACCATATGCCTCCTAACAAATACACAACACAAATTCTGCTCAGTGGTTTGGACCTCAAGTGGGACAACTTCAAAAGCAAGAGACTTTACAGGACAGAAAAGGACATAGAAAGCAGCTGTTCTAATTTAGCGCCATGATGAGCAAAAGTCAGGAAAGAAAAGAAAAGCCAGGATTAGGAACACAGTGCATCACCAGAGGGCAGCTGTTTCTTTACTTTGGCAAGGGCTGAACCACTAGCATCAGTTTGAGACTAGAATAACCAGTGTCTCTTGATGGAGATGGTAATGTTTAACAGATTTTAATTACATCTCAGGGAAATCATTAAAATGATCTATGTTCGCTCATGAAAGGATGCTGAGATTAATTCCACTGTGCAAAGGGAAAGTCCATATCTCACGTAATGAATTATTGCTTTCCATTATATTGCGTGTGTGGTTTTTTTAAAATAAAATAGGCAGTAGAAAAGCAAGATACTCAAGAAGGACCTAAAACGGTCCTCTAGTGCGATGTAGCACATACGAAGAAAGTGCTGTCAGAGTTACCAAGAAACAGCAGATTTAGAACCTGTCTGAGACCAAGACATCATAGTAATTCACACTCTTTAAAAAAAAAATGTTCTTATTGAATTTAGAGAGAGAGGGGGAGAGGGAAAGATAGAAACACTCATCAGCTGCCTCCTGGTCACCCCGTACTGGGGATTGAGCCCAAAAGCCAGACATGTGCCTGACAGGGAATCGAAAAGGTGACCTCTTGGTGCATGGATTGACACTCAACCAACCCAGCCACAATGGCCAGGCTAATTCACACTCTTTATTCATTCTTTTCAGTTCCTACTGCTGTCCTGGCCTTCTAGTTTACATTACCTGAGGAGTTTGCCTTCAACAAACTGATGAAAGAAATATGCTCTTTATAGAGCAGGAACTCTCAAACTTTAGTATCCTAGCAATCACCTAGACCCTGTCCTAAAGTCATTCAGAAGTTCTGTGATCCACCTGGCCTAGGGAGGTGCTCAGGAATCTGAATCATAACAAGCACGCTAGGTATTTAGTTCTAAATTATCATCTCATCACTTTAAAATGTTTACTAAACGCACTGTAACTGAAAAATAATTTTTTAAAAAAGAAAAAAAATAATAAAGTAAATAAAATTTTTGCCAAATGGGTAAGCATCATTTCATATGTTAACTAGTAATTTGATTTTCCCTTCTATGATTTGCATGTTCATACCTTTTGAATTTTATTGGATGACTGAATTCTTCCTTTGTATATCTTCTTTGCTGCTAAATTGCACACACCCCCATAAAGTATTGAAATGGTACTTTGTTCATGGCTATAGATATCCAGTGTCCAACACAATGTCTGACATACAAAGAAATTCTCAAGTGTATACTGTATGAATCAGCTTCCAGGCCTAAAACTCATTTCTGAATACCTAGTCATTAAGCCCGAATTTACATTTTCCTTTGGCAGCACTTTTCGAAATCGGCTGAGCATTATTGTGTCCATTGAGAACTTAGGACTGGAATCCTGGCCAATGATACTCAATAAATATTCACTGGTTATTTTACCCATGGAGGAATTACAACAATGAGAAGCAATGTCATTTGTGTAAAGTCACAGTAGGACTGATGGCCACAGCTAAGGGCAGAGATCATCAGGTTATATAACTACAGATCTGATCTCCATTTTCAAGGCCACACAAAGCTCCATGGAAGAAGAAAAAAAGTGAACGCATAACTTACTTGGTAGCAGTTTTCTAGCGTGTTTTCCCATTTCAGTCTGGTAGAACAGCCGGCCATGTTTTTTTGGTAATAATTTTCATCTTCTTTTGTCAATTTCTCAGTCGATTTTTTCAATTTATTGAGGAGCTAAAGTAAAACATCAGAGTCACATATTCAAGAACACATTTATGAAAGCCCATTGTAATTCCATATAATGTCATTTATACCAATGATATGTTTCTCACCTCCCAGCTAAATTCATAAAGAGTAGCTATAGACAACAAAATCAAAGATCTTTCAGAAAAAAAATGGATGTCAGAGCTGAAAGGAAACCAAAAGACCTTTCAGTGAAATTCTTTCAATTTTTCATATGACGGAATCGAGGTCCTTAAATACGATGTGATGTGCCCACATTCATCAAATCAAGGAGAAGGCCAAATGACAGATGAGGAGAAGCAAGTATAGATCAGGAACCTCCAACTCAAGACTGTAATCTACTAATGATTTCTGTGGTCTTATTTGGTAAATCCTGTCATCCCTGGCATTTCTTACCAGGACAGGTAGAGAAATGTGCGGTCATACAACTTAGAACTAGGATGAGGCCTGGCTATCATCCAGTAAGGTCCAATAACCTTACTTTACTTTCACTCTATAAACTCTGCAGGATTAGAGTCCTGCAGGTGAATTACTTAACCTTCATGAGCCAGTTTTCTTATCTGTGTGATGGGGATAGTGATACTCCTGTTTCACTGGGTTGCTTTGAAGATTCAAGCAGGTGATGTGGGTAAGGCAGGTGGCACACTGCCTGAGACCTGGGTTAGCACTCATAGTGAGCATTACAATTACTAGTGAAGAGTCCGAGCGAGACACATGTCAATGTTCACGGCAAGTTACGGACAGCTTGACAGATGCCTTCCTTGCATCCTACTCCCCAGTGATCTGCTCCTTCCCAAAGAGGCCCCTCTTGCCAGTCACCAAAATTGACCATTCTGGTTGTGAAATCTTCTGGAAAATCAAACTAATACAAAACTCTCTGGACCAGAGTGGCTGAAATTGATTCTCAAAATGCTCAGACAAGTAATTTAAAGTCTCTGAGAAAGGAAAAAGTTGTACTACATGAATGATTCTCAAACTTTAATATGCCTAGGAATCACGTAAGGTGCTTGTAAAACTGCAGATTTTTGGGGTCCCACAGTAGTCATACTGACTCAGTACTTCTGTAGTGGGATCAGGAAATCTGAATTTTCACTACCTCCTCAGTTAATTTTGATGCAAATGGTCCTTAAACCAGAGTTTAAGGAGCACTCAGGATCCCCCTGACTTACACAGTTAGGAGTTTCAAGGACAGAGACAAAGGCTTTTAAGAATGACCCTCTTTATGTTTAAGGACTCTTTGACTAACATTTCAGTAATAAAGAACATTCATCCAATATTCTGAATATTGACACCACTCACTTTATTATTCCAATTGATATACTAGCCATTCAACTGTTCCTGGGCTCTGATGTATGACTTACACAGGACACACTGGGTTTTGTATATCAAGTGTAATGGATCACATTTACCTATAGAAACATGAGCTTGTGAATTTTAATCTGATAACAATTTAGTGAAAGGGCTGAAAGTGTGCCATGGCTATACTTTGTTAAATTATGTCCTTAGATTCTTACCGAGAATACTCAGACCTCCAGCAATGAGAACAAAGTTACTTTTGAAATGACCCCTCGCATTCATCAGCCTACACTACATAGCTATTGAGTAGAAGTTTCTGCTTAGCAAATTTATAGCAAATAACCCCAAATCAATAGAAAAGAAGAATGTCAACTCTTACATTCTTATTTCAGGAACTTTAAAAAAAGATTTTTATTTAAGGAACTTTTCAGAAAACTTCACTAAAATTTATCAAAGATTGCATAATTTTTTTCTTCTTTTCTTTCTCCTGGAACAAATATTTCATGCACTCATCAAACATTTACTGGGTGCCACAGTGTGTCAGGTACTAGGCTCTGGAAGTAGAAAATGGAACTAGACAGGCTCCTTCTTTAGCCAGGACCCACATTACTACCCTGTGGGATAGAGCCCAGGATGATGTAAGTATTTAGTTATATAAGCTAAACTAGCCTTGGAATTACAATGACATATAAGCTGAGACTTGGCACATAGTGGGCACTCACAGAAATAATCCTTGTGTGAAAAAATGTAAAATAAAGTAGGAATTGGGGAGCATGGCATGATATCAAAACAAAAATTTGTGTGTGTGTGTGTGTGTGTGTGTGTGTGTGTGTGTGTGTGTGAGGGGTTAAAACACAGTTTGAGAGGGAGAATTGCAAAAGATGATGTTCCTTGTGTGAAAAAATGTAAAATAAAGTAGGAATTGGTGAGCATGGCATGATACCAAAACAAAAATTTGTGTGTGTGTGTGTGAGAGAGGTTAAAGCACAGTTTGAGAGGGAGAATAGCAGAAGATGATGCTGAGAACCAGGCAAAGGTCAGGGAAGCTCTTAAGGACCACAAAAAGGAGTTGGTACTTTATTCTGAGGTCACTGGAAAGACTTTGAAGGCTTTTAAAAGGAGAATAATATGCTCAGATTTGAGTTTCAGAAAAGTCAGTTTGACTTGATATGGGAAATAGATAGAAAAAGGCAACACTGAAAGTCAAGAGACCAACTTGTCAGTTACATAACCTAAGAAATGATCATGACAGCCTGGGACAGAGTAGTGGCAGTGGGGACAAATACAAGTAGATAAATTTTAAAAGTATTTGGTTTAGGAGTTAGAATTGGGAGGATATGGAGAATGATGATATTCAAAGATCTAGAAAACACAAGAATAAATATTTTTATCAGAGGGAAGTGATGGTTCCAATTTTGGATGTTGGATTTGATATACGAGAATGCAGTTTAGAGACTGGTTTGGGCTGAAGATGTAAATGTGGGTATTGTCAGCATAGATATTCTAGTTGAAGCCATGAGAGTATATTTAATGAATACCAGTTACTTCTTGAGTACCTGATATTGAGCATACTGGCTTAAACACCAGAGATACCATGCAGAATAAGACAGAATGAGGCCCCGGAGAGAAACCATGAGGAGCAGCAGTACATAAAAGCCGGGCAGAAGAAGGGAAGTCTGTAAAGAAGGTTAAGAAAATATTGCCAGATAAGAAAAACAAAAGAGTAAGAGGTTGCTGAAGTTAAAAGAAGAGACTGTTTCTGGACTGGGGAAGTCATCAATGCTTAATGCTTCCAAGTTAGATAAGGTAAGAACTGGGAATATCCATTGGCTTTAGCAACAAGGATGACATTGTTTTCTGCAAAAGCACTTTCAGTAGAACGGTGAGGAAAGCTGACTGGGGTGGTTTGAGGAAGTGAAGGCACAGCACAGACAACTCTTTCAATAAATCCTACTGTAAAAAGGAGGAGAGATAATAATATCTGGAGAGGAATAGGGTCATGAAAGGTGTCTCCCTGACTCTCCCAAGATGGGGGGAGTTGAGAAGGCTGATGGGAAGGAATTGTTGGAGAGGGGCATCTCCAAGATATAGGGGAGGAGGGAATAATCAAGAGACGTGTCTCTGAGAGAGGGGATGGGATGGGAAACGGAGCACGTGGAGAATCGGCCTGTCTCATTGCACACGTGACTTCAGCAGGCAGGTGGCTGTGCTGATTTCTATTTACTCCATGAGGTAGGAGGCAAGATAGTCTGCTGAGAGTGGGTGGTGAGGAAGGAGGTGCAAGGAGAATGGAGATTTAGATCAGCTTCTGGTGAGAACAAGGACTGCTGAGCAGGGGAACAGGAAGAATTGCAGCTCAGCTCAGGCTGGCGATCACAGGCACTTCGGCGTGAGATGAGAAAATGAATGCTGCCTTAGCTGTTTAGCTTCAGGACTAAAAAAAAAAGCTAACAGATAAAGCGATGAAGACAGTGGGGGTCTGTGAGGTAATGACAACCAAAGTTTAGGGTCACAGGACAAGCTGAAGGAGGGCAAGAGAGAACTGTAGTTTTCAGTCTCTCAAGGAAGCTTCTAATGAGGGAAGGAAGAGGAAATTCACCACTTAGCTGCCCATGTTTTTATTGTTTTACTAGAGGCCTGGTTCACGAATTCGTGCACCAGTGGGGTCCCTCGGCCTGGCCTGTGGGGTCGGGCCGAAACTGGCTCTCTGCCATCCCCCGAGGGGTCCCAGATTGCGAG
>NW_005353838.1:2873421-2884795 GCF_000412655.1 Myotis brandtii | reverse complement strand
ATCATAGTGACTGGTCGACTGGTTGACTGTCTGCTCCCTGGTGGTCAGTCACAGCAAATGGTTGAGTGGCCTTAGCATATCATTAGCATATTATGCTTTGATTGGTTGAACAGACGACTGGACACTTAGCATATTAGTCTTTTATTATATAGGACCAGAGGCCCAATGCACAAAATTCGTGCAAGGGCCTTGGCCCTGGTCCCTGCTCACTGCGGGGGGCCTCTGCCGCCTCTGTCTAGGCCCCCGCCCACTGTGGCTTTGTCCGGAAGGAAGGATGTCCAGAAGGATGTCCGGTCTAATTAACATATTACATTTTTATTATTATAGATTGCTTGACATCAATAAAGAACAGCTTCTAGCCTGGCTGCAGTGGCTCAGTGATTGAGCATTGACCTATGAACCAGTGGGTCACGGTTCGATTCCTGGTCAGGGCACATGCCCAGGTTGCAGGCTTGATTCCCCAGTGGGGAGCATGCAGGATTCTCTCTCATCATTGATGTTTCTAGCTCTCTCGCCCTCTCCCTCCCTCTCTGAAATCAATACAAATATATATTTTTTTTAAAAGAAAAAAAAAAAGAACAGCTTCTACTGTAGGCTTCAAATGCCCACAGATCCTGGTGCCTAGCACTGAAATATACTGTGGTTTCCCCTCCTTGGAAGCTGTCTCATTTTTCAATACTTATGATTATTTCAAACTGTGAAGATTGATGTGTGAAGAAATAAGAACCTTGTAAAATCTTGCTAATAATGAATTTAAGTTATTCAACTAATAGTTTCTTCAGATGAAATAATAGCAACACTTGCAATGACAATTTTCTTTTAAGGATGTTTTGGGTTGTAGTGGTGCTGCCTGCATTGACTTAGGGGCACTCCATCTTTTGGAGAAGATACTGATGATTTCAAAGCCTTCCAATCTCAGCACATACCACAGAAGTGTGCAAGATAATCTATTTTGGGCTTGTGTTCATTTTTGCCTAAAGCTTACTCTTATCTAAAATCTGAATTGACATTGATGCCAACACATGGACAGCTGTAGATTCCGAAGTGTCCTGGAGGCTGAGGGGGAATTTTAAAACATGAAAAGGTGTCAACATCTTGGGACATGTGGCCATTGACAGGTGTCTGTGTCATGTGGATTTATAGACTTACTATCATCTAGCTTTAATTAGGGTAATATACACAAAATGCACAAATCTCTTAAAAAGATTTCTGCCAAGAAGCTGCAGTTTGGTGCTAATATGAACAATATCAGCATAATGAAGCCACAGGAACCTGCTCCTGGTAATGAGTGCGTCCTTGCCCACATGAAAAGGCGGAAATTGGGATGGGCTACTGAGATCTGACAAGAAGGTGGCCAAAACATTTAAAACTATCAAGAGGACTATCAGAAACATGAATTTATACTTACTATGGTTAAATCTGAACCTTTCCCCAAGTGTGTAATTTATGCCAGAGCTGTCACTTAATGATTATGTAAATATAGGATTAGCTAATCATTTAAAATATTATTTCATCTTTACCTCATCCTTCAAACATTTCTACTTTTTTGTTTTTTATAATGTTCATAACATATTGGTATCCTATCTAATAAAGAGGGGATATGCTAATTGACCCTCACACCATTGCAAAGATGGCGGCGCCCAAAGCCAGTAAGGAGGGAATATGCTAATTGACTGCCCCACCCTCAAAGATGGCAGCATCCACAGCCACAAAATGGTGGCGCCCAGTCCCTTCAGCCCCACTGGCGTGCCTGCCTCTGGAGTCCCCTAGTCCCCTCAGCCCCCCAGCCACCGAGGGCCAGCCCAAGGTGCAGGCAAGCCTCAGATGGCAGCTGCCAAGCCGCCCAGGGCCGCCTGAGGTGCAAGTAACCAGGGCCGGCCGAGGCTTGCGCTGCCAGCAGTGGCAGCAGCAGAGGTGTGATGGGGGCATCACCTTCCCCTGATCGCTGGGTCACCTCCTGCCCCTGAGGGCTCCCGCACTGTGAGAGGGAGCAGGTTGGGCTGAGGGACATGAATTTTCATGCACCGGGCCTCTAGTAATTTATAAAGTACTATTGTTACAGATGACATAGATAAAGTACACTGTACAATAAATATGAATATGTATATATATTTTTTACTTATTTGGGGTATGAGCTGAGAGATATTTAATAATAGGGTTCCCTATTGAAAAATGTGGACACCACTGGTCTAATTTGTCATCTGTCAATAATACCTTTTACAAATATATGTGGACCAGGAATGATTTAGGATCCCTTCTGATACTCTGCCCACTAGGCTCTGCAGAGACCCCGCACAGAGCGGGAGTTAGCCCGTGCTCTTGTATTCATAGCCAAGGGCCGGGAGCCCATCTGTCACCAAACCTCATGCATCCAGCTGGCCACGACACCTTACCTTCTGCTTCTCCTTGTCAGTCATGGTTTGCTTGGAGCTCTCTATAAGGTGGAAAAGTGCTTCATGCTTCTTGGTACTCTCCATTAATTTCTTTTTGGCCTAGAGAGAGAGAGAGAGGAAAACATACAGGAAAGTAGGAAAAAAGGAGCAAAAACGGATATCAAGAGAAAAAATATTCTGTTCTGAAACAAGACAATGTTTATGTGCTAGCTTGAATGAGTGTGTGTATTTTAGTTCTTTATTTCTGCCTAAAATATTGCAATGGCTAATGTTTTGCCCTGCGAACCACTGTATATTTTTTCATTACAGAGGGTATACTCAAGAGGGTTATACATTTTGCTAGATCACCAAAGGCCTGCAAGCCTCCAAAATGTTGTTCTAGCTAACATGAAGGAAGGGAGGGCTCTACCACAAAGAACGAATAACACGACAAACATGGAAGACTGCCTGCATCATTCTTTTAAATCAGCCTGGGCCACAATTGAGGTTGCTTTAAGATGCTTTCTTAAAACTTAAAGCAAAGGGGGAATTGTGCCACCTGATGACCAGGCTTGAGAGCTGGGCATTTGCCTGGCACCTTGTGACATGACCTGCATTTGTGGGAAGAAGGTGGGGGTGGGGAGCACTGGGAAGAAAGAAACATTCAAAGTCCCCCTATCCTGTTGATGCCTCAACCTCACAGTAGGTCATGATTCAGGCGATCGTTTTCTATTCCAACAGTTCCAATTTGGCAGGAGGTGATGCTCGAGAGATGAAATAAACAGAATTCAGTTTGAATTGGATTCAGCCTGTTTCAGAAACCGGGTTGACTGAAAGACTGTGTAGTTTTCTCCACCTCAAGATTGCAAGAACCGTAAAACCAGATAATGAAGGGAAAGGCTCAGGTCTCTCCTTCCTTAGGGATCAGAGGCAAAGGCTTCTGAAAGTCTCTAAATCTATGAAGTCTCCACAATAGGGAATTCAAGGAGCAAAAAACTCCTAGACCTTCTTCCTCTGCCTTCAGTCGGTCACATGTCCACAGATAAATGAGAGTGTGAGGCAAGAGCTTTGGTCCTTTAAGGCTTTTCATCTGTGTCCCCAGAACAGACTGCACTTCATTACTGACATGCTGAATCCCGTGAATTGTAACTGGGGGGGAAATTACTACAGCTCAAGAATTTTAATGTTCTCTAATTTCTCTGTCACTCTTCATAAAAAAATAAAATCTATTCTTATTTGGAAAAATTATTTGGTGAAAACTTGGAAAAACAAAAGATGCTTTTTGTCTTGAAAGCTATTGCAGCTGCGGAGCATGGTTTCTCCCTTCTGGTCCATTTATATTGAATTTCCCACGAAAGCTGAATAATTAGAGAATGGATTTTAAAAAACAAATTCTGTTTAAGAAAGCTTATAAAATCAAGAGCAAAACTAAAAACAAATGACTGGATGCTGTTTATGAGACTGTGAAATATGCATTGTAGATGTGATTCTCATGAGCCTACTTTTAGCAGTACTTTTGTTGTGGTTATAGAAACTCATTTATCTCAAACATTTCTTAGGAATGTCTTTGATCTTGTGGAGCCTTTGATTTCAGCAGAAGCTTCAGGGGCAACACGGAGGGCTGACCTGGGACTGTTCTCTTTGGGCTCTGACACTTCAGAAATAAAAAAGGAGAATTTCAACTTTTGGAGCACAAGACCTTTCAAAGAGGGTCCTTGGGTTTTCTTGACAGATTCCCTCTCTAGTCCTTTCTACTCAAAATGAATTCCTCTTCAACTGGATTGTTCCAGAATAATCTTCTGCACATACATACGGGTTCCATCTGTTATTATCTCTGCTTAAGAATCTATAATGATATGTTCTAAATTCTCACACCAGAGCATAATTCCTTTCCTTAGAATTCATCCACCATTTCCTGCACATGTTGCCTATCAATGAATTTTAAAATTGCTTGGAAGCAAGAACCACATCTTAGTGCAGTGTGGTGCACAAGAAGCGGACCACAGACTTGTGGAATCAATACTCATATGCATTTCCCTTTATGTGTCACTACCCAGCGCTTGGCACTCTCACTAGTGAGACAAACACCCTTCTACAGGATAAAACCAAAACTCAGATAGTATTTGCCACTTGCCCTAAGTTGCTAATTATACAGACAGGAGGTCAATATAGTGAATGATTAAGAGTTGTGACCCTGGAGCCCAACAACTTGTAACACTTGTTGGCTCAAGCAATAACCAGCCCTGTGACCTTGGGCAAATTATTTAGCTCTCTGTATCTCAGTTTCCTCAGCCATCTTTAAAATGGAACAATGCAAGCTCACATACCACAATGGGTTGCTGTGATAATATAGTATATAGCTCTTGGCACACAATAAATGCTATGTAAGTGTTAGCTACAAATTACCATATTTAGAGCCCTGCTCTTCCATTGGTTGAGTTGAAAGATACAATAACTCAGGCGAGGAAGCATTTTTCTCTTCAATTAGTACTTAGAAATACTAACACTAAAACACATTATCACATTTGTGCAAAAGCAAAAAAACTTCAATCCTGAAAACTGAGTTCACACGGAAGATATTTGTGTTACTTGCCTTAATTTGTTGATTCCAGTTGCTAATGAAAAGATTTGCTGTCTTTTCAACTTCATTATCAAGCTATGGGAGAGAAAAAAAGGAAAAATTTTTTGCTGTCTTCTTGTTGAGTCATGGTGCTGGCTTATTAGTTGTAGTGCAATCACTATCACAATTCATAGAAATGTTGAAATCCTACAGTGGACATATTTCCAGAGAAAAGCAGTCAACCTATCTTTTCCCCTATCAAGAAGCTCTCGACAGAATTTAGCCTGAATGCATTTGGTAAAATAATTATTTCTAACACATAACCACATGGAAACAACGTAAATGTGCACAGTCTGTGTGGAGGAGGATCTTGCATAGTTTGGTGTCACATCCAGTCCCATCATTTCCTCTTCAGCATCATTCCATGTGGCTCAGCCTTTACCACCATGAGAACTGGCATCAGTCCTAACAGTGCTAATTTTACTAAGTGTCTCATTGCCTCTGAAGAGAATATTGTTTTAATTTCAAAGAGATTGAATTCTTAATCATAATTAACTTTCCCCCCACTTTAAACAGCCAATGAGACAGTAATAGTAATGATGAAACTGGATCTAGGCAACCCGCCTGGAGGTGGAACTTAAGTTAGGGCAGAACCTTTGTTCCTGGACCACTGACCTTTTCCCAGACACCACAGATCATACATCATTCAACCGGTTGGAGATCCAGCAATACTGCACTTTGATTTTTTTTCAGTTGATTGAATTTGGAATATATGCTTTATTGTAACAAATACAATGAAAATAACTTTATGCTTTATGTATGCAGCTGAAGTGTGGAACAAGTTAAAAAAATTTTTTTAATTCTAATCTTTTATCTTTTATGTGGAGTGGGAGGGGTGGTGGGGGTGCCTCAGGGAGGGGCAAAGCTGAAAAGATTTCAAACTAAAACAGCAGCTTGAAGGATCATGACATTAATTATCTAAGGTCCTATGATAATGATCATAGTACTGGGACTAATTTGTGGTAAGTACTAAGGAAATGCTAGTAATGATCATACTATAATGTGGTGTAAAAAATTTATCGATGAATGAAATATAGTTTTGTGTTTGGATTTTATTAAGTTGGTTTGCAAAGGTAGATGATTATATTGCTTTCTAATAATTACTGCAAATTTTCCCCATCACCCAAGCCCTCAGTAGAATATCCATTCTGGTAAAAACACAGGTATGGCCACACAAACATCAGTTCCATTTCCTGACTGAGTTTAATGAGTTTGAATAAATTTCTTAAAATCATTTTTCTGCCATCAAGGCTTTTACAAATCCCCTCATCCTACTGACCCACTTCCCTTCACAAGGATCACCTGTCATTGCTTCAGAACTTCTGGCCTGCACCTGGTCTTGAAATAGTGCCCATGACTCACCCCTATCAGAGCTAAGCAACTTTTATGAAACACCCCTATGTTGCCTGAAAATATATTTGAAAGTGTTTAACAACTGTATGACACATCAGTAGAAGGAAAAATGAGCACAAATGAAACTGTAGCAGGAAAGCTACACAAATAGTGTAGAGAATACGCTATGCACGAGGACCATATGCCTCTGAAAGAATTGCTTAGTTATTTTTCTTCAATTGCAGGCTGTTTGAGGATTTATAACTATCATTGCCTTTACCTAATTCCAAGCTGATAAGCAGAGAACAGCATTTCTTTTTTTAAAATGTGTTTGTAATTTTTTTATTTATAAAAGGATTATCTATTCATTGAAAAACAGTGGAAATACAGAAAAGTACAAAAAATGAAATAAGAATAACCTCTAATCCTACTATCTAGAGATAATTTATATTAACAGTCGGGGGCGGGGGATTCTTCCAGGTATTTTTATTTGCATATATACACATATTTTACAAAATTGAGCTAATTTTGACATATTTTTAATCCTGCTTTTTAATTTTATACTATGTAGTAAAAAAAAATCCCCAAGTCATTAAATTCTTCTATAATAACACCTTTAATGGTTACATAGTATTCCATTGCTTGAATTTATCATAATTTATTTTTGGATGAAGTTTCCAGCTTTTCACCATTAGAAAAGTCTTTTAACAAACATCCTCCTACATAACGTTTTGGGGTTTCTTTTTATTTTTATGACAAATTTCTGAAACCTAGTATCATTTTTAGATCACCTTTTATTTCCTGAGTCAAAGACAGAAATCTTGCTTAAACAGGGGAGAAAGGTTTTGACTCACTGATTTTCTCTTCTTCTCATGTACACTCAGGACTTGATAAGTTGGTTTTACTGCTTCCAACTCAATTGCTTTGCCAAGTTTTCTGGAAATGGAACATAAGAGACACAAGTATAGTATTAGGATTTATATCTACTTTCCAAATTATTTTCTGGGGAAATAAAATGGTGTGTTACGGCCAGATTGAAGTGGAGTATGGTAGCACACCGACATTAAATATTTACCACTCCCTTTGGGGTTGGAGCAAGGCTGGGGTGGGAGCACTCACTGATGCAGGTCTGCTGCAGACTTCATGCCCTCCGAGACCCAGGCCCAGGCACTGGCGACACAGCTGGAGGCAAAGACAAGGGGGCGTCATTTTCCCAGAAAGTCAGATTCATTGCATTCAGTAATTGCACTCATATCCCTAATCTTATCTCAGTTTCTCCATGGTGTTAAACGCTGCCAACAAGTTTATTTGCACTGGACTCATTACAGAAACTGCTAGTTTTCAGGCATTTGTCATCGTGATTTTCATTTTCTATTTCATGTCCGTAGAAAATTGGGGAAATAAAGTCGCGAAGGCTGAGAAGGCATGTAGAGCGGGAAGGGGACAGCATGCTAGGGCAGAAGGCCCTAACAATCTTCTCAGGCTCCTCATTTCACTGATAATAAACTGAGGCTCAGAGAAGTTAAGTGACAGAGGACTCGAGAGCCCTGATCACGGCCTGTGTGCTGTTCTTGCCATCGGGGTTTCGATCCTGTTAGGACAACTACTCAGATATTTTATGGTCTTGTGAGCAATGTCTCAGTTTAACAAAAGGACAGCACTGCCCTCTCCTTAGCAGCACAGAGGGAGGATTAGGACGTGTGATACTGTTTTCTCCTATGGTAGAGGCCTAGCTCACAGCAGATTTCAAAAGTCAGGATAATAAGCACAATTGTATCAGTAACCTCAGGTACAGAGGCCTGTGTGGACTTTGATGGGGGTGGGGAGGGGTGGGAGTCGGGGAGAGACAGATGGGTGCCCTTACTGAAATAGTGATGGTGCAGAGGTTTTGCCTCAAATGACTTAGGTTTAACCCTATAGTTATTTAATGGGAGAACTAGGTCAAAGGATGCCAGATTTTCTGCTTATCCAAGCCAGGCACAACAAAGGACTTACTGTATGCTTCCGATTAGAGAAAATTCCAGAAAAGACATATATATATATGACAGGAAACAGATCAGTGTCAGTGGTTGTTTGGGACTGGGTGGGGGAGGACTGAACACATGCATGAGGGATCTTTTGTGTGATGAAAATGCCTCCATGTTGATTTTGGTAGTAGCTGCATAGTATATACTAGTACATACATCAAAATCGACCAAAGCATCTGCTTAAAATAAGTGCTTATTATTGCAGGTAAATTAAACCTCAATTGAGTTGATTTTTTTAAAAAGGAAGCCAGCTCTGGCCAGGTGGCTCAGTAGGTTGGAACATTGTTCTGTACACGAAAAGGTTACAGGTTCAATTCCTGGTCAGGGCACATACCTAGGTTGCAAGTTTGATCCCCAGTCAGGGTGCATATGGGAGGCAACAGATCCATGTTTCTCTCTCATATCAATGTTCCTTTCTTTCCCTCTCTCTCCACCTCCCTGTCTGTCTCCCTAATTAATAAAAAACATATCCTTGGCTTGGCTGGTGTGGCTCGGTGGTTGAACGTCGACCTATAAACCAGGAGGTCACAGTTTGATTCCTGGTCAGGGCACATGCCCAGGTTGTGGGCTCAATCCCCAGTAGGGGGCGTGAAGGAGGCAGCCGATCAGTGATTCTCTCTCATTAATATTTCTACTAGGGGGCGTGAAGGAGGCAGCCGATCAGTGATTCTCTTTAATGTTTCTTCCTCTCTCCCCCTTCCTCCCTCTTCTTCCCTTTCTGAAATCAATAAAAATATATTTTAAAAAACAAACAAAAACATATTCTTGGGTGAAGATTTTAAAAAAAAAAAGGAACCAAAGCACACTTTTGGGAAGAGAGCCTGACATTTGCTCCTCAGAGGAGCTGGGCATCAGAGCAGGAAGCTGAGGGCTAGCCTCAGTGGAGTCTGTGTCTGAACTCACACACTCCCTTTTGTTTTCAGTGGGAACTTGGAGGGATGGATCACTTGATTTCTCTGACGTTCACTTAATTGGATTTTTAAAATATAAATAATTTGAGTCATTTATACAAGCACCCACACCCACTATACCCTTACACTTCTCATTCTTTAGGAAGTAATTAAAATCAATATCATAATGAATACTTCTGGAACTTTGGCTCTGTCTCAGCTAGTAAGCATACTTCTTGTATTATCTCATTTAATCCTCACAGCAATTTATTTCCACTTTAAATAGACACTGAGAGGTAAGATAAATTTTCCTAATTCACCTACCTGGTAAGTGGTAGAGCTAGAATTTAAACCCAGGCAGTCTAAATAAAGTCTAGCTCTACTCCACCACTGTGCTATACTGACTCCTTGGTAAATCTACTAAAATACTATCCTAAAAATCAAGCTAGAAGTCGGAGCAATTTTAAAGCCAATATTTGCTGTTACAGATGATGCCTAAGGAAGAATAAGAATATAAGCTCCTAAAGCCTTCCTTTTTTTTTCTCTTTTCCTCTCATTCACCATCAAAAGAAGCTTTTGCATTGGCATTGCCAGTTTAGGCTGACATCTGCAAGCATTAGTCAAGAATCTTTGTAGCAAATTATCACTAGTGGACCATTTTTAGAATACAAATATATTTCTCTTTCCCCCCAAAGAAGGAACTGATTTCATTCTGGAATGTATTGAGGAAGATGTGAACCAACATTTTTTCAGTAATAATGTTCTAATGATACATTTTCTCATTTAATATGCACACCCTCCCACATACACACATACATTACATATACATATGTAACGATGGAGAATATAACATTACTTCCTCTACTAGTGGAGGAAATTGAGGCACAGAGAAACCAGGTTATTTGTTGAAGGTCAGAGAGTGGAAATAAATAAGGATTCATACTTTTTGACTCCAAGACACTCCAAATTAACAACACTGTTTTCTATGTTAGCCATCATCAGTGAAACCTTTTACACATGTGGGCTTAAGACGCATAAAAACATGGGATGAATCCAGCTCTGGAACTCCTTATCTGTGCGTCTGGGGAAAGTGTCTTAAACTCTTCAAGACTCAAGACTTAGTCTGTAGTAGGGACAATGATAAGACTTCTCAAGGGTTTTGAAGGTTAAGTGAGAGTATTTATAAATTCATTTAACACACTGTATAGCCCACAGTAAGTGTTCAAGAACTGGAAGCCATGCTTGACATCATGTACCTGCCACATTTATAACAGAAAACTGGAACTGAACAAATGTCACTGTTCATTATTTTTAAGAATTATTTTACTTTACCTCTTTCATATACTTACTTTTTCTTTGTGTTCTGTAATGCTTTATTCAGCTTAATTGCCTGTTTCTGAAGTCCTTTGGCATAGTTAAACTCCAAGTTTGCCCTGTTAGCAAAGGGACAGAATGTGTCAAAAATCAAGCAACCCCTGCCTCCACCCCCTTACCCCCCAACACACACACAAAGGAGAGTGCTCAGACTGACAATACCATGCCCACATAAGGAAGAGATGATTTGTTTACTATAAAGTTCCTCTTAGCCTTAGACATAATCCTTAAGGCTATCCAAGAGGATCCTACAAAGGAAGAGAGTTTATTTATTTGACCTTCTTGTACACTAGCGTTATGGATTGAATTGTATCTCTCCCCAACCCTTGAAGATGTTGAAATCCTAAAACCTAGAGCCCAAGAATGTGGCCTTATTTGGAAATAGGGTCTTTGCAGACCATCAAATTAAGTCGAGGTCATCAGGGTGGGTTCAAACCCAATATGACTGTGTCCTTATAGAAAGGGGTATGGAGACAGAAACACACACCCAGGGAAAACACATTGTGAAAAGATGAAGGGTGATGTATCCTCAAGCAAAGGAATGCTGAAGATTGTCAGTAAACCGCCCGAAGACAGGAGAGAGGCACTGAATAGATTCTCTCTGACAGACCTCAGATGGAATCAACCTGGACAACATCATGATCTCAGACTTCAGAATTTCTGTTATTTAAGCTACCCAGTCTGTGGTACCTTTTTTTTTTTATTAATTAAATCTTTATTGTTCAGATTATTACAGTTGTTCCTCTTTTTCCCCCCATA
>NW_005353838.1:2866295-2873313 GCF_000412655.1 Myotis brandtii | reverse complement strand
CCCCTTTCCCCCCCAAGAATAGTCAGTCCACTCCCTTTCTATGCCCCTGATTCTATTACTGACTCTGCTGGTGGCCAGATGCCACCCTCCCTCAGGGCCCTTGCACTTGCTGTAGTCTCTGCTGGGTATTCCTTCTGTTACATAATCATTACGGAATTTTCCTTCATGTCAACACCAACAGGACTTGCTCAAATCTCACCACTTCAGAGGCTACCCTATCCAAAGAGCATCCTCGCCCCTTACAGCTTTATTCATGTCTTAGAAAGTATCACTATCCTAAGTCACATGTTTTTCTTTTTCAGTGAACTTCTATGAACACCCCTAGAATGTAAGCTTCATGAGGGTCTAGATTTGTTTTGTGTATTGCTATATATCTAGGCCTAGAACAATATTTGGCACATATAGGTGCTTGGTATGTGTGTAAAAATGAATGAATGAATGAATGAATGAACTCTCCATCAGGTCTTTTTTTTTTTTTTTTATTCTAATTGCCCTGACCGGCAATCAACCCGCAAACCAGGTATGTGTCCTAACCAGGAATCGAGCCGGCGACCCTTCGGTGCATGGATGACACTCAGCCAACTGAACCACACTGGCCAGGGTTCCATCGGTCTTGTTAGAATTGTTAACTGGTTTCTGCTACAAGTCTGCTCTCACTTCACCATTTATGAACACAAAATTGCAGAACTACTTAGATGTATTCCTACAAGCTTGAGCTGTGCTCAGCCCTGAGATCAGGGTACACAGCTTTCTAGCACCTGGAATAGCTGGACACAGTAACCCTTTCCTAGCCCAGTGCTAATCAGAGGGCTTTTAGGACATTCCTTCCCAGTCTTCTTTCTTGGAAGCAGCACATAAACTATTAAATATGATGAAGCATTTGCAGTGCTCATCTCACAGCTGGGCACTAAACAAGTTCCTAATAAATATTAACTTTTTTAAAAATCTTTTTTAAAATATATTTTATTGATTTTTTACAGAGAGGAAGGGAGCGGGATAGAGAGTTAGAAACATCAATGAGAGAGAAACATCGATCAGCTGCCTCCTGCACACTCCCCACTGGGTATGTGCCCGCAACCAAGGTACATGCCCTTGACCGGAATCGAACCCGGGATCCTTGAGTCCGCAGGCTGACGCTCTATCCACTGAGCCAAACCAGCTAGGGCTATTAACTTTTCTAATATTGCTATTATGTACCCCAAAGGATCTCTAAACATTTAGAACACCCCAGATACACAGAGGGGGAGGTGTGGGAGATATAACCCACAGTTTGCCCACCCATCAGATCCAGAACAATTCAAAATGCCTTCTAACAGAAAAGGCTAATGCTGTCAGGCACAGCCTCTTCCTATGAATTCAGTTTCACTTTTAGAATGTTCTTGCAGGCTGCACAACGTGTCCTAGAAGCTAAGCAGAAATAAAAAGAACAATGCCCAGAAGGAAGTGCTGCTTTCCTTTAAATCACTAACTTAACCAGATCCTCCTGGGAGAAAATGTTGGGCTTGCGTGGCAAGAAAGGAAGAGGGCCCTGCTCACTCTGAAGCTACTGCTCTTCTGTTTTGAGGCTGACCACCTTCACTCCTGAGTTCAGGCGTTTTGGCTGGCTTTCACTTGAGCCTGGTAGGAAACCAGCCTGAAGAGATTCAATTACCACCCAGCACTGCTTGCTTTGGGTTTATCTTTATATACAAGTGTCGTCTGCATCAGGGCATATTCATATATATTTTTTACATGTTGGTATATAGCTTAAAAATTCCAAATAGTGCTCTCCTGACAAGTGCATTTGGGTTTATCTTTATATACAAGTGTCGTCTGCATCATGTTGGTATATAGCTTAAAAATTCCAAACAGTGCTCTCCTGACAAGTGCGTTGCCTGTGTTCTGCCTATACATACAGTAGTGACATCTAGCATGTATTGGGTACTTACAACATGCCAGGCAACATTCAAAGTGTTTTAGGTGTGTTTCCTCATTTAATCCGTGATAACTCCCATCGGGTAGGCACTCTTACTCTACCCATTGCATGGAGAGGAGTAGCAAGGCACAGGCAGTTTAGTCAGTAACTTGCCAGAGGTCACCCATGAAGAAGGGATAGAGCTGGCATTCAAACCCGGGCAATCTGGCTCGAGAACCTGCCTACTTAGATACCCCAGTGCCCTCTGAACCTCTGGGGAAGGGGCTGGAGATGGAGTCAAAGGTAAGGACTTTTAAAGATTGATCCGCCTCTCACTTTGCCTTGAATTGCAGTGTTTCTGAATAACCATAGCTCCTGGTGGCTTAGCAGCCTCGTTGCAGACTTAATGACTTGCCCTGGCTTCTTCCAACAGCATTGGTGCTGATGTAAGGTGTGCTCCCAAATGGGGAGGAGGAGGTGTTAAGGGTCTGGAAAATGGAAAGGGAGGGACCTGTGCTATCAACTGTCACCAGCATCGCCCTCTGTGGCAGGACTGAGTTGGACATCGCTTCTCTGAACATCACTATTGTATCCTTTGCCCACCTTGGATACAATAAAGGGTTTTAGAATTAGCATTCCAATCGACCAAGCAAAGCAAGCTGTAATAAGCTCCTCTTGCATCTTAAACCCTAATGACCATCACACAATCCTCAGCAGATTACTCTGCCAGTCAGAAGGAAATGAAACGAGCCAGGGCCTGGAAGGTGGGTGCGGGTGCATGGGGAGTGGGGCACTGTGCCTGGGCTCCTTCTGGCGAGTTTGCCTACGGATGAAAGGTTCCCAGGCCTCTGGCCCTGAATGGTCTTAATCTTAACAGAGGCGAATGGCTAAATTTCTCCCTGAAGAAAATGGTTCTAAGAAGTTATTGTTCCAACTGGGAAGCATCGAAAGAGCTGTCACATTTATAAGTTGGAATGTTTGTAAATTGAACAAACACTGCCATGTGGCTCGTCTGTGCTCATGGCCTATATGCCCTTTCAGAGTTACTGCTAAACAGAAATGAACTGTTTTCCCAAGGCAGAGGTGGCACTGCCCAGCCTCCTCCTCCGTGGACCCCCACCACACACACTCACAACTCTCAGTCCTTTATCCTGGTTTCCAGCCTAAAAGTCACCACATGCAAAGGGAGTCAAGAGAGATAGAGCTAATCTCAGATTGAGCCCTAGAATTTTCATTCCCTCATTAAAATAATCAGAAACATGCTTGCAAAAACTTTGTGCTTAATGTCCTAGCCCTAAAGCTACCTAATAGGAGTTGAGAGTCCTACTCCAAGCAGTTGTCTTGGTGCATGTGAAATTGATGATGTATATGTCTTTTAATGGACAACTCAATTGCAGAATATTCCAGTGAATTTTAAAGGTCCTGGACCAGAGAAATGGCATGCACTGGCTTTTAATCCATCTATGTTCTGATTTCCTCTCAGCATGTGGAGGCAGGTTAATAAATTCTCATTAGTAATAATAAAGACCAACCAATAAGTCAAAGACCAACATTTGTCTTAGAATTTAAAATAAATTATACTTTTGAAAGAAAAGAGAGATGGAAAATACAGGGTATCAGATTCAATATTTTAGGTAGAGCACAAATTAAACTGTATAAGTGACCATGTAATCAATGTTAGAGTGTCTTGCTCTAATAAAATTAAGATGTAAAAAAATGGTAAAAAAAAAATCACAAATTGTAGCTGGTCCCTGTGTCTAAAAGAAATTAATTTAAAAAGACATGCACCACTATGTTCATTGCAGCATTATTTACAATAGCCAGGATATGGAAGCAACCCAAGTGCCCATCAATAGATAAATGGATAAAAATGTTGTGGAATGTGGAACATATAAACAGTGGAATATTACTCGGCCATAATAAAGAATAAAATCTTACCATTTGTTAAAGCATGAATGGACCTAGAAGGTATTATGCTAAGTGAAATAAGTCAGACAGAGAAAGACAAATACCGTATCATTTCACACTTAAATGTGGAATCTAAAGAACAAAATAAACAGAAACAGATTCATACATACAGAAAACAAACTGATGGTTGCCAGAAGGGAGGAGGTTGGGGGCTGGGTGGAAAAGGCGAAGGGATTAAAAACTACAGATTGGTAGTTACAAAATAGTCATGTGATATAAAGTACAGCCTTGGGAATATAGTCAATAATACTGTAATAACTATGTACGGTGCCAGGTAGGTACTTGAAATTTAGGGGGGATCACTCTGAAAGTATATGATTGTCTAACCACTGTGGTGTTCACCTGAACCTATTATAAAAATGATATTGAATGTCAATTGTAATTGAAAAATAAAATTTAAAAAATAAATAAATAAAATAGAACTAAGGCTCTCTTAAGCTTGAAAATAGCAGGTGACAGAGCCCTCTCTTCATCATGAATTAAGAAGGAATTTTAGTAATCTGAAAATCTTGGTTTGAAATGTCATCCCCCTTGCTGGCCTCCTAATTTCTACCCGAAGCAGCTTCTCGTTGGGGGCCTGGTATGCTGACATCTTCCACCCAAGCTTTATCAGTTTGTCTTTTGAAAGACAATCACAAGCTCATCTTACAAACAGGCAATATTTCAAGGCTAGTTACTAGCAATTTGAAAGACATTTTTACATGGAAGCTCTGTTATTTGAGCAGCAGGGTTCTCTAGCTAGCTCACGCACCCACTTCATCATTACCAATTGCCTCAATTCTGGTTCCTGAGGACAGTATAAAAAAAGGTGAGTGGGACCAAGAGGACACCCTCTGGAGGGTCCAGTCTGAGAGTCTCACTGAGTCCCTGCGCACTTGTAGATCAGGGAGTGGGCAGCTGTGGCAGCTCTAGAGCTTCAGAACCTCCTGATCTGCTAATTCTTGAACTGAGTGAGTTTATAAAAGAATTTGAGGGAAGTGCTATTGTGGGAAAGTCAGGTAAAATGGACAAAAAGGGTAGTTTGCAAAGCTTTTTAGCTAAAAAACAGAATCTCATACAGAAACCACCATATTGTAGAAGTGGGAGCAGGAGGAGGGAGCTGAGCCCTGCCAATTTAACTATCTCACTTCCTGACTTGTCCCCTGAGGGCTCACCACAGACTGGTGTACAACCGGGCTGAATTTCATACTGAAGGTGATGGGAGTCTTTGAAGGGTCTTAAATGGGGCCATGGCCACAGAATGTAAGATAAATTAGAGAGAGATAGACCCTAGCCTGCTCCTTAGTTGAGGCAACTTTGCTTGGATTAGAAAAAGAAGATCCTGTGAAGGGACACAACTGAGCCAGGGTGCAAGACTCGAGGGTTGGGAGTGATTTCAATTCCTGCCTTTGCTTGGCCCCTCAGCAGGTGCCTTTGTGCAGACAGAAGAACAGGTTAAGAGCTTTTTGCCAGAACAATGGCAGAGGCAATGTAATAAAAAGAAAGCTATAAGGTACTAGAGAGCAATATGATGACTAAATCATAAGCTGAGATAGAAGAAGGAATCATGGGTGGCTCCAAGGATCGTGGGCTTGATTGGGTGGCAGTGGTCACCATGGTAAAAAAAAATCCACAAGTACCAGCTTTGGGGAAAAGCTAATAGACTCTGTTTTGGAAAGGCTTCCTTTGTGGCTCCATGGGCACCCGCATGGAAATGTCCAATAAACTGTTGGATATATGGTTTGAAGTACAGGTAAGACATACTGTCTAGTAATATAATGAGAGAGTCATCAATTTGCAAAAAGGAGCTGAAGTTGTGGGAGCTAAGATCACCCAGGCTATGAGTAGAGTAGAAAAAGGGAAGATTTACCAAAGACTTTATTTAAATCACTTATTCTTTTGTTGACAACATCTGCAATGAATCATGGATGAAACAATGGCCAATTACACTTTCTTCTTTTGTTCTTTTCTTTTCTTTTCTTTCTTGTTTAATGTCCAGACCAGTGTTACTTGCCATTTGAAAACCTGATCCGAAGCTTGCTTGCAGAGGAACAATTGATTTTCCCATCAAAACCTGTTTGAACATTAGCTGTGGAGGTGCAGGGAACCAAATACTCATAAATAGTTTCTGGGAATGTGTCTTTGTCTTTTAAAATCTGATCTGTGATTGTGTTAAAGTGAAACCTAATGACTTTGGTGTGAGGCATCATAGGAGCTGCTGTGTGTCTCTGGATAAATCTGAGCTGCTGCTATAAAAAAGGAAACTGAAGCAACTAATTGGATAAAAGAAGCTAAGCATGACCATGAATTGCAGAATTTCCAGGAAAAATGGTGTTTCAATAACAACTGCACTTTTCTAGCAGCACCAATTAGAACAAATGCAAGAAGGCAGCTGAGCTTGGAAATGAAAGTCTCTGAATGCGCAGCTTGATTGTGATGCTGTCTTTTGTAGCCCCTGGCCAACACAGAGCTGCTCCACAGGGCCACATTCCAACGACAGTAAAGACCTTGTTCTAATAATGTGGTTGTAATATAATAAAATAAACTCGTAACCATCTTTCATTTATTTATTCATTGAAGCTACAAATATTTATTGGATGTATTTCATGTAGCAGGTACCTTTCATTCAGCTGGCTGCTGGATGTGCCTTTATGATTTTCTACGTCATAACCCTCAACAATTTCAAGAGACAAGTAAGAAAGAGCATTCTGACTCTATGTACAGCAGATACATCTGTGGCAGGTAGCGATGCAGAGCAACCTGGACAAGGCAGTTTTGAAGCAGTGATTCCCCAAATTTATTCAGTTTATTTTTGAGTCTGTTTGCCAGGCATAATTTATCACCTGCCTTCTGTCTTCATAGCTCTCCTCCAGACACTAATTTTAAAGATGGGGACACCAACCGGGTTCAGATGACTGCAACCCAGATCATGTGCATGGCTAATAATGTGTACAGATTTTTCCTGATCTGCGGAGGGAGATGCTTTCTAACCCAGGCAAAGGGTTGAATTTGTAGTAGTTAACTGGTCTTATTTTAAATAATTTTCTCTGAGACTGATAACAATACTTTTAAGAAATTCTCTCCCAGATTGGTCCTTCTATTCCTCTCACAGAATCAAAGCAACTTAGATATTAAGACAGAAGTAGCTTCTTATATTAAAACTAGAGGTCCGGTGCA
>NW_005353838.1:2861018-2866273 GCF_000412655.1 Myotis brandtii | reverse complement strand
GATGGGGAGGGAGAGGGAGGGGGTCCCTCAGTTCGGCCTGCACCCTCTCTCAATCTGGGGCCTCTTGGGGGATGTCCGGCAGTTGGACATCCCTCTTGCAATCCGGGATCACTGGCTCCTAACCGCTCACCTGCCTACCTGATCGCCCCTAACCCCTCTGCCTGTCTGCCTGATCTCCCTTAACCACTCTGCCTGCCTGCCTGATCACCCCTAACTACCTCAACCTGCCTGCCTGATCACCCCTAATCACTCTGCCTGCCTGATCACCCCTAACTGCTCACCTGCCTGCCTGACCACCCCTAACCACCTCCGCCTCTGCCCCCGCCCCTGTGGCTTCGTCCAGAAGGATGTCCATAATGACATCCAGAAGGATGTTTGGCTGTCTGGTCTAATTAGCATGTTACACTTTTACTATTATAGATTTTTTCTTTTCAACTTTGTTCGATAAACCTGGTTATTATCTTTATAATAGCCTTTTGACCTCGCCAGTATCTTCCCTTGGTCCCAATAAGGCTAATGTTCTTCTTTGTTCTTGACCCATCAGTGAAGGATGCAGTTGGGCCCTTGTGTCTTTGTTCTCATGACACACATGCAATCATTTAAATCCGAAATGGGTTACCTTATAAAGAATAAACAATCTAGCCTGAAGATCTCTTTAGAGTTGTTTATTACAGAACTATCTAGAGCAATGATGGTGAATCTTTTGAGCTCGGCTTGTCATCATTTTGAAAAACCCTAACTTAACTCTGGTGCCGTGTCACATATAGAAATTTTTTGATATTTGCAACCATAGTAAAACAAAGACTTATATTTTTGATATTTATTTTATATATTTAAATGCCATTTAACAAAGAAAAATCAACCAAAAAAATGAGTTTGTGTGTCATCTCTGACACGCGTGTCATAGGTTCACCATCACTGCTCTAGATGTAGGAAAATGGTCTATGTCTTTATGGCCCAATTCAGTCCTTGGGATCTCTAATTTTAAGCAGAAATGTTTGTAACTTCTTGACTGAGTTAATTGTGCTTATTTCAGCACTGTGAACAGCTTTAAACATGATCACATCTAGTATTAAAAGAAGATGATACTGCCCTGGCCAGTGTGGCTTAGTGGGAGAGCATTGGTCCAAGCACTGAAGAGTCTCAGGTTTGATTCCTGGTCAAGGGCACATACCTGGGTTGTAGTACCTAGGTTGCAGGTTTGATCCCCAGCCCCGGTCAGGGTGTGTGTGGGAGGCAACCAATCAATGTGTCTCTCTCACATTGATGCTTCTCTCTCCCTCCCTCCCTTTCACTCTCTCTAAAAATCAATGGAAGAAATATCCTCAGGTGAGGATTAACAAAACAACAATAGCAACAAAAAGATGGGACTGAAAATGGTGACTTTTCTTTCATCCATTTGGATGGATGATTAGAATGATTTTTCTAATCATTCATCAGACATTTACTGAAAAAGTCAAAAGGCCAGGCTGTAAGAGCTCAGCATACAAAGGTGAGTAGGACATAGCCCCCACTCCTTCAACCTCCTCATAGGGGAGACATATGTCAATTAATAATTGCCACTGGTGTGAAAACAACAATGGTGTATACATGGGGGGGGGGAAATGGTGGGCCCCAGCAGGTGGTGATAAACTCAGTCTTAGGCATCAGAAGAGACTTGACTGGATCTTCCCAAGCAGAAGTACCTCCTGCTGTTTCCTGGTTTTTATGGTACCCAAGTGATAAATGTGCAATAGAGAAGAATCACTTTTGAAGCCAATCTCTCAAGTACCAAAATATAACACTGTGTTCCGGGAAGTGGGACAGCTTGTAATCACTCCTCCAGTTCCATCACTCCCAGCCACTAAAGAGGAAGAGCTGGTTATTGCAAATGCACATTTCGTACCTTTGCTGAAGAATGGATGTGACCTGCTTGCAGAAATTCTCTCCATTTTGAGAAAACTCCTTGAGGCTCTTGTACACTTGATTATACTGAGAAAGAAAAGATGCACGGAAAGGTTATGGACACTTCCAAAGACAGAACTCCTTTAAACTCTGAGTGCTGCTGTGACAATGACTGTCATTGAAGGTGACCGTGCAGCTGTGGGGTGCACACCTTTTGGATGAGTTCTTAAAATAAAGACTAAGTGTCTTCTGCCTGGATATGAAAGGTCCTGGAGAACTTTTCAAAAAATAAAGCTATCTGCTTGTCTATCTGCTTCTCCCCCTAGACCAAAGGCAAATAGTTCAGCAGTGGGGTGCCCTTGGAGTCTGGCTTCCTACTGCCCTGTTGTTCCCAGGAAGGTTAAAGGTACATTCTGAAACATGTTGAGTAGTCAATCATTTTGTGTCTCACAAATTCCAAAATAATATTTCTAGATCTCCTGACAAACCCTGAGCCATGAAAATGAGTGTTTCTTGGCTGAGATATAAAAATGCAAATGAATAACTTGTTAATAAAAATGTTTCCTAATCCCCTCTACATCTCATTCAATTGTAGTAATGAGAATGTTATAATAATGAGTTGAACATTTCAATTGAACCAAACCTTTATACAATTATTTATATCTCAATTTAGCCTTCAGACTCAAGAATTCTAATTGAAAGTTTTTGTCATTGGGTTTAGAACTCCACAATGTCATTCTGAAAATTGTATTTGTAAAGGTTGACCTTGATGACAATAGATTTTAAGTGCCCAAATGGAGAGGGTAAATGTCAGCTGATTCTGCTGCTTTCCTCACACAGAGTAGGTGAATTAGGAACGGAACAGTTTTCAAACACACTTTCTCACAGTTTCCATCTGGGAGATGCATTTTTAGTGAATTGCATTTTTCAAAATGAGATTTTACACAAGAGTATGCAAATTTTTTGTAGATCGAGCTTTGCGTGCTGTGACTCGGCTCATACAGAGAGCCCAGCCCCTTCCGGCACTCAAGGTCTCCAGCATGCAGCTGGGCACTGTGTTGAGAAGGGAAAAGGGAAGCAAACTCACATTTACTGAGCACCTACTATATATATACATCATGCATGTTCACATATACGAATACACAGGGTGGGGCAACCTTTCTGTTAGCACAGTAGCACCTGGTATATGGTGCGAACAGAGAGGTAAACAGAGGACATAGGGCCACAGAGGAGGAAGAGACCTAAAATTTAACACAGAAAGCCATGGCAGGACGTGGACATGCAGTAGTAGCAAACCAACTACCTGGGACACAAGGACAGTGGTCAGAGAGCACAGGAGCACCTACTATATATATACATCATGCATGTTCACATACATGAATACTCAGGGCGGGGCAATCTTTTTGGCAGCACAATAGCACCTGGTATATGGTGCGAACAGAGAGGTAAACAGAGGACATAGGGCCACAGAGGAGGAAGAGACCTAAAATTTAGCACAGAAAGCCATGGCAGGACGTGGACACGCAGTAGTAGCAAACCAACTATCTGGGACACAAGGACAGTGGTCAGAGAGCACAGCCCTTGATTGCTAACTCCTAAAGCAAGGTTTGCACAATCTCGTGCCTGCAGGCACTGGTCAGGCACCTGGGTGAGCAAGGAGCAGGGTGGGGACCGTGAGCTTGCAGAGGCAGCTGCCACATTGCTCCGGCCCAGGATGGCCAGATCATCCAGTTGGTCCAAAAAAGCTGAAATAAGGACTGGAATCTGAAATGTGATTTTTTTAAATTGTAGCAAACACTTCACAGATTTTAAAACTCTGCAGAATAAGCAAAACATACCTGTGCTGAGGTTCAGATATAGGCTTTTTCACACACAAATGATTCTCCTCTGAGAGTCAACAGAGTAAAATCACATTTGGCAACCAAGCTTCCTCATTGTTATTTTCCTAAAAATAATTTGTCATCGAAGATTGATATGCTACCAAAAGGCTTCCTTCCTTCCCTTACATATACAATGGGAAAATTTTATTGAGCATTTTAAAATTTTTTGGTTTTTTGTTGTTGTTGTTTACTCCTGTTAACTAAACATTTTCACTAAATTCCCCTAAGCCTTTCATTTTCTTCCCATAACACCAGAAAACATACCTAGGTCTCATGAGAAGAAAATAGATACATGTTTAACAGGGCAACTACCCCTGGAATAAGGTCATTTCTCAACCTCTATCGCCCTTAGGTATAGCCATGTGCCTGAACACTTCTTGAGGCAGGGGCAAAAGTTTTGCATGGGGTTTCAGTGAAGGTTCCTACCTTTCTTTGCTGACAATTGGACTTAGAAATGATGACTGATGCCATAAGGTGGTCTTGAGGATTGATGCCAGGTGCTAAGATCATACAGCAGAAAGAGAAAAAGAGCCTGGGTCCCTGATGGCTCTGGAAGCCACCACATGAGCCCTGAACTCTCTTCTTTGGAACTTTTTTTATGTGGGAGAGAACAATGTTAGGGTTTTTTTTCAAGCTACTCATTCTAAGTTTTTTAAATATGCAGTTGAACATATTTCTAACTCATATGCAGTCTTTTAACTTTTTATTTTCAGTTATGATGCATTTTTATGTTCATAAAGTAAGGATACAGACAATAATAATGATATACATTTTGTACTCACTACCTAAGTTATAGAGATATTAGCAGTTTGCTTCTGCTCTCTCTTTAGACAAGTATTTTTTTCCTTTTCACAATTTATTTGGCTAAACTTGGGCATTTATTCTTCCATACTGAAAGGAGTTTTTAGGGGTAAAATAGGCAGGTCTAGGGAGTTCTAGAAATAAAGGGGGCCCATGGGGGAGGGCTGCAAAGCTGGGGGGCTGGGAGCTGCCAAAAGGCATTCATTCACAAAGAACCAAAGGTGCCACAGCCTAAAGGGAGAGGAAGACACCCATTCACAGAAGATAAGGGGAAAGCCACAGGGAGTAGAAAAAGAATAGGGAGAAGGAGAAAAACAGATTTTCACAGGGAATAGAGAATTCTACCACAGGAGGGAGAAATAGAGGGGGACCCCACATGGGGTTTGAGCTCTGAAGCTGCTATAGTGACCAATCAGAGAGGATATCAGGACACAAGGAATTGCAGCCTTTATAAACCTTAGGAGAGAGGGACTTAGTGAGCTACCCCTTTGGAAGCCCCTCCCCATGTGGGAGTCTGTGTTTGTTTCCCAATAAATTTCCAACTTTTCCTATACCATGACTTCATTCTTCTAATCCACCTGGACAAAGGCCCAGGAAAGAAACCACCTTTGCATCCTGCCCAAACATGAACATATCTAATTATAATTTTTTTTAAAAAAATCCCTGTTGGGATCCTAATTGCAATTGCAT
>NW_005353838.1:2859145-2860999 GCF_000412655.1 Myotis brandtii | reverse complement strand
ATACATATATAAATTTGGGGGAAATTGACTTTTTGATGGCATTTAGACTTAAACATCCAAGGATATAGTAAAGTCTTTTTATTTGTTCACATCTTACTTTATGTCCAATAAAATTTTATGATTTTTATAGGTCCTGTAACTTTCTCATCTGATTTATTTAGAAATATTGCGCAGTATTAAGCTGTGTATTTTTTATGTGATGTCCTATTTGCTCTGTCTCCAGCAATGCAGAAACAAAGATCCAAAAATACCAGGGGGGGCATGCAGGGGAGAAGGGTAGGGATGCAAGCTTGCAGAGCGGCTTTCTGCTCTCCAACACTTGCTAAGGCTAAGGCTGGGGCTGGGGCTGGGAGAAATCAAAGCAAAGAGATGGAGTGGATCATTTGGGAGCATTCAGAGTGGAAGCAAGGACTAAACCCTCCCATCAGGAGAACTAAAGAGGAAGGAAGGAAGGGACTCTGTGATGAGCTGTCGCTATCACCTGAGGAGTGTATGTTTTCCACGGTCCTGGGGTGAGAATAGGGGACCTCAGACACCATGCGTGAGGAAACCATGCTCCTAACCAAAGTTGTGAACAGAACCAGTTGAGAATATTTCTATGTGCTGGGCTGCAGGGGCTGCTGCATGTCCCAAATGTATCAAGTCATCAAAACTCTCCAAGACACATTTGTAAAATACCATCTCCAGAGTCTAGTTCTAGGAGGCCAGACAGTCCTGAAAGTTTGTAAATCAGTGATTTAACACTCCATGGCCTTTGGAGGAGAGGGGGAGCCTGTGGCAAAGAGGAGATTCCTGTCTTTCCCAAAGATACTCAAACTCAACTTTTTAAAGGCAAAGGCTGCTCAAATAAAAGTGCATCTTATGGCTTCAATCGACTCTGAAGCTGCTAGTTTTAGATTTTGAAATATGATTTCCTGTTATTTAATAGACTAGTACTTTCTAAATTTTTCACATCATGGCACATCTAGAAGATGATATTTGTACCAGACAGTGTACTAAAGGGACAAAGCTGTTCCAGGCAGAGACAACTGGTCCATGAGCTCTGCCTCCACCCGCTAAGACCCCAAACCCAGCCACACTCTGCCAATTCAAGGGCTGATACACCTGTAACCCATTTCCCAATCTCAGTGTTGCCAGGCATGCACAAGTCTGGAAGCTCTTCAATAGGTCACGTTTTTAATTTAGTGAATGAATAAGAGCAGAATGTTCTGCTTGTAGTAGCAATGGAGAGAGAATCTGTACTGGACACTCCTCGATAAGCTCTGATAAAGGCGGCATAATAAAGGAGTTGCTAAGAAATATTTCCATTATTTTAGCATAACCCCTTATTTACAAACAGCCATCTACTCAGAGTTGAAGACAAAAGCTGTGAAAAGCAGACCCCAGAGACCATCTTGCCTGTGTGTGTGTGTGTGTGTGTGTGTGTGTGTGTGTGTGTATGTGTGTGATCAGAAAATATAGGAAAATCCCTTGACTTTGGCTCTAGCTCTCCCTCTCCTACCCCACCTCCCTTCCCACCCCACTCTCATCTACCGGCTCACGTGGGGCATGACCTAAAATAAGAGATTAAAACAATTTTTTTGTATCATGAGCCCCTTTGGCATTCTGGTAAAGCCCATTTTACTCTGAATAATATTTTCAAATGTATAAAATCTATACTAATAAAAGCCTATGTAGTCATCACGCCCTCACGCCGTGATGCCCTCACGCCGTAACAATCCATCACCAGGAGGCTGTGTACGCAGCAGGCACACGCAGGTGGGCAGGGACTTGATGCTCTGTGCGCAGCATGGAGGCTGGTCCCGCAGCTCTGAGTGGCGAAGCCGGGGTGGGGAAAGGACGGGGGGGGGGCAA
>NW_005353838.1:2851814-2858831 GCF_000412655.1 Myotis brandtii | reverse complement strand
ACACACACACTTGAAAACATTTTAAAATTATGTATGCTTTATAATTAAGAATTAACCAAACTTCTAAACCACATTGAGTGTGACCAATATTTCTAGATATCTGCTAAGAACTTTAATATTATATAAAATACATGTGATTTTTCTTGGTCACAAAGTCACAGACACTTCAGTAGTACTGGGTTACTGCTTATATTAAAAATTAAAGGAAATTCTTAATTTCAGTTATAAACTAGTGCAAATAAAAAGATCATATTTTTCTCATTGAAGCTCATGCAGCCCACAGTTTCCATACATGGATCCACCGGGGTAGGCAGGGTTAAGAACTGTAGCTAAGCTAAGGCTTTATGAATGAATTGTGTTCTGTGCAACCCTAGGCACTCATGGAATGAGACATTTTGCAGGTAGTTACTAGTAAACCTTTGGGTTCTTTTATAAAAACTACCCAAGTGTTTCATAAAAGATCTGTTTGCTTTATGTAATAAAACACATTAATATTAATAAAACTCATTCCTATGTTTCATTTTGTTCTCAAACTGCAGCCTCATCTTGACACAATATTGTTCCCCAAGCACAAGCTAGGACTGCACCAGGAAATCAAGTTGAACACTTGATGAAGATGAATCAAATAAATAAAGATTCCATGATCTAAGAGGATTTAGAAACCCTGGCTGACGGGATATCCACTTCCTCTGACTCCCAGGTTCCTTTTGGTGGCACTGGGCCCATAGAGATAATCTTCAAGGTTGTGGACAAGGTTCGGCATAAGGGGAAGAACTCTTCAGCATGTCAGGGAGGAAACATTAAACTGAGACACAGATGTGGTGACGGGCTGTCTTGGGGCTGCTCAAAAGAAGATATTCCTCCCAGTTCCTGAGCTAAAGGCAGCCTTAGGAAAGGATGTTAGGCTCTCCATTCTTTTTTAACCCAGTCAGGCCTAAGTTTCCCTCTGTCTCACTCTTCCCTAGGTCTTGACTTCTGTCTTTGGTGACAGGTTTTGCCTTGACTTATACAGTTGCTGTCCCACTCAACCACCCCTTTGCAAAAACATGATCACAGTGTCAATGGTGGGAAAGGAGCTAGCATTTTAGAAGGAAGCAAATGCATGGAACAAAAAATAAACAAACAGCAAATAAATAAACCATAAAAGACTTGTAAAAAGTTACCTGTGCAAGAGATTGGAGGAGATTAAAGGGGGAGATTTCCTTTCTTCAAACTTATATACAGCTATATTGCTGGAATTTTTTTTTTAATTAGACATTACTCTTGTATTTAAAAAGTAAAAGCAGACAGAGGCTGCAGCTACGTTGTCATTATTAATATTACTAGCCTTTATGACTTCACCTCATTTAGCTCATCTGATTCGTGAGCTCATTTTGTGGAGTAGCAGCTACAGGCCTATCAGGTCTAATCCTGTGCTTTCCGCATCCACTGGACTCTTTCTATGGCTCTATTTCAGTCCCCATTTCTGCTTTTCCACAAGTCTTTTTTTTTTTTTAAGATAAAATACTTGAAAGATCCCTTGTTTCTGTTGTTACCAATTTTTGCTTCTTGGCACCATTTGTTTGGAAACACCCTGACATTCCTTGATTACTTTATTTCCAAAGTAAATATATCCTCCTCCTCTTTAGCTGCTCCTCATTTACTAAATTACATCTCTGCTATTGCTGCGAATGCCCTCATAAATCTTTAAACTTTTGACCCATCTTCTAGTTTTGGTAGCCCTCCCAGGACGGAAAGAAACATATTGATAAACTTGTCGGAGAACCACCACAGGCTGGACAAAATGGGGAGTCTGTCCTCCCGCCTGTGGGACTTGGCAATTCTTGACTATCTCAGTGATATGGGAAAATACACAAAAACCTTCCACTCTAAATTCCTTCGCAGAAGCCAAAATTGGCTGCAGACATTCTGTGTGTTTGTGTATCCACTCAACGAATAATGTAGGCACTTGTGTATGTCTTCAGAATGTTTTCTACACAGCCACCATCTGCGTGCAAATATGATGCTATGCCCCCTCAAAGTTTTCCTAAGAATATGAGAATAGAAAATGACAATGACCTGCCCATTTGCTAGAAAGGGCAATTAAAATGAACCAAACAAAAACCACAGATTTTTTGACTCACCGCCAGTATCTAAACATGTTTCGTTCCTGTGCATCTCAAACTTTTAAAGTTAAAATACATTCGTGTATAAATCCACCCCTCAGCCACCTTCTTACACACAAAGACACAAACGAACACCAAGCTACTCACCGAACAGTTTGTGAGCGGGTCCCTCATGCTGAAATGTGTTTGGCTTCTGTCCTTTTAAACTATGCTCCAGCGTTCAGCTTTCCACACTCAGGACACACTGCCCTCTGAAGGTTGGGTGTGTCCTAGACTTCCTGCATTCAGAGGGCCCAGAGTCCTGTCAAACGCCCGGAGGAGGAAGTCCCACCCTGGACTTTCCTCCATTTATTTACTGAAATAGCAAAGAACTGCTCAGGGTCAAGAGGGCTGGCGTGAGATAGTGGGAAACATTTCTGTAAATACTTGGAGAGCAGAATACTGAGTCCTTGAGAGAAAGCCCTGAAGCTATAAAGTGTCCCCATAATTCGGCCGCTCCCTGGACTGATGCATGTTAGCTTTTTATATTAATCACGTTTTTTATTTTCTGCGTTGTCTGATGCTTGAACATGTTAAGGCCTTTTGAACTTGGGAGAGCCTGCTCCTCCATGGGTCAGCCAATACCTAGAGAGAGGAAGCAACTTGCCCTTGAGCACATCTTTGAAAAGCAACCAATCCAGGGCCCAGACCCTCTTTAGAGAGAGGAAGCAACTTGCCCTTGAGCACATCTTTGATATGCAAAGCAACCAATCCAGGGCCCAGACCCTCTTCCTCCCTTCCTTATCTGAAGCTCACAAACCAAGTCAATATATCCCTTGCTCTAATCACCCCAGCTTAGGGTACCAAACAATTAGGACCAGACCTATATAACTGTGACTACTACAGTGGAAAATTTCTAGAAAAGGCTATCAGGGAGCAGGACATACATTAACCACCCCTGAGGGTTTAACTCAACCCAGCTCTCACTCCTAGCCCAACAGGGCCAAGAGGCTAAAGTTTAGCCGCTAAACTATCAAATTAAGAAAAAATTCTTATGCTTACCCTCATATGTTTGTAATCATTCAAAAGGATAAACAGAACTAGAAATCAGCCATCAGCAACTTATACTTTTATTGCTTTCTCTGCACCAGTGGTCCCAGTTATGGATCCTTAGATTTCCATCTAATGGCCTGTTGTCCTGTGATAATCATTTGCTGGGTATGGGAAGCTTTGCTGTAATTGGGGGATCCCCCATCCAAAAGGAGCACCATCAGCAGAGCCCAGTGGAGCACTTCAGAGCTGTCCAGGTGGGCCCACTCCATTCATCTGCTTTGGGTGTGCAGGCTCCATTCTAAGTCCCTGCAACCAGAGTGGAGATGTTAGTGGTGGTACGGCACCAGAATATCACCAGCAATGGACCTCAGTACAGCAACCTTGGTACTTGAGTCCTGGCTAAGAAAGAATTCAGAGCCAAGACTGATCTCTAGCCCCCTTGTTCCTCCTCTAGGGGATCTACCACATGACTCGTGACATGCTAGGGAGGAAAGGTCAGGGGAGAGTCTGAATCACATGACCAGTGATATGAAAGGTCAGGGGGTCCAAACTGCATGACCAACAATATGCTAGGGGAGAAAAGGTTGCCCTGCAATTGTCTGTTGCCCTGGTAACCTTTGTACCTGGCCCACTGTCCTTGCTCTGCTCATACCATGCCTGTTTAACTGCCTACTACAGAAAGGAAGCACCCTTAATTAGGGACCACCATGCACACACTTAATAATGTTCTCCCCTTAGCTTTTCCAAAGGAAATTTATCACTAGAAGTGACAACACTAAGTAGCAGCTATGAAAGGACTAGAATTGGATAAGACTACCAGGAATACTGAAAGATGTGTGGAGACATTATAAACTGAGGTTAAGAACATGTCACTCAGATTCCCCTGCCCTCAGATAAACTGGGCTGGAGCCTTGGTTCTAGGGCCTGGGGCATCTCAGTGTCTTCCCCTGATTCTTGCTGCATTTGGTCTCAGTTCAAAATGGAGACATTGGCCTCCCTTGCCAGTTTCCACAAGAAATGTCATCATCCTGAAAGGAGTTTTTAGGGGTAAAATAGGCAGGTTTAGGGAGTTTTAGGAATTAGGGGGCTCATGGGGGAGAACTGCAAAGCTGGGGGGCTGGGAGCTGCCAAAAGGCATACATTCACAGAGAACTAAAGGCGCCACAGCCTAAAGGGAGAGGAAGACACCCTTCACAGAAGAAGGGGAAAGCCACAGGGAGTAGAAAAACAAAAGGGAGAAAAGGAAAACAGATTTTCACAGAGAACAGAGAATTCTACCACAGGAGGGAGAAATAGAGAGGGACCCCACGCGGGGTTTGAGCTCTGAAGCTGCTATAGCGACCAATCAGGGGCGAGTTCAGGATACAAAGAACCACAACCTTTATAAGCCTTAGGAAAGAGGGAGTTAGTGGGTCTCTCCCCCTCCCCACGTGGGAGTCTGTGCTTGTTTTCCAATAAATTTCCACCTTTTCCTATACCACCTTTTGGTCCATAGCTTCATTCTTCGAATCCACCTGGACCAGGACCCAGGAAGGAAGCCACCTTTGCATCCTGCCCAGAGGAAAATCATGCGTTTCAGTTTAATTTCCCTGTTTCAATACCACGCCTACCGTGGTGTTTGAGGCCCTCATGCAGATTGGTAGCACACTTACTCCTCAGCTGTCTCTCCCAGCAGGCTGACTAGCTTTCCCACAGGCCTCATGGCCATCTGCCCCATGGAAATATCTCCCTCTTAATACAGTATCCCTCTCCTAGACTGTTGAAAGGGCAGCAGGGTGTCCTGGCTCAATCTAGACTGAGAATTAAAGTTTGGCTATTTATTAGTAGAGGAGTGGATAAAAAAGATGTGGTACATTTACACTATGAAATACCATGCAGCAGTAAAAAAGAAGGATCTCTTACCCTTTGAGACAACATAGAGAGACCTGGAGAGTATTATGCTAAGTGAAATAAGCCTGTCAGGCCCTAGCCGGTTTGGTTCAGTGGATATAGCATCTGCCTGGGAACTTAAAGGTCTGGGGTTCAATTCTTGTCAAGGGCACATACCTGGGTTTCAGGCTCAGTCCCCAGTAGGGGGTGTGCAGGAGGCAGCCGATCAATGAGTGTCATTGATATTTCTATCTCTCATCATTGATATTTCTATCTCTCCCTCTCCCTTCCTCTCTTAAATCAATAAAAATAAAGTTTAAAAAAATAAGCGAGTCAGAGAAAGACAAGTATCACATAATCTCACTCATATGTGGAATCTAATGAACAAAACAAACTGATGAAAAAAATAGATCCAGAAACACAGAAGCATGGAACAGACCGATGAATCTCAGAGGGAAGTGGGGCAGGGGTGGGCAAACTTTTCTCGAGGAGGGCCACAATGGGTTCTTAAACTGGACTGGAGGGCCGGAACAAAAGCATGGATGGAGTGTTTGTGTGAACTAATATAAATTCAAAGTAAACATCATTACATAAAAGGGTACGGTCTTTTTTTTTTTTAGTTTTATTCATTTCAAACGGGCCGTAGTTTGATAGGGGGTGGAAAGAGATTAACTGAAGAACTGATATGCATATATACATAATTCATGGACACAGACAATAGTATGATGAAGGTCTGGGGGGTGGAGGGCGGGAGTTGGGTGGAGAGGATCAGTGGGGGGAATAGGGGAACATCTATAATAGTCTCAACAATAAACATAAATTTAAAAATAATAATAAAGTTTGGCTATTTGTTGAGTTTCTTAGAAGCATGTTTGAATGTGCAAAAAATTTTCATTTTGGGGGTTGTATCACTTATTTCTTGTCACAATAATGCTATATATTAAACAGAAAACCCAGTGACTTCCAATAAATAAATGACATCAGCTTTATTTAATTCACAATTCTGGTTTAGCTGTCTGGTTCTTCTGTTCTTCCCTATCTCACTCCTGTGAAAAAGCAGGTCATCTATACAGCTCTGCTGATTTGGGCTGAGTTTGGCAGGGAGGGCAGCTCTTCTGGGCTGGTTATGGGCTGAAGCATTTTTTTTTTCATCAGCCAGCAGTTTAACCCAGGCTGTTTTGGGGGCATGGCAGAGGAGCCAAGCGAGTGAGTGGAACTCAGACTAAGAACGGACATACTCTCACTTCAACCAGACCAAAGCCAGTCAAGTCACAGGCCCGCCCAGATTCACTGGGCTGGGGAGATTCCATTCCTTAATGGGAGGAGCTGAATGTCTCATTACAAAGGGCATAGAAAAGGGCAGAGGATTGGAATTAGTTTTACATCCAGTTTATTACAATGGTCAGTCAATACTTGTTCATGAGTGACTAGAGCAGTGGTTCTCAACCTTCCTAATTCCACGACCCTTTAATACAGTTCCTCATGTTGTGGTGACCCCCAACCATAAAATTATTTTCGTTGCTACTTCATAACTGTAATTTTGCTACTGTTATGAATGGTAATGTAAATATCTGATATGCAGGATGTATTTTCATTGTTACAAATTGAACATAACTAAAGCATAGTGATTAATCACAAAAACAATATGTAATTATATATGTGTTTTCCGATGGTCTTAGGCGACCCCTGTGAAAGGGTCGTTCGACCCCCAAAGGGGTCGCGAGCCACAGGTTGAGAACCACTAGACTAGAGAGATATGGGAGAAAGAACACTGGAGGGGGTGGCTGATACCTGTCATCCTCTCCCTTTTCCCAGCTCAGCCTCAGGGCACACACTTGGAACTCTATCGAGATTGAGGTTAGGGAGAAAAATAAGAGGAGTTAAATTCACAGAGTGTCTAGATATAGATTTGGAGACAGGGTCGTTCTCCCCTCTGACCCCACATCCCATCCTACATGTGCTCTGCCAAACACAGCGAAGCACCTCCCCCCCTCCCCCCCACCCCCGCCCT
>NW_005353838.1:2850146-2851742 GCF_000412655.1 Myotis brandtii | reverse complement strand
AGCACCAAGGCTGTGGCTGGCAAGGGCATCTTGGCAAGGAGGCTAGAGCAGGTCAACCTAAGTAAATTTGTCCTTGTCCATGTGAGAACCCTCTGAACCCCTCTGACTCCCAGAAATGGTCCAGGGAGCCTGGGAGAAGGAAGCCGAGTCCCTGTATGAGCAAGGGGGAGAAGAACCTTGTAGTTTTGGACTTAATATTAACAATCACCTTATTTGTATCTACAGGTGGATGAGTACTAGACCTGTTTTCTCAAAAATTTGGTGCCCAAGGCATCCTTTTGAGCCTCTGTCCTCAGTTTTTTTCTGGCCATATGTTTCTGGCCTGCACTCATTTTCTGGCTTTTTTCCAGCCCAGGCCTCCAGCTTGAGTTACTGTTTGACCTCTCAGATCCCAATCTTCCTGCTTCCTTTCCCAGTTACGCTCAGCATTGGCCTTCCTGGCATGGCCTCTCTGCAGAAAGAAAACCTGAAATGGACTCGGTGGGGTCTGGCCTGGAAGCCACTCCACTGCACCCCACCCGTCCTATTTTGGGCAGCCTCCAAGCGAGTCAACAACATGAGTACATATCTGTTAAGTGCTTCTAAGGGAGTGTTGAGTATCAGTATGTTAATAATGAAGCAGGAATTTAGAGGGAACATAGGCAGGCTTAGGGATTTTTTTGAATTGGGGTCCATGGAAAAGCAAGGGGCTACAGGCTGGGAGAAGGTACATTTCCATAACACAAGCAAGCCAGGTGCAGTTATATCTCCATAAGACAAGGGAGCAGCAACAGTTGCATTTACATAAGACAAGGGAACTGGAAGTAGCCAAGAAAGGTCTATATTTACAAAATAAAGAAAAGGAAGCCCTTCATTCAGATGGAAAAGAAGAAAGCCCAGAAGGAATAGGGGAACAATGGGGAAGGAGGGGGGAGAACCTCACATGTCCCATGTGAGGTTCAACCTTTAAGCCCAGGAGTTACTATAGTAACCAACTTGAAGGGGAATATTGACCAATCAGAGGGGATATCAGGGACCAGGATCTGCAGCTTTTATAAGCCATAGGGAAAGGAACCCTGTGGGACCCTTTTCCCCCTCCCTACCTGGGAGTCCATTCTGTGGGACTCTTCCCTTTCCCCACATGGGAGTCTGTACTTGTTCTTAAATAAATCTCCACCTTTGCTATACCACTTTCTGTCTGTGGATTCATTCTTTGATTCCGGCGGACAAAGAATCTGGTTCCAGTCCAAAAATTCAGAATCAGTAAGAAACAGGAGCCCAAATGTAATATAGGCTAACAGCAATTCAAAACTTGGCTTGGAAATTTCTTTAGTAGCCAAAGAATGCAAAGAATTGGAAATAGCACATGAATTAAATTAACACTACTTATTAAATAGCTATGTATTAAATAGGAATCTGTTTAAATACCTTATGATAATACAGGCTCACCTATAGAGGACTTCCATCTGCCGGTGCTATTCTAAGTGCATTACAAATATTAGCTTATCTACACTAATAAAAGACAGACATGCAAATTGACCATACCTTCCCTATGCCTTAAGCCACGCCCACCAGCCAAGCAGAGCGACTATATGCAAATTAACCCAACCAAGATGG
>NW_005353838.1:2841897-2849632 GCF_000412655.1 Myotis brandtii | reverse complement strand
GAGCTCTGCTCAGCCACAAGCCAGGCTGATGGCTGCCAGTACAGCAGTGGTGGTGGGAGCCTCTCCTGCCTCCTCAGCAGCGCTAAGGATGTCCGACTGCAGCTTAGGCCTGCTCCCCGCTGGCAAGTGGGCATCCCCCGAAGGCTGCCAGAGGGATGTCTGACTGCCAGCTTGGGCCCGATCCCCCAGGAAGCGGGCCTAAGCCAGCAGGTGGACATCCTCCGAGGGGTCTCAGACTGTAAGAGGGCATAGGCCGGGCTGAGGGACCCCCCTGAGTGCACAAATTTTTGTGCACCGAGCCTCTAGTTTAATCATAATAGCAATCATTTGAGGTAGATATATACTATTTTGATCCTTATAATACACATAGGGAAACTGAAGCATGGGATGGCAAGTGACTTAACCAAAGTCACGTGGTTGGTAGTGGCATGGCTGGTATTCATCTGACTCCAGTGCTTCCAGCCAGCCAACCCAAACAATGGGGCACAAAACATCCAAGAAATGAGGACAGAATATAAAACTTTTAACTATATGTACTGACTTAAAAGCAAGTTGCAAAGGAATATGATTCCAGTTGGGTTCACGTACAAGAAAAACAGATATACTAGACAGACAATAGCTTATCTCTGAAGGTTGGGAGTATAGAGGACTCAGTTTCTAGGTCCCACACATTTCTGTGTAATTTTAATATTTGAAAAAAAATTATTGATTTTTAAAGCAAATAAGACAAACATTTTAAAAAGAATAACAGTTATGCTAACTTTAATTTTTAAAAAGGGAGAACTGATAAGTAAAATGCTGACAGCAGGCCTTATTCATATCTCCGGGACTTTGTATAATGCTGTGCCTTCTACCTGGAAGTCCTTCTGCCTTTATGTTGGCCTAGCTAACTTTTTTTTTATCTCTAATGTCCAGCTTTTGTCATTTTCCCCAGACTCAGTAAGCACACTCTTGCCTTTGTCCTGCTATCTGTTACGCACCCCTCTTTTGATTTATTTATCCCATTATGTTGAAATTACTTATTAAATGGTGTGCCTCCACACTACTCACAAAGTACCTGGAGCAAAGTAAGTGTTCAATAAATAATTGTTTTCATTAGATTGAATTCAATACTAATGAGAAATGACCCCATTAGCTAGTTCTCCATTGACAAGACAGGGAGCATTGTTTGTGGGTAGGCCTGTATCCTCCGTTCTCAGGAAGCAGAGTTCAAAACACTGAGAGGGAAGATAAGTGTGACCTACCGGACAGGAACTCTAAAATGGGAAGTGGCTCAAATGCACTTGGGAGTCTCTGACTCTGATTAAAAATGGCCTTGACAAGCAGGAAACTGAGACGGAATCACAAGAATCCCATGAGACCACTTGGAGAACTTTCTTGGAGATTTGTTGGTTAAAAAGATATAAACAGAGGAGGCAAAAAGAGTTTTGGGACCAAGGATAAAATCAGAGAGTGACCTAATGCTAAGAACAAATTTAGGAAAGGCAGAGTCTAAAATGAGCCAGGTTCTGCAAAGTTTACCGAAAGCATCTAAGAGAATTTTCAGAATATCCAAAGCACAAAGAATGTAAAGGGACAGCACCTGGGCTTGGGGCAGCTGGCCAGTGCTCAGATGACTGTGTGAGCCGGGTGGCTTTGCCAGGCTGCTGGGTTCCAGGGGTGAGAGGGTCAGGCAGAGAGCAGCTGGGAGCCAGTGCACCACACCTTTCAACCACTTTTTTTCCAGGACAAACTTCGACGTGGAGGACACATCTTTCATATCTTCCCAAGGCCATCCCACTTCTGAGTCCTGGACGAAATCTAGTCCTTGGCCTGTTTGATCTGACAGAGGACCAGTCTGGTCTCTGCTGCCATTTCAAGCATGTGAGAGCTGCAGAGAGTATGTACAAGACATGACATCACCCCCACCAATCACCCTCAGGGGAAATGTAGAAGCAATCTCACTCTAGCCAGATTACTTTTTATTTTTAGTCTCTGGTTGCTGCAGTAATTAGTTTCCTTCATTTCCATCTCTCTTCAAAGCTGGAAGATACATTTCTAAAACTTTCCCTTAATGCATATGTACATTTTAAAATGTACCTTTGTCCAAAGCCTCAGGACAGAAAAAAAAATCTATCTAATTTAGAACCACTAATGGGTGTTTTAAACTCTAGTAGGAGCAGTGGGCGCACACACAGATAGTGTTATTCTTAACAGCCAGTCTAATTTGCAGCATCTAAAGTAACTTTTATGCTCTTCTCACGAATTATATTGTAGTTTTTTAAATTGCACAAAATGAGCTTTTTACCACTTTCTGCTTCATAAAAATTACCTGATTTTTAAATCAAAGTCCAAATGGCCATAATTAGCTTACTTTATATATACAAACCAGCCTTGTATTCAGTGGATTAGGGTTGAATTTTCATTGTGCATGTTCAAGTTTCATATACTTTAATATAAAATCTCCAGGTGTTAATGGAGAATAAAAATGAAATCAAATAGATTAATTTGCATAAGACAAATTAGTATAAATTTACTTTTCCCTAATAAGCCCTAGGAAATGAAGACTAATGGACAACTAATTAACAATCAAGTCATCCTACAACAGTGATCTATGGCTTTACCTTCCAAGAAGAGCATAAGAACAAGGGTATTTTATAAATACAGATTCATCTAAATTACATTATATCTTCATTTGCTCATCTATGTTAATATTCATGTGCCATTACTTAACATTTTCTAAGCTCATCTAAGACAAGTTTTAGGGATTTTAATTAAAATGCACACTGGGATGTGTAGTATAGAATCACTTTAGTCACCAGGCATTTTTGCATATGTAAATAAAGGGCCACCACAGGATTTATTTGCCTTTTCCACCTTGGTTACACATCCATGTTATAAATCATCGGTTTATAGTTATTTACTATAAATCACTGCCAGGCTATGGAGATGGGATCTTAGAGAGAAAACAAAAGCACTCCAAGTGGTTATTTATCCTAGTTCCCTCTGTGGCAGGAGCTGAGGGCCTGGGGGATGGGCATGGGGAGGAGCGGGAGCTTTCTCTTCACTCTATTTCCTATAGCATTTTTGCAATTTTATATGATATGCTTGTATCACTTATTCAAAAGTATAAACTAATGTATTTTTTAAAGTCACTGCACACCCCTGGGGCTGAAGGCACACAGTGTATAAAGCCTGTTTACTAGGAACTTAGCTTAGTCAACCAGCCCTCTGTGGTGTACTTATTAAAAATCTTCCCCTCATGTCTGTTTACTCAAATTTTAACCCCTTACTCAGCTTTCCCCACAACTCTTTGTAAAGGTTTTCTGGAAAAATCACTGTTTTATTTTGTTGTGCCTCTCTGTAACATTTTGCACAATTGATAATTCATTGACGTCTATGCATTCATTCTCTCACTATTCAATGAGGTCGTAGAGGCCATCATCTTTGATCTAGGCATTATGAGGGATACAGAGATGAACCAGCTCCCTCTTTCAAAGAGCTCAGTGTGATGAAGGAGGTTACATTACACTGATAGGTTATATAAAGGAGGCCTTTACAGAAATGTGAGGGGAGTTCCAAAGAGGCAGCCAGCTCAGCCTGCTTGGGAAAGGGGGGAATGCCAGAAAACGTTGGCAAGAGATGGTCACGCTTGCTGAGGCTTGAAGGGCATGTATTAATTGTCCGGCATAAGAAAGTGTGTGTTGGTATATTCAGATGATTATAAATCTCTTAAGAGTGCCTTGAGCGTAAAGTTTGTCTGGGACCTTATAGTTAATGAGTCTGGAGAGACAGACAGAGGCCAGACACAGGAAGCCTTGGGTGCCATGTTTTTACTTTTACCCAAATGTAACTGGAGCCACATAGGGGTCTTTTTTCATGTAGGATTTTGAACACATTTGCAGTATTTAGATGTGCATTTTAGACTGATCACTCAGAGTGGTATGAAGACTCTAAAGAGGGCTGAGATAAGAATCAGGAAGGGTGGGAGCCTGTTGCTAGGAACTGGGAGACAAATGGTGAGGCCTTTTGGGAGGGGTAGAGTTTTAAGATGGAACCAATAAGATTTGGTGATGGATTGGGTTGGGAGTAAACAATGAAGGAAGTAGGAGGATCTAGAATGAAGCCCAGGTTTCCGGTAGCCTCTTGTGATTCCCTTCTCTGTGGCCTCCATGGGTAGCACTATAGGGCAAGAATTAATAGTCTAGGCTTCAGAGTGTAAAAATGTGTGTTCAAAAATTGGCTACATTATACATTAGTGTACCAATTTTGGGGGAAATGTCTTAATCCCTTTAAGGTTCAGTTTCCTAACGTCAAATGAAAGAAATAACAACACATACCTCATAACAGAGCATATGTAGTAAATATTCAGTAAAAACTAGCTGCTATTATTTCTGCTATCATTATCATTTAAATTATTTTTCGCATAATAAATTAAGGCACTATTAAAGATAATTATATATTATACATATAAAATACTAAAAATACAACTATTGTAGTTCAAAAACTTATAAAAACTAATATAACTATTCTACTCATCAAACAATTTAGAATTCTCAAGTTTCAGCTAACGCATTTTCTCCTTTCACTAAATTTCCCTTTAGTAGGCTGAGGTGTTTTGTATTACTTTATTGCTCTTAGAACTCAAAGATGGCATTCTCATTTACAAAATAGTCCTTGTTCCATCTAAACATCTGAAAATTTCATTTGAGACATATTTAGGGTTTTGAAAACAAATATATGTTGATTTAAAAATTATCTCAAAGTTACAAGCTACAAGTCCAATGCACAAATTTTCTTCTCACACCTTAATATTTTAGTGCATATTTCCTATAAACAAGGAATTTCTCCAACAAAACCATGATATAACCATCAAAAGCAGAAATTTAACACTGATTCATTACTACCATTCACTCCTCAGTCCCACCAATTATCCTAATTACGTTCTCCACAGCAACAAGGTCCCATTCAGCATCATGCCTTGCATTTAGTTGTCATGTCTCTTTAGTGTCCTCCTCTCTGGAACAGTTCTTTTGTCTTTCCTTGACTTTCATGCTATTAACATATTTGGAGATCACCAGATAATCATTTTGTAGATTGCCCTTCAATTGCATTTATCTGGTATTTGCTCATGACTAGATTCAGGCTATGCATCTCTGGCAGGAATGTTATAGAAGTGATGCTACTTTCTTATTGTATCCAATCAAATGACTCATGATTTTATTTGTCCCATGACTGATGGTGTTGTCTTGATTAAGATGGTGTCTGTCAAGTTTCTTCATTGTAAAATGACTACTTTTGCCTTTGCAGTTAATAAATGTTTTATTATCTTGAAGCTATGCTAGTACCTTGTTCCTCATCAAACTTTCAGTTTATTCATTTATTAATATGTATGAACTCACTGTTTTCCCATTTGATTCAGGGCTTTATAATTCGTTACATAATGTAATTTTGGTGAACAAAATATCTTACATTTGACCTGGGAGAGTCCCTTCAACTTTGCTCTGTGTCCTTACACCATTTTCCCATCAATTTTGAGCCCCTTCTTGCTTCCTATCCAACAAGATGTTCCATCCGAGCTGTGCTTTCCTGCCTCAGCCCCGAATCAGCCACTTTCTCAAAGAGCCCTGGCTCAGTTCAGTGGAAAATGGATTTAGAAACCAGGATCTGGGCACTAGATGTTCTCATTAGGGAGTCACTGGTTGTAGGCCCCGAGGTGTATAAAAACACTCACATATGCAGATAGACACTCACATCTATATTTTGATATCTATCTATATATTGAAAATCATAGTTTACATGGATACCTATAAGTTTAATTAAATACTTCTAAATTCATTCAGTTTTCTCTTCCTCCATATTTGTAACTCCCTTTTCTAACAGTGAAAAACTGGCTTTCAAATTTACATATTTAATCCATCCCCCTACATGTAAGCGGTTTCCCCTGCAGCCACTCTGATTTTCCATGCTCCAGCCTCCCTCGCCAGGCTGCTCCTCTGCAGAGATGCCCTCATCACCCAGCTCGGGCTCCATACCTCATGCCGGCCCCCTGGCGTGGACATGCTCTTCGCCCCATCCTGATTCTCCATGCTGTGTTGTCCTCTGCAGATGCCTCCACAACCCCACTTGGCCTCCATTACCCCACTTTGGGCAACAAGGACTCCCTCACTTGGCACTGACATCCGTCCTGCTCTGTCCCATTAAAGGCTTTGGGATTGAAGAGTTCAGCAAGAGAAAAGAAGGAAAGGAAGAGAGAAAGAGGCAGAAGGGAAGGTCATCATTATCATTGACATCATTGTATTTCTTCCTATCTTTATCAGTGTGTTCTTTGCTGGTGTATCTTCATCCTTGTATCCCTCTAATGTGGGAATTTCCCAAGGTTTGCTATAGTAGGAAACAGAGAAATAACTCAGAGCTCAGATTAAGTTATCTGCATAACTGCTTTCTGGCTCTGAGACCATAGCAAGGTTCTTATTCTCTTTGTGCACCTGTCTCCTTATCTGAAAAAGAAAGGAAGAAATGACAATGGTACCTAGTTTTAGTCCCATCTTTACAATTTTTGGTAGACATTTCTACATGAATGGACTCTCATTAGCTCAGTTTCAAAATGTAAAAATCAGCTCATTTTCCTCTTTCATATTCCTCAAAACTTATTCATCTTCTTGAAGCTCCTATTTCTCCTATTTATGTAAATAAAAACATTCATTCTGCAAGCATTTATTGAGTGCCTACTATGCAGCCAATGTGGTAGCTAACAATCCTCCTCCTATATAATAAAACCCTAATATGCAAATCGACCGAATGGCAGAACAACCAGTCACTATGACATGCACTGACCACCAGGGGGCAGACACTCAATGCAGGAGCTGCCCCCTGGTGGTCAGTATGCTCCCACAGGGGGAGCACCACTCAGCCAGAAGCTGGGTTCATGGCTGGTGAGCACAGTGGCGATGGCGGGAGCCTCTCCCACCTCCGCTGCAGGTGGGCAGTAAGGAGCAAGGGGTCCTGGACTGCAAGAGCCCCAGACTGCGAGAGGGATGTCTGCCTAAGCTGGCAGGCGGACATCCCCCAAGTGGTCCCGGACTGTGAGAGGGTGCAGGCTGGGCTGAGGGTCCCCCCCCCCACAGTGCACAAATGTCATGCACCGGGCCTCTAGTCCAGTTATAAAAAGGCAAGGTCTTTGCCCTCAAGATGGTTACAATCAAGTGGAGGAGGAATGTGTAAAGTACTCTGATGGAGTGAAATGGATGTACCTTTTTTTCTCTAAGAAGAGCACTACATTCTAAGAGACTGAAGCTTTCCAGGAGGAGGTGATTCTTATGTTAGTCTTGAAGGTCAAACAAGAATTAGCTAGATGGAGAAGAGGGAAAAGGCCTTGGAGGCAGAGTGAGCAGCATGGATAGGTACTGGAGACATAACATGGCCTGGTCCATTCTTAGACCATAGACTTGAGAGCAGGATTGAGAAAGGCCATGGAGAGAGATGAGCATGGAATGGGAGGTGATAGGGGTCAGGCCACCAACAGACAGGGAGGCTGCTAAGGGCCTTACTCACTGATTCACACTATGCCAGTGGTTCTCAACCTTCTGGCCCTTTAAATACAGTTCCTCATGTTGTGACCCAACCATAAAATTATTTTCGTTGCTACTTCATAACTGTAATGTTGCTACTGTTATGAATCGTAATGTAAATATCTGATATGCAGGATGGTCTTAGGCGACCCCTGGGAAAGGGTCGTTCGACCGCCAAAGGGATC
>NW_005353838.1:2823891-2841382 GCF_000412655.1 Myotis brandtii | reverse complement strand
AAAAACTCTAAAGATCCTTTTGAACTCATTTTTGGTGATATGGCTCCAAATGGCCTGGCATCCTACACATTACTTGCTTACTAGCTTACTGAAGAATCGTTACTAGTTTCCTGGGTCAGCGAAACTAACAGGAGCGAAGAGCTTAATCCTGGTGAATGTAATTAACTGCTGTAACTCAAAAAACTAGGGCTGGTAATTGCCATTTCCTTTCCTTTAACTTCCTCACTCGGTAGCATACCATCCCTTACCCACTCATAAGAAAATTTTCCTCTGAGATTTTCAGCCTATTCTTAAAACCCAAACCTCTCAATTACTAGTTCCACTACCCATATATCTTCCATCGCTCTAGTCTGCAATGTATTTAATTATTGAATTGCTTGAGTTGATTCCTTTTAAACCTGTGTCCTTGCAAGCTCCCAGCGGGTTAGGTGGGGAATGATGTAGTGAACTTGGAAAACAGAATCAATCATTGATGTATTAGATTTATTGAGGGTCTTCCCTACGAAGGGCAACTGATATGGCTTATAGCACTAAGCAATCTGATGTTGAAAAGAGGAAAAATAGAATAAAAACTACAGGAGTAAAAATATAAGATCTGAAGGAAAAATTAAAGGAAGTAGATAAGGAAAGAAAACCATTGGAGAATTCAAATGCAGTAGAAATATGGGTAGACTAAATCTTCAAATGCAAACATTGGAAGAAGCATAATATACCAGGAAGATATGTATAAGTTTTGAAATCACTCAGGTCTAGGGTCAAATTTCAACTCTATTGCTTGCTGGCTGGGTAAATTACTTCTTTGAGCCATAGTTTCTGTATCAATAGGTTATGGGTGACTGTGGTGTTCTGTTATATGTTTAACAACTGGCTCTTTCAACAAACAAACAAAACCTTGATTTGCAGCTTTTGTCAATTTCCAAAAGTAAATACTCCCACCATGTCAGATTTCAAGCTACCAGTGCAATGTCACTGAACAGAGTTGGGAAGAAATGCACAGTAGTCACCATTATATAGTATTCTCATCCCTGCAAATACAATAGGTATAAATACCTCAAAAGTACAGATAATGAAATGTGGGAAAATAATTAGGAAGAGATGTTTTTGAGTATTACATTTTAAAATATAATTTTAAATCGTAAGTATATAATGTTTAGTAATGGCCATTTAATAACATCTTGCAATATTTCAGGAAACTTAAGAATCAGCTCAATCAAGCTTTCTTCAGGCATGTGTTCTAGTGATGTTGTCTGTGAGTTCAATGTTAATTCATTTACAATATATGTTAAATAAAGTGTCTTTAAACAAAAGCATATATAAACAAGGTTATGTATTGATTAGTATATGAAAAAGTGTCCAAGGGCTCATGGGAACCTAACCCTGTATTTTTTCTTGGAGCGATCGTTCGTGATAACTTTACAGAACATCACTGCTGTGAATAAAGAGAGTAGAGTTGTATCACTCTTTTAGGGGATGGCTTGATTGAGACAATTCTGCACTTAGCACAGTGACTCGTACCTAGTAGGAAAGCCCTAAGGTTTCTTCTCCTTTTCATTTCACCTTCCCTGTGCTGGGTAGTGCTATGCTAAACCAGGCAGGCTCACTCAGATGCAACCCGAAGTTATGCAACCTACAAAGCAAGTATTATTGTTGTTGGATGCTCGCCTCCTCCAGAGAGGTGCTTTGGAAATTGCAATCATCCATCAATTCACAGTCCTTGAGATAGATGCCTATGAACTACACAGAGAGAGGTGCTAACAGTAACAATAAAACGAACTGTATTCAGCCAGGAAGTTTGCCTTTCTCGCTAAGGTTCTCCTCTGGCTGATAATTGCCAATTTGTCATATTTTTTCAAGTTACTTTCCTTGAAGGAACTTAGAGGCTCTTCCTGTCCCAGGTCTCAGCATCATCACAGCAAAACCTGCTACTTCTCATTCTCTATCCTGACTTACATTCTTGTCTGTGGGTTGAATCCTCAGTAATACTTAGTCCTTTATTTCTTCCAATAGCCATGTACCCATCATCCTGCCTTGTCATGTGATAGCCTACCACCCCTGTGGTCACCGATGACCCACTCCAAGTTGGTTATTTTTTTCAGTCATAGCTAGGATGGACATTAGTTAGCCCATGTTCTTTATCTTCTTTCTAAAGATGACAACCAATCAAATGATGCTATCCCCTGCTTAAATTCCTGACAGTTTTCCACTACTCATGCCCTAAAACTCACCGGTGGGATACAGGCCCTCTATGATCTGTCCCTCCCTACTTTTCGAATGACATCACCTGCACTCTCCCATTGTTTACTTTCCTTCACCCACATTGGCCTCTGGCTGCTTCTTGAACTTCCAAGCATGGAGCCTTAGTGTTTCAGGTTCCCAGTGACCTGCAACCACCCAAGATCCTCCCCGAGCTGCTCTTGTCAGTTCTTAGTCCAAATCACCTGTCTGGGACGTGACCGTCCAGTCTGAAGAGTCCTAGCAGTTACCCTGCTTGTCAGTTCTTAGTCCAAATCACCTGTCTGGGACGTGTCTGTGACCGTCCAGTCTAAAGAGTCCTAGCAGTTACCCTGAAACCACCTTGTTTCTTCATTAATTTTATCCTTTGTCACCATGTGAAATTACCTTGAATTGTGGGCTGAATTGTGTCCCCCAAATTCATGTTGAAGTCCTAACCTCTCGCTCCCCAGGAGGTGACTGTTATTTGAAGATAAGGCTCTCAAACAGATGATTAAGGGGGAGGTGGTAAAGTGTAAAAGGGGTCAAATATATGGTAACAGAATGAGATGCGACTTTGGGTGGTGAGCTAGCAATGCAATATACAGATGATGTATCATAGAAATGTACTTGAAACCTATATAATTTTACTAACCAATGTCATCCCAATAAATAAAACAATTTTAAAACAGGTGATTAAGGTACCTTTCCCATTTATGAATTCTATGTGCACACCCCTAAAAGCCCCAGAAATAAATTGTACATATGAATTAGTGTTTATTGCAGAAAATGGAGAATTTTTGCTTTTTGCCAAATTATGATACCCTTGAAACTTTGTCTTGTCCCTTTTTTGGGAAACATTAATGTAATAAATATTTTATCAGTGTTTAAAAATAAAAAGACATGATTAAGGTAAAATAAGGCCCTGAGGGTGGGCCCTAATCCAATAAGACTGCTGTCCTTAACAAAAGAGATTAGGACACAGACAGATATGCAGAGAAAAGATCATGTGAAGACATTTGAGAAGGCAAGAAACCAACCTGCCGACCACTTAACCTCGGACTTGTGGTCTCTAGACCTGGAGTAAATACATTTCTGTTGTTTAAGTCACCCAGTCTGTGGTATGTTGTTATGGTGGCCCTAGCAAACTAGTCCTCCTTGTTTCTTTGTTTTGTTCTTTCCTTCACTCGAGTGTAAGTTCCATGAAAGCAGGAACCATATGTCTTATTCACCCTTCTATCCTCAGTGCCTATAACAATCCTCAGCACCTAGTAGGCTCTTTATATTTTTAACTGATTGAATGGTACAGTCAGGGACCCGAACCTTTGTTGCTTAAGTTATTTTTGACTATGTAAATATTTTCATTGTTCATTAAGTTGAAAAAGAAAACTTCTTGCCTAAGAAACTGCTTCAAAACTTAGTCACAAGCGCTGGAGCTTAGACCTTCTTGCCCCATTTTTTACAATTCTGTTCATTAAGTCTCCAGATCATCAAGCCTTCTCCTCTCAGTTCCTCTTGGTTTATTTGTAGACACTTCTCTAGCCCCAGTCCTTCATCTTCCTCCCCTGATGCCCTTCATGCCCAGGTCTGGGAAGCTAGTAGGATAGGTGGTTTCCCTTATTGAGCCTGCCACGACACCCCTCAGCACCAGTGAGAGAAACTGGCACCCACGACAGGGAAATGCTGAGCTCACAAAGAGTTAGAGATGAAGTGCATCCTCATGCTATCTTGCTTCTTAGCAGAAGGAACACTAATGGCTAAAAACAACTTCTACCAGCAACAAACATTTATTGCGATGCTCTGGTGAAGCTCCTGGAATACCATCCATCTTCTGCTGCTTATTCTGTTTGCTCCAGGCAGCTCTCTCTGCTCTGCACGTGGGCCTGACCCCTGCCACCTGGCAGCTTTCTCAGTTCAGCCAATGGGAGGCATGAGAAAGCAGGAAGAGAGAGATGTCAGGGTATTCCCCCCACCCAGGTTTACAGTGCCCACAGGGTGTCCTCTACTCCATGCTGCCTGCTCTCCTGGCTTCTGGTTAGAGCCATGGGTGGCAATGACTTCTCATGTTTGCTGGACTCTGGGTCCCTTACTTTCCTGTGTTTGATCTTATAATCCTACCCAGGCCTCAGAAAGTAGTCCTTTTATTGAATTTTTTTTTCAACTCAACTATCTGACAGTGCTTTCTGTTTCCTGCCCGGACTCTGACTGATAGAGGTTTTATATACTTTTTTGACTTCAATGTTTAGGAATAATACAACTTTTGTGTTCTTTTGCTACAGCAGCTTTGGGGATAATCAAAGGTGTGGTGCTCAGGCCGCAATCACTGTGGTGGTTTTGAGGGACCACCTGCGTCCCAGTAGATCTGGTCCCCTCCCCCTACCCAGCATGGTTGTTCTGCCAGCTCTCACTGTTGTTGCACTGTTGCCACTGCTCCTGGTGAAGCAAGTGCAGGGTTTGTGGGAGCAGAATTAGGGCAGAAATAACATGGGCCGACATCGGAGGAGGCAGATTGGAGGTGGCCCAGCAGCAAGGAAAGGGGCCTAGAGAGAAGCGGAGCTGCACTGTGGCTATCTGGGAAGATGCTTGTTGAGTTAGACTGTGCTGTGCTTACAGAAGCAGAAGAGCCCATGGCTTCCCAGAGCGGTGCATTTGCTTAGTGTCTATCTTTTTATGCCTCAGAGAAATTTTGGCAGTCTATTAGAACAACTCATGCTTGGAATCAGATTGTTGTTGGGGTGGTTAAATATTTATAAGATTTTCCATAGGGAGTCTGCTTTATTTTTCATAACATTGGTGATGGTGGTGGTATGTCTGGTGGAATGTCAGTGCTATTTTCATGGCTTTTGAGATACTAGATGACATCAGCTAGAGGAGGAGGAGGCAGCTGGGGAAGACAAAGTGACAGAGCAAAGATAAGGAGGGAGAGAAGGCCTAACAAAGTGGGGCAGGGGCCCAGAGAAGACATGTCAGCCAAGCTTGTATGGCGTGTGCTGGACATACACCAAGCGGGGCAGTTGTGTGTGTTATCCTGTGAGTCGGTAGTCCTAAGGGCCTCTTTATAGTTTGGAAAATCAGCAGAGTCTGATATATTTGAACAGATATCTCTAAAAATCATATTTTTCCAGAATGAAGTACTACATAATATTTAACATTGAGTTCTTATAGCTTAATTTTCAAAGAGATACTTTAATGTCATGATTTTGTTAAATGAACATTTGTTAAGTGGAGCACAGGGTGAACTGAGGTTCAACAACAGATCACAAAAGAAATTGCAATACAGAAGTTTATTATCCACTGGTCCTGGGGGAAGTACATGGCATGCCTCAAGAGGCCACATGGGAAGGAAAAGACAGGTGCAGACAGAGTGAGACAGGACCAGGGGTCACATACCTTTATTAGGGCCCGGGAGTGGAGTGCTTTGGGGTTCCTGGGCTAAGCCAGATTAGTCAATTCAAACCAGAGAGCAAGGTTTTGGTAAGCCCCGCAGGGGTCTCATCTAGGGTGCGTAGGCATACAGGTGCTGGGAGGCAGGGGAGACTGTTGGTCACCAAGGGCTGTTGGGGAGGTCAATCAGGAACTTACATTTGCTTGTAACCCTATGGGCTGCTATCCAGGGCATGCATGGGCATGAGGGTGTCAATTTCAGGTCCCTGCAGGCCACTTGGCCAAACAAAATAGATGCCAAGGTAGCCATACCGGGGAGTAGCTCAGCTAAACTCTCGACAACATAACATATATGTAACATATAACACTCTCGCTCAGTCATCATAGTGATTATTGGAATTTGAGGAGCCTGCGAGAAACCAGTCGGGTGATGTAAGCCCAGAAATGTCTTGCCCAGGAAGGCGAGGCATGTCACCAACTCAAGCTGGTGGTGCGTACAGAAAAGGGCACTTACACTGCACTCTTAATGCTTATCTTTATTATGAAAGTGTTTCCAAAGTAAAATGATCCTCATAATAACAATTGTGTCCAGAGAACAACAATGAATAATTATATTTTCATATAAAAATCAGCACAACAACAGTACATAAAGTAATTCTAATTGGCTAACAGTACACCATTCCACTTCTGACAGATGCTCAAGCACTGAACTGTCTTACGAAAAAAGTAAGGTTTTGTCACCTATCCTATTTCTCACTGCAAGTCGAAAAAAAATCAAATCCAAAAACTAACCACCTCGCCCTTGCATGACAACAAATGGCTATTGAGGTCACTGATAATGTGGGCAAACAAAGAGCTGATGGGAGTCATGAGCTAGCAGCACTATAAAACTTTTGGGAATCAAACTTGGACCGTGTGTTCCATGTTTAAATTAATGAAGCTCTAAGTTAAAGTTCCAGAATCATCACATTACTCTTCCTATTACAGAGCTAATTTCTCTTTGGCAACTAATCTTGAAAAAACCCTTTTTTAACGGGCAGTTTTACAATGACAGTTTAAAACATTACTGTAGACTCCCCAAAATTATCTCCATAAAATCTATTTTCCCCCCCACTTAACATAGAAATCAAACCAACAGCTGTTGCGCTTGGTATCCAGGCCATGCAGAATACACCAACATAGAAAGCCAACCTTTCATGGACCTGTGTTCAGGGAAACAGGCTTATGTGGACACAACACTTTTTAAGAAAAATGGCATCAGGCAGAAAAGGAAGTGGGGTACAACTGATCCAAAGGCTATGGGAAATTGACAGCAGAAAAGTGACAATATTTTGGCATCCTTTTATCAAGAGTCCCAGGAGGCTGAAAGGAATGTGAGTGAATGAGATAAACACAGATGTTAGGCTAATAGGTCCCCCCATCATTTCCTGCGCAATCTTGAGAATGCCTGCTTTTGTGGAGACACAATACAATATGCCATCTGGCTGCAGAGATTTTTTATTTCTTTGATCTGATGAGGTCTTAGCTTGTGGCCATTCAGTAATGTGTTCTTTTCAAAGGCTTCAGGTTGAACTCAAGTTCGAAATACCTGGAAATACTATGGTTCTCTTTTGGGAGTTTGCAGATCTAAACAACAGTTACTTATGATGTTTTATGTTCTTTAATATAATTTTCTTCATGAAAGCCAGCACCAGGTATGCTCCCTCTGAGTATATATTAGAAAAGTTCCAAAGGCATAGAGTGGGCAAGTGGACAGGCCTCCTCAGCATTTACTGGGCGCCCCCTAGGGGAGAGAAGGGGACCCTGCGCTCAGAGGCAAACCAGAGGACTCTCTTCAGGATTATGACTGAAGAACTAAAATGTGGCCACAGTGTGAACCGATGCTAATTACTATTAGGTAATTTGAGAATGGCATAATTTCATTTTACCAAGAGAAACTTAAATTGACTCTGGGGCCAACAATATCTTCATTAAAAACATATCCTGCTGCATTTTGCATGACTTTAAGAACTCTTTATGATTATTGACAGTATTCTTCCATGGATAGAATGCTAGACAGCAAATGCAGTAACTAGAGCTAACTGCATTTTCTTTTCACACAAGTTACTTAGAGACTGAAAGTGCTGTGTCATCACTTTATCATCAGGCTGACTTTGATCTGATTTTTTCTTATTTGAATGTTAGAAACATTTCAGGGCTATTATTATTTATCAGCAAAGCAGGAATCAGCCAGAGACAAAGAAAAAAAAGTAAGCTAATTGGAATCTTAAGAACTCAAATAGCACATGAAATGTAAACATATAACCTTTTTTTTCCTTAACAGATTTCTTGAACCTCTCTGGACATAATGACATCATCACACATACTGATAAACAGAAACTTTTAACACCTTTGGATTTATTCTGTATACTTTTTATACTTCAAATTAAGAAAAATACTCAAATATTCAGGCAACTTTGGTATTAACATTTCCAAGAAAGGAATAAAAATAACTATCAACAAAAAATCATGAATAGATTGGGAACAATCAAGACAGGTGTCCATAACGTTCTTTTATGAAGAGCTCTTGCAAAGACTCAGGTATGTTGAAATAAAAATCTCATTTTTTACTTCTATCTAAGGTGAAAGTATTTAATTTGCTCAAATTCAAGCTCTAATATATGGAAAGTTTGGCAATAGAACTGGACATTTAGAGGTTCAATCACCATTTGGCTAAAGGTGATCTAATCTTATTTCACTAGTCATTTCTCTTACCCAACTGCTTGCTTTCTTTGGAGAATCAACCTTTCTTCCCAGTTTACCTTCGTCAGGTGTGTTTCATTATCTCATGGTACCTCAGAACACCATTATCTAGCAGCCTAGCAGGAGTTAGATTTTACTGTAATAAAATCCTGGGGTGAAGGAGCAATCATACGCAGGTTTTTCTAACATAGTTTAATAACCCAACATACTGATAGCTATGCCCTTATTCTTAACACTCACAGGACTCAATTTAGGAATGAGAACTGTACTTGGCATATCTGCTGACTGTAGGCCCTCTATGATCTCTAGAATCTGCAATATTTAGCTCTGAGGCCGAGAGACTGAAAAGATTCGATGACTCTCAGCTGTGTGTGTAGCATGAACAGGAAGAGGCAGGAAGTTTCTATTGTACATAGTGAATGGGTTTTTATGAAAAGAATATGGATAAGGATGAATTAGTGATATTTTGGTTTTATCACATTTTTGAAGAAACATACATATACATACATAGATCACACATTGATATCATTTACTGACCCAAGGCCAAAATTCTACTCAATTTTCTACTTTTCCCCCCACTAAGAGATCTAGAAGAGCTATATAACATTAGAGAATAAAGTATAATTTTTTTCTAGAGTCCTTCCTACATACCCTTAGTATCCTGGGAAAGTTTGAATGTGACCAGGAGGAAGGAGATATCAACACTGGCTAAGTTAATTAATGGGAACAACACTCTCACTAACCTACAGTTGAATTTACAAAACACACTTCCAGAACTATGGCCTGGCTCAGGTAGAGGATATTTTTCTCTCTCAGCCTTATTAGGCCACCATGGGAGAACAGTAGACAGAGATATATTATTCTTCACCTCAAGAGGCCTACAAACACCATTTTGATTAGTCAAAAAGAACTCTTTGCCCTAAAATGTAAAATGAAATGAAAATCTGTAGATCTATTAAGGACTTGGTTAAATTGATGCCATCAGTCAGAGAGGCTCTAAGTATTCCCAGTCCTCCTCCTAAGTGACTTTTGGGAAAAACAAAAGATTGTTTAGGTTTGTCTTTGCTAAGGACAGACTCAATTTACTTCATTGTATGCAACTCTTCCGTAATAATGTATAAGCTGATCTTTTGAAATTGTTTTTTTGTGCTGAAGAGTGTCAGATAATCCCAATTTGAACACACTGTGGTTCTCTGGTTTATTTCACCCACGGAGAGGACTTGCTCTGCACACTAAAGCAAGCTACAATCCACTCTTCTCTGCCATATTTTAGTTTTTAAGAACATAGATTTTCACCTCAAAAATTTTCAGCCCTAACATGCTTGCTGTTACTTTTTATTTATCTGCATCTTAGCAGATGTTCAGAAGTACTTTTTGACATTTTATATTGGTCTTATAAAATCAAACCATCCCCAAATTATACTCCTAAGCATCTCCTTGTTTTGTGAACAATAAGGTTTTACATGAAGAATCAGTTGCATGGTGTTTCGATAAACAGGCATATTTCCAAGCCTCTGCAGTTATTACTATGGAGCAAACAAGAAACATACTAGTTTGCAACAAGGTGGGGAAAGATTTCATATTACAGTGTGAGGTTCTTGTTTGTGAGCATTCTTTTAACTATAGATTATAAATTGTGAGCACAAAGCTTTATTTATTTGTTATTTTTTCAAAAAATGGAACTGAATATGAATGGCTCTGAGCAGCGCATGCACTCGCTAGTATTTTGCTGTTGTCCGCACTATGCCTGATTCACACATTTATGTCACTGCACTGTGCTTTTCAACTCTCGTCTTACATGATGGCCTTTTTGATTTATAAAACAGGTATTTATGATACCTTTTTATTCCCTTACTAAAAGTTGGAAGGAAGGAGATAAAATCTTTGGTTTGCGTGTATGGTTTTCTTATCTATACATAAATAACACTGCCATGTAGGAGACTATGGAAATTTATTTCTCAGTAGTCTTTCTCATTGCCAATATCGTCATTGCCCAGTCGAATTTTTGTTTTTCTGGCAATAGTTTCATTTGAGTAAAAATGCCTGTAACGTGAACAAATCTTCAAAGAAGCAAATGAAAGTGCAATGCTCCTCAAGTAACAGGCAAGTCGTTCTGAGTTATGTTAGGGAGGAAAGACGTAGGGTAAAGAGTCTTTCTCCCATTGGCTTTATTTTGCTCAGAAAAAAATAAAACTTCAAATACTAGATACGGCACTTTCTTTGAAAGCAGATGCAATAAAGTGCTTTGCACCAGAGGTGACCCTTGCCAACTCTTGAAACTCTCTTTTTTCTGCTCCAAAATATGCTCAATTTCTCTTTTTCATGACATGACACAGGGGCAATGGTAGAATCTGGTTATGATCAGCTGCTCTCTCTATGCTCTTCTCAGATCATGAGACTAATTCCAGAGACTGAGAGTGATTTCTCTGTGACTGTGACCTTCGGCCATGTCTTCCTCCAGAGCCAGGGCTCTGACCTCATAACAGAACAAAAAGATCTCTGTAACCTACAAGGTGAATCCCCAACTAGCTACCACACTCACCGAAGAAATCTTGGCTGTGCACACAAGAGATGAAGTCTATTCCAAAGCCATCTAATACAAAACAATTTTTAAAAAGCCCTCCAATGACGATGCTCTTTCATTTAAACTGCTAAATGAGCAGGAAGAGTGACAATTAAAAACCCTGTCCTGTTTACACTATGTGCTGGGGGAGTGGTCGCTGAGACCGGGCACTGATACAAAGAAAGCAAACCCAAGTGGAGCGGCAGGAGAATCTTGCACTGGGATTTGCTTGCCCTAAGACAAGTTAAGCAGGTGCTCCTAGCAAACGGGGCTGCAGCAGTAGAAAGGGGTCAAAGCAGATGGAGCATCTTCCTCACTGTCATGAGCCCAGGGAGTAAAAGGAAAGAGGAAACCTCCTTTTGTCCACAGATTTATAAACAAATACAAAAAATAAATAATATTCTAACACAATACAAATGCAAATACTGTTCCCTTGTGTCAATTACAAATACAGCATGCCTACATATAGAGAATGGTAATTCTTCTTCATTCACAGACGGGACAAATGGCAGTGCACTAGTCAAAATGCTTGGATAATCCTAATTTTTGTTTCTGGTGCTGAGATATTATGAAAGGAACTGCATTTGCAACTTATTAAATACTTCCAGGAACAAATAGTTCACTCTGTTCTGGACTTGTAGTTTTGAGTAATTAATCATCCACGGAGCAAGGGCCGGTCAGGAGATACCCGTTGGTACCGCTGGTTCCATTGGTGGTGGTTGCAGTGTGGGGTTTCTTCCTTGGAGTTTCTTCCGAGCCCTCCTCATCTGAGCTAGATTCAATATCACTTCGATCATCCTTGGACACCTGTGGAATACAAGAAGGTGAGTGGGACCAGCTCCTAAGGAATCATTCAAGTATGGCATGCTCAGAAGCACATGCAGTCATCATACCCGAAGGACAACAGATCCAAATGTTAAAATATCAAAGGGGATAAAAATTTTGCCATAGTAATAAGCTCCCCTTTACTGGAGATACACAATTTGAGTGACAAAGCCAGTTATCAAGGAATGTAGGTGGATTTCCCTATCACAGCGGGCTCTTTAAGGTACCTTTCTATTTTGAGAATGTACTAGACCAGTGATGGCGAATCTTTTGAGCTCGGCGTGTCAGCATTTTGAAAAACCCTAACTTAACTCTGGTGCCGTGTCACATATAGAAATTTTTTGATATTTGCAACCATAGTAAAACAAAGACTTATATTTTTGATATTTATTTTATATATTTAAATGCCATTTAACAAAGAAAAATCAACCAAAAAAATGAGTTCACATGTCACCTCTGACACGCGTGTCATAGGTTCGCCATCACTGTACTAGACCTCGAGTCCCACTTTCACTGGCAAAGTGGCCTACTCCACTACTGGAATGGCAGTGTAGAAATTTGGTACAAATGAGTCAATTTATACTTTGAATCCCATCACCCTTGGGAATCATTTAAAGTCAGCTCTCAATTAACTACACTAATGGAGCTATTTGCTAATTCAGATAATCAAATCATCATTCTTCTTTGGCTTTGCAATGCATTGTTTCATTATTTAATTTTTCTGTCTGCTAGAATTAATATAGATTTTGTGTTATATACTACATAATACATAATGGCAGTAGGAGGCATTTTGAGAACCTGGTGGGTGAGGTTTAGTTTTAAATATTTCCCAAAGAAAATTGACTGAGTGAATCAGTATGAATTGGTTCCCATTATTCCAGGGCTTTTCAATCCTCCATTCAGTCTCATTAGGTAATGAGGATGGTCATATAAAATATCAGATATAAATCTATACATTACCGTAAAGAATGAAAAAAAAAATCAGACTGTCTAGCAAGGACTTAATTTAGGGAGAAATTAAGGAAATACTCTACTCCTCTTAATATTAAAATAATTTGAACCTCCTACTCCGTAAGTCTAAATTATGGTAAGCATTTTATACCAAAGGCCTTAAGACCTTTGAGTAATAGCACCATTTAGTAACTTACTTTCTAAGTGGGGTGGCCATAGGGACCTGGTGGCCCGGCTTCATAGAAACTTCCCTAGTCTAGTCACCTGCGATTCTCTAGGAGCTGGACTGGGGAGGTTGGCTAGGTCTCCTGGGAAGTATATCAGAATTAACTGGGGGACTTTTCACGTCACATCCTTTGCACCACCATAACTCCCCAACTCGAGAACCCTGGATATACAATTGGGTGACAAAGTGAGTTAACAAGGAGTGTAGATGGGTTTCTGTGTCACAGTGGCCTCTTTAAGGTACCTTTCTCTTTTGAGAATGTACTAGACCACGAGTGCCCCTCCAAGTGGAGAGCCATTGGTACTGAGAGAACATCACCTCCGTTAGTGGGAGGGGATCAGAATGACTGAGTAAATAGCGTAAAAATGGACCGTATTCCAATGCCCCTTGAGATGAGGTTAAACTCACAAGGACCATCTCTAAGAAGATTAAATTACTGAAACATCAAAATAACTAGATTATAAGGATACTTTAACTTAAAGAAACACGGGTCACAAAGACAGCACTATAGTAGGGCTCCACTACATTTAGAAAATCCATTAGCCATAAATTAAGCTGCTAATCGGAAAGAAAACTCTAGTTTCAGAGAGTGACTAATTTACATTTGCATGATTAGTAAGATTATTTTTAATTGCATTTTGGGGGAAAAATCTATAGTTATGTTGCCATCAAAGAAAGGAACAATTTAGAATGTCTCAAAAGAAACCACAATTAAATGAGTCCATAACCTATAGCCATGAATCTTACTGTCCTAGGTGAGCAGTAATGGCATTTAAAATATCATGAAGCCTGAGCTCTGGAATAAAATTAATGATTGTCTCTTCATAAAGGTGAAGGAATAAGCTGGAGAGAAGACAAAACGTCTGGTGGAAACAGCAATGCAGTGAGGACATAAGTAATCTAGTCCACAGCATCCTTATATCTTCAGTTAATGTTATCCTACTGACAGTATTGTGTATGTGGAATTAATTTGTATCCAAATGAGAACAGAGCATTTTTAAAAAACACAAATACATACTTACTTTAAAGACTAAGAGGTCACAGAGGGGGAAAAAAAAACCACTTCTTCTAAACAATGTATTGATCAAAATATTTTGGATTTCTATAATAAGAGCTGACACTGAGACCTGGCTTCATAGCACATGACCAGGTGTCCTGAGCCCCTCTATGGAAGGGTCAGCTCTGTTTTCCTCACTGAGGACAAGATAGTTAGTTAAGTGCTCTGTGATCCAGGGCAGAGCAGGCAAAGGAGCTAATAATACTCAGTACTCCAGGCTGGACCGTGTTTCCTCTCCCCAACGTAGTTCTCTTTCTCCTACTTCACTTTTGGTCTATTTCTGCTTTTTAGCCAACATGTTAATCACTGATGAAAAAAATTCCTCTCCTTCTCTGTGGGATCATGCAAAGTTTAGCAGGATGCAAGCTCATACACAAGGGCATTAACCGAGCTGTTCCTAGTGTCCCTTTGCAGCTGGTGGGAGCCATACTCAGTTAGAGCCTCCAGCCAGTGCCAACAGCTTAGACAGAACAATATGCATAGAAACAAAAGCATCTGAGTGCCCCTCCAACAGGCCGGCTAATGTGGCACCCAGGACAAGGACAGAGAGGGACTTGTGAGAAACTTACATGTAAAGGGTTCCACTTCCCAGCCTTCCAGGGTGGCAGAAGGAAGAGAACAAACAACGAACATAAGAAAATGTCATAGAGAACATTCTAGAAAAGTCACTGCTCTACATAGAGGGGTTGGGGCTCAAGAAGCTTCATTCAAATCAGCCTCGTGAGTCCATTTTTTAACCAAAGAGATTCAACTAAGTTTTATTGGAAAAGGCATAAATGGGCACACTGCATCAAGCAACCTTTCTCAGAAAAGTAAAGAAGTTATTCAATTTCTGTTCAGCATAAGTACAACCAGAAAAGGACCAGGGAGACAGAGAGAGGGAGAGAAAAAATACAACAAATAATATTATCATTAAATTTAAAATTATAAATGCAGAACACTGAGAATCATCTTCCGTACAGCAATGCTACAACTCAAAAAATGAACTAAACAGAAGACAATAAAAATTTGGTTTGTGTTTCTAGGAGGTTATGCTAAATTTTGAAAAAAAAATCAGTTTTGATGACATTTGAAATAAATGTTCTCATTGATTCAGAGCAACCAAGAAATGTAATTATCCGGAACATATTAGAAATGGTGAATTTTACTTACCTTGCCTCTTGAAATAGCTTTGCAAGCTATTTTTACGATCAAGTAAGACCAGAAGCAGTTCAAGCCTTGTATTAGCAACAGCAGTAGGTTAAAAACCCACCAGGAAGGATAAGGTCCAACAATCTCCCAACTTTCAAATAGCGTGGAATTTAACACCCTAAGGAAAAGGAGAAAGGTATCACTGAACACAACTTTTCACTTTGCCTTCAAAGAAATTCTAATACCTGCACAGAAGCAGAAAGTCAACAATATCCACTAACCACTCCCTGTCTGCAAAGCTGCCCAGGTATTTCAAAGAGTCATCACCTGAACTATTCCCCTGGTGGCAAACATTCATTTTGATTCTAATATGAATGGTGTGTTTATGCTCCCCCTTTTACTTTTGTCATAATTTCTTCCATTAATTTCCATTAAGTTTTTAGTTGTAATTCTACCTTTGCTTGCTAAAAGGCTTTTGGAGTTGCTATTGGTCTTCAAATAAGTGAAGAATACTACTCAATGGCATTACACTGCAATAAACAAGGGTAAATTAATTCCAAAAACACTAGCTACGTTTAAAACACATGCCTAGTACAGTGACAGCTGGAATATACTTAAGATCTAAATCCTGTCCTCAAGTGGTTTATAGTCTAGTAAGGAAACCCTTGGAGGGTTCTTAATTTTGCAAGCTTTCCCCTGGGAAAGAATTGACAATTGAAATATATCATTTTGAAGTGATGCCTTGAGATGAGTATTGGAAGGATTTTCAAAGATTATTGGAATATAATGAATGTACTTAGTTTTAAAAGCATGTACTCAAAAATGGGGCAGCCACCTGCGCAGGTGCATGAGAGCTGGTTTCAGGGTTTGGCTCTCATCCCTGCTGTGTCTGCTCCTAAGACTTTGGAAGTTGACTCCTGCCTTCTGGACTCAGAGAAGAACATAACCACCGAATTTTTGAATCCCTCTAACTTCCTCGCTTTCTTCCTTCGTTAACTGTAGGGCTGGTTTGGCAATCTAAAAGTGTTGATACTACTCATCTAAGTGCATTTCCCTACCTGCCATTGCAGTGCTTTGCTGGGACCTTACAGGAGAGGTTAGGTGGACCACACTCAGTGGCTAAGGGGGAGGGATGAAAAACTTGAATATAAGACACAAACCACTCATACAAGAACTGAAGGTAGATATACAGAGAATTTTCATAAAAGAAAGAGTATAATGAGTGCTTTAAGAGAGGTTAAGAAAAGTACTTTATGGATCCACAAAAGAAAAAACCCCACTTATTGCAGTTGGGATAAGATGTAAAGAAAAAAGAAGAATGAATAATAGGCATAAACAGGTTCCCTGCCTCCAATTTCAGCAACCCGCCTGTATAGGCCAGAATGAGAAGAACAGAGTGTATCTCTAAATAACCCTGCCACACCAGTTGTCTCTCAAGAACAATAAACATAGATATTCAAATCCTAAAATAACAGTATGGAATTGACTTTGACAATTCATTGAAAGTTTATTACTCTATGCTATAGTAGTATTCATTCTTGTGGAGGGGGACCAACATTAGGAAACCTACTAATATAATGCATCATATACCCATAGACCAAATTAGTAGAGACATAATCATTTCAATAGCAGTGAAAGACATATGGTAATGTTCAATTCTACATTGTTGATATTTAAAACTTAGGACTCAAAGGACTTATTTAATATGACTTTTAAGCAACTCAAATCAGCAGTTGTCATCATATTTAAGAAACATCAATTTTTTTTTGCCTTTATAATCAGGAACAAACCACAAATAGCCAACATCACCATTATTATTTAACATTATTGTGGAAGTTCTGGCCAGTGAGTATGGTAGAAAGTCAAAGACTTCATTTCAAATATGTAGACGTTAAATCTTTGTAACTATTTTAAAAACAGCAAACAATCAAAATTTCCAATACCAGGAAGCGGTAAAAAATTAGTTTTCATTCTTAATACAGAAATTATGAAATCATGTTAAGAGTTTCTAATTATAGAGACAAATACATATCATCTCAACTCTATGAAATAGACATGCACATATACACGAAAAAGAGGGAATAATACTTCCCTGAAAGGAATTAACCAAAACCATTATAGACTTTCTTTGATGAATTAGAGATTATGTATATTTTCCTCTTTACATTCTTCTATTTTCCAAATTCATGCCAAATAATTAGAAAAAAATACAAGTTATTTGTAAAAAGTAATGTCAGGATAATGCCTATATTCTTGCCTTGTTTATTATAACAGTAATTGTACTTCAGAACTACCTCTGCTTCTTTTTTTAATATTAAATCTTTATTGCTCAGATTATTACAGTTCCTCTTTTTTCCCCCCATAGCTCCCCTCCACCCGGTTCCCACCCCACCCTCTGCCC
>NW_005353838.1:2796312-2823096 GCF_000412655.1 Myotis brandtii | reverse complement strand
TAATTAAGCCTTGATTGTTGTAGTTATCACTGGGAGGAATTGACCTCCAGGCCAATTGGCTGTGAGAATCAACTGTGTCTATGGTGGGAGAACTTCTGTGCTGGAGACACCCTTCTGGGGCAAGACTTGCTTCAGTGGGGCTTTGGTGCTCACTGAGTCTGCCCCCTGAGTGTGTCCCTTATGGATCTGAGGAGTTGTAATCTGGATGGTCCCACTCTGACCACTGGGTACACTGGCTCTTGGATCTCTAAGGAGGTGCTAATTTAGCCTCTGCCTGAGGCTACCCAGCAGGAGCTATGGAGAGATCTGCAGATTCCTCTTCTTTGTTTGGGGTTTGGAGGTGCCCAGATGAGGCCCAGCTGTGAAGCAATGCAAGCTGCTGTGGGGCCTTGGGCCTTCTTTTGGAAGTTCTGGGTCTCTCTGACCCAGCTGCAGTTTGTTAGGTAATTTTCAGATTGCAAAGGGCCAGGCCTTTCATATGCAAAAGCCTCTGCACACAGCTTGGGTGAGGCGGGGTCTCAGGGGATCAAGAGGGCAGAGCAAGCAGCTATGGCTGCTCCTCAGTCCTACCCTAAGAGGCCCCAAGTCTCAGTGTCCCGGTAATCACTGCAAGCACCTCTGAGAAAGCCGCCCTCGAGTTCCGACTGATGCCAGACAGTCCAGTTTCTCCCCGAGTGAGTCTGGGTCCCCAGAGACTCTCCCAGAACTGGAGTTCAGAGCAGTGGGGAGCTTGAGACTCCCTCCCGATTGAACAAGACAACCGTGTCCTCAGTTGCCAGCCCTTTCCACGTGCGCCTCCGTACCTCTGCACTTTACTTCCGCACCTCCTCTGAGTCTCAGTGTGCTTTTCTCTTTCCTTCTAGTTGTAGAATTTCCACTCAGCCAGCCTTCCTGTGTTTCTGGATGATGTCTGTTTTGTCTTTTAGTTGTATTTTTGAAGTGGTTGTGCGAGGCAGCAATCTCCGGTGTTTACCTATGCCGCCATCTTGGTTTCTCTCCCTACCTCTGCTTCTTGACATACTATTCATTTGGACATCAGAGAGAAATTAGTTTAATTTGAACAGACAGAGGTCCTGTTGAAACAGCAACAATGTCTGCGTTATGCTATTCATTATGGATCAGCCTTTGCTGGATTACAGCTTGAGCACCTTCCTCACCATAATGATCTGCTTGGCTTAATTGGAACAGGGTGTCATGCAGTCACTGGTGTCACAGCACCACATTAATTTCTGCAATGCTGCATCAGAATGCACGGGCTTTGCCATGACAATCTGTGGTGCCTCTGAGATGCAGCTCAAAAGTAATGGGATTTCTTTGAAAATTGAGTTGGCTGCCTGCAGAGACACTTGGGAAAATTTAATCAGTGCACTGATGGATATATCTCTTAGTGAGAAGCTTGGGGAGAAAAACAATGTATTAGGAATTGAGAATTGGAAAGAGAGATCATGATGTCACCTGGACTCTGAAATGAACCCAGGAAAGAGGGTCTTTTTTAAAGCCACAGAATATTATGGATATAGCTATACCTTTTTTTTTTTTTGGCTAAATATTAACATGGTGATTATAGAATTTGGTCCTTTCTCAGAGGTTAGGGTTAGGAGTATGTACCTTAATGATGCCATTGCAAAACAGAGTTCTGAATAGCAGTTATTCTGAGGCGGGATTTGGGGGAGGAGCCATGAGGGAGGCCATGGGATGCTGGAAACATCCTAGAGCTTGATCCACGTGGTGATTACATGGAGTATACAGATAAAACATTTAAAAAGGTAAAATGTAGCAGGCCGTACACTGAAGATTTGTTCACTACACTGTATAATGAATTAAGCCTCAATAAAATAAAATGGAAACAAGTGCTCTGTGGGTCAAACACTGCCAGTTGGCAATTTCTGGTTTGCATAATTACTCTATCAGTGTCCTTCCCCCAAATACTCTGTGATCAACATGTGGCTCCTAAGAAAACAGACCTCACCAAATAATAGCCTATAGCATCAAACCTCCTACAGCTGCTCAAAGAACGTGGTGGAGACCTTAGAGGTATAGACACCAGAAAGGACCGTTTTCCTTTTCCTGAACGTTGGGCTCACTTAACCACTAGATGGCACATCACGCATGTACAAGGAGTGTTCCACTAGGTCTGTTCTGCCTCTGCCACTGTGGGTCCCAGCACGGAAATCACTTTTACACCCTCCCTTCTAAGAACCCTAACAATGGAATGAAAGGCTCTAGTCTACACTTCTTTCTTCCCGCAGGATTCTAGAAAGAAATAGATGCCTGCAGGGCAAAGCTGAGCTCCCTGCAATTCATTGGTGACCTGCAGATGCCCCGGTTACCACCCCCAAGGGCTGAGCCTTGATGGGTTATTTTAATGGAGGTTTAATGAATCATAAGAATTTAATCTGATTATACCCTATAGTTATTTTCTCTCATGCTTACATTTTATGGATGCTTCCTCTTAAATTTGATGATCACAGAATTATTATACAGGCTATAAAGGCAGGGGGAGGGAGGAATGCATACATCCATGCAGAAAAGTTACAATCTTTTTTTAAGCAAAAAAACCCCACTGTCTCATTTTAAGATGACATTTACGGCCTGACTCATTCATATTCTAAGCATCCATGTGACAACTGCTTTCCCCTTAAGCTTCAGGGTTCAGTAAGTCTCATACTATCATACAGCACAGTGCAAAAAGCTCTTCAATGGCATCTGATTCGGAAAGCTACAACCAGTGCTTAATTTCTTCATCCTTATCATGACTGTCCACTCAAAGTTCAACCTGACTATCTTTACTATGTAAAGTTAGATGAACAGTCTCACTTTCAATGGATGTTTATAAGACCACGGTCCACAACAAACACAAACTTTGCCTGTGCCCCTTCTCCCCTCTACCGCCACCGAAGACCTCACTCTGAGCCTTGGGTTGTGTATTTCTGGAATAATCTATATAAAAACCACAGCAGTAATGAGATTCATATCAAGTATCCAAAGAGAGTCAAGAGTTAGGGTCAGATGTCACTCTGAGGAGCACCGTGTAACACCAGGGAGGGTCCCTTAAAAAGAAAAATTTGCTTTGTGGTCAAACTAGGATGTTCTTTACCTCAGAGCTTTTGAATGGTCTTTGCTTTTCAAACATTTGTTCTAAGGTAGTTATAAAAAGATTTAGCCACAAGGATATTCATATGAATATTATTTATAATAGCAAATCATTGTAAACATCCTAAATAGTGTCCAAAAATAGGGCACTGATAAATAAAAGCCTTTTTCATAAGATGGTTAATGCTGTAGTCCTTATAATTATGTTATAGATAACTATTTAATAAAATGAGAAAATGCTTACAGTATAATGTTAAATGAGAAAAGCAAAGCTATAAAACAATATGTACAGTCCGGCTGGTGTGTCTCAGTGGTTGAGCGTTGACCTATGAACCAGGAGGTCACAGTTCCATTCCTGGTCAGGGCACATGCCCAGATTGCAGGCTGGATCCCCAGTAGGGGGCGTGCGAGAGGCAGCAGATCAATGATCTCTCTCATCACTGATGTTTCTCTCTTCCCCTCTCCCTTCCTCTCTGAAATCAATAAAAATATTTAAAAAACAACAAAACCAAACCAATATGTACAGAGTGATCTCATTTTGGTAAAGAAAAAGGTGTAATTTTAAGCATATGAAATGTTAGAAACAAAGGCAAACTATGAACAGAGGTAATCACAGAACTATGGGATTGGGATATCTTTTTTCTTCTTCGTTTTCCTATGTTCTATAAAATTTCTATGATATTTACCTGTAATATGTATAGGATCACATAAATACATATTAGTTTACGTTAGAATTTGAGAAGACCACATGAGAATGATAATACATGGGCAAGAACTAAGAAAAGCCAAGAAAGGTCTTCACTGGGTCAAAGAGGACAGCCGGTTTTCGCTGAGGCAGATGGATTTCCCAAAAGCCACCTCCCCTGAGTCTCAGAGCCACAGAGGGGCAGTGTGGCTTGGCCAGATGTGGTTCTCCTCAAAGTCCCAGCTTCCTGCTCTAATGTGGAGGCAGCAGCTGGCTACACTTGTCTGTGGTCACAGCAGCTGCTGCCCTCTGCCCCCTGAGGGGAGTGGGAGAAGGTGTGGCTCCCTGGGCATTTTGAGGAGGGAGCGCTCAGGGAAATGCGGGGCACACCAGTGGTAGCGACGTCCTTGACCGACTCACACTGCTCACTCCAAAAACAGATGCTCTGATTCCATGTGAACACAGGAAGCCACTCTTTCTGGGTGAGGGGATTCGGAGAGGACAGAGGGGGCCACTTAAACACTCATCAGAAGCACACGTGCCCACTCTTGTCCCTGGAATGCCAGTTTGTTGGCATGTTTGGAGCTGCTTTTGTCTGAGTTCCCAATATTTTGTTCTTAATAACTGGCCTAAGAACTGTGAAACTGGCCCGGCTTCTGCACTCTCCTTCTGTTATTTTCTTATTTCGTGATCTTGTGAAAGAAATGTATTTTGCAGGATACAAGACAGCTTGTGCAAACTATGATACAATCCCTACAATCTTGCCTTGAGGGGCAGGGGAAATAAACAAGAGAATGGAGAGAGGGAAGGAGATGGGAGGAAATGAAGGGAAGAATGGAAGGATGGGAAGAGGGCAGATGGAGAGGAGGAGGAAAGAGATAGGAGACCCTCTTCCCTAAGGCACTGGGCATGTGTGTATCTTAAATCAAGGCCAGGCCCTGCACAAACTCAGTGGGGCATTTAATACCACACATTTCTGGGATTAAATGTTACACTAATGAAAAGAAAGCCCCAAGACACGCCTTAGCTGGTTTTGCTCAGTGGATAGAGCATTGGTCTGGGGACTGAAAGGTCCTGGGTTTGCTTCCAGTCAAGGGCATATGCCTGGGTTACGGGCTCGGTCCCCAGTGGGGGGCCTGCAGGAGGCAGCCTATCAATGATTCCCTTTCATCTCTGATGTCTCTCTCTCTCTCTCCCTCTCCCTCTCCTTTCTTCTCTGAAATCAATAAAAATGTGTGTGTTTTTAAAAAAGCCCCGAGACAAATAGCTGTGCTTAGGAACTTAGGAGAGGGAAGCCCCTGTGCCAAGCTCAGGGCCTGAACCTTGAAAGCTTTCTCCAGCTCTAGCTGCCAGGCTGGGAAACTGCCTGGTGGGATCCATTTGCTGGCAGACTCAGGGCAGGTGCGTATTCAAACAATTTTCTGAGGAAGAAAGACATATGAACACCTTGCCATGAGAGAGGGCAGGCAGTAACGCGGCACCGCCTGCTCGGGAAAGGCATGTGGATTCAGGAGCTGGGGGACAATGACTTCTTTTGCAGAAATCCCCATTGCAAACCCGTCAAAGTACTGGCTCACGCTAAGGATGGCAGTTTTATTTGGTAAAACTCATCTTCGAATAGTCAAAGACAGTCTACAGAGTGCCCTGGGGGTTTCATCTAAAAAGCAAAAAAAGTCCAGCTGGCATGGCTCAGTGGTTGAGTGTTGACCAATGAACCAGGAGGTCATGGCTCGATTCCCAGTCAGGGCACATGCCCGGGTTGTGGGCTCCATCCCCAGTGGGAGTGTGCAGGAGGCAGCCGATCAATGATTTTCATCACTGAGGTTGCTGTCTCTCCTTCTCCCTTCCTCTCTTTGAAATCAATGAAAATATATTAAAAAAATAAAAAGAAAAAGCAAAAAAATAATTTAACTAACAGGACAAGATGTTCTTTCTGCTTCTGCTAGTTGTAGTGTGTTCAGCTGTGCTTATCCATTTGACCTCAATTACTTCTCTCCAATAGTCCCTGATCATGAATAGGATGTTTACAGTCAACCAGCTGAATATACGACTTCTCCTCTCACTGACAGAAACAGCAGTAGCCAAGGCCATACCTTACATCACAGAGGAAATTTCGTACACACCATTCAAGACCTGAGTGTACAGAGTCTAGGGTCTTATCAGGAGGTTTAAGTGGTGTTCAGGGAGCATCGGATGCAGCTTCACACAAACAGCATAGATGCCGGGGAAAGCACTTCCTCAAGGGAAAACGGATAAAGGATATGAGTAGACATTTCCCAGAAGAAATACAAATGGCTTATGAAAACATGGATAAAATGTCCCACTGTGCTTATAACCCACCAAATACAAAATTAAAACATGAGACATGTGTGCTCAAGTTTTTGGGGCTGAAGTGTCATGATGTCCGCAGCCTCCTTTGAGGTGACTTGGCAAACGTGTGTAGGAGACAGGCAATGGACATTGCAGGTGCTGGCCACTGGTGAATGCAGGGGCGGATGTTGTGAGTGTTCAGTGCATTTTTTCAAATTTTCTATGGATCTGAACATGTTCAAATTAACAAATTAAAAGAGAACATTTAAACTATCAAATCATCAATTGTACATTAAAAAGATGATAAAATGCTGTTATAAAAAATAGTGAGTCGGGCCAGTGTGGTTCAGTAGTTGAACCAAGAGGTCACTGGATCGATTCCTGGTCAGGACACGTGCCTGGGCTGCCAGCTCAGTCCCCAGTAGGGGGCATGCAGGAGGCAGCCGACTGATGTTTCTCTCTCATTATTGTTTCTATCTCTCTATTACTCTCTTTTCCTCTCTCTCTAAAATCAGTAACAACACATTTACAAAAATAAATAAATAAATAAAGTGAAAGCAACACATATGTGGCTGATCAGAGTGTAAATTAGTGAGTTCTTTATAGAAAATTTGGCCAAACATGTAAAGAATTTTTAAAAGTGATCCTTTGTCCTCATAAATTTACTTTTGAAGTTATCTACCTTGTCTTTAAAGAAATGAGTTGTAAAAAAATTTAAGTTCAAGAATGTTCATGCTCTACTGTTTTTAATCGCAAATACCTCCAAATGGTTCAAAAGACCTGTCGGCATGGTAGAATGCTGTTCATACATTAAAATCATGTCTTACAGCTCAATTTAACAAAAAGTGAAGAAAATCAGATTAAAAAGTGTACCCAATATGAGCTCTAATTTTCAAATGTACAAACATTTTATCCACACACAGATAAAATGTAATGAAAAGAAAATATTCCACAATGTTAACACTGGTTACTCCTGATTCCAGGGATCAAAGTACTTATATGCATATATGCATAATCCATGGGTACAGACAGTAGTGCAGTGAAAGTCTGGGGAGGGGGCAGGAGTGAGGGGGAGGGGGGTCAATGGGGAAAAAAGTGGGACATACTTTCAACAAGAAAGATAAATTTTTTACAAATAACATTTCCTGTACTAGTTTCCAAATGCACTATTCTTGTAATTTGAAAAAATACTTAAAATATTTTTCGAGGGTGATTTAGTAAGAAAAACTTTTACCCTTTCCAGTTAGTTCAAAACACCTATTTGTGTTCCCCTTTAGGGGGAAGAGGTGAAGCCGAGGGTCAGGGCCAGGGCTGAACACCATCAGGAAGGCCGTGGTGGACACATGGAGTAGAACTCAGATCTGAGCCGCAGCTATTGGGTTTTAGGGCTTGCATTCCTATGCGCAAGTATCCTTAGCGTGGCACTCGAATGGTAGTAAAGAAACAGGTCTAAGAGGAAAAACTCAGGGGGCCAAAAGGGCCTCTCAGATTATTCTGCCCAAATCTCCCTTAGACTGAGGTCACACGTGGACCATGATGGTAGAGATGGGCCTCCGTTTGTGGTCTGGTCCCGGGGCTCCCGCTGTTAGGATGAAGAGTCTGGGGTGAAGCATATACTAGTAGCAGATGCTCCACAAACACCTTTTTTTTGGGGGGGGGTAAATATTTTTGGTTAACTTATAAACATGCATGTGATTTTTGGAAATTATTAAAAATCAGCTTTTAATGGAAATGGTGTTTTTCACTGTAAAATGAATTCTCCTTAATGTGTACAATTCAGAGACCTCATTTCTCCACTTCCCACCTTGTGCCATGTGCTTCAATGAGCCTGTTCTGTAGGACAGTTCCCAGCCTGGCTGCTCATTGGAATTCCCTCCAGAGACTGTAATTTAAATGGACTTGGGTACAGCCTAGGTGGTGAAATCTTTAAAAGGTCCTGGATAATTTCAATGTGCAGACAAGTTTGGGATCTGCTTCTGTAGGCTTTTTTTCTTCTTTTGTTCTCTATTTCCTTCCTTCCTTTCTTTTTTAAAAACAACAGATAATTCTGAGCAACTTTTTTTAAAAAACACCTTTTTTTTTTTTTTACAGAGAGGAAGGGAGAGAGATAGAGAGTTAGAAACATGATGAGAGAGAAACATCGATCAGCTGCCTCCTGCACACTTCCTACTGGGGATGTGCCCGCAACCAAGGTACATGCCCTTGACCGGAATCGAACCTGGGACCTTTCAGTCCGCAGGCTGACGCTCTATCTACTGAGCCAAACCGGTTACGGCAACTTTTTTTTTTTTAAATTGATTTCAGAGAGGAAGGGAGAGGAAGAGAAAGATAGAAACAGTAATGATGAGAGAGAATCATTGATCGGCTGCCTCCTGCACACCCCACACTGGGGATCGAGCCTGCAACCCGGGCATGTGCCCTGACTGGGAATCGAACCATGACCTTCTGGTTCATAGGGGGACGCTCAACCACTGAGTCACACTGTCTTGGCTCTGAGTAACTTTTTGATCCATTCTTGCTCTCAGTAGATATAATGGTTAGAGTCTTTTATGCTGGTGTGTGCCTGAATGACATTTACGAGGCTATGCATGGAATGTTTTAAATTCTGTCACCCTCCCCTTCTCCCACTTTTTTCTTGAGCATCAGAATTCCTAATTTTTGAGGTTTCAAACTGCTCCAACTCAAGAGATACTTGAGGACCCTACTCTTCCCAGCTCTTTTTCACCCTCCTTTGAGCCACTCAAAGCTTATGTTTAACCTCCCAGAATTCTGCAGAAATCATCCTTTGAAGAGGGAGTCTGAAACATGAGTTTGTAAACACATTCAGACAATAGCAAAGCCCAAGGCAGAGGAGGGAGAATGTCTGCAGCACCAGAGTAAGAAGCCCGAAGCCTCAAAGGAAAATGGTGCCCTTATCCTTGCCCAGATGTAATTCATATAAAAAATGATTCCTAACCAGGTAACAATGTGAACATATCCTTCCTTTGTGGCATGGAGAATCAAGTCAATTTTTGTTAAAATATAAAAATATATCTATAATAATAAAAGCATAATATGCTAATTAGACTGGAAAGCCACGGTGGCGGGGGCCGAGCCCCTTGCATGAATTTCGTGCATCGGGCCTCTAGTATTTTTAAAATGTTATGGCCCACTTTGCTTCTGTCCTGAGCACAGACTGAGTTGCCGTCCATTAGGTCCAGCATGGATCATCAGCGAGTGTTTTCAATTCATCACCCTCCCTATGATGACTTGGGCCACTTAACATCCACGTTTGCTGAAGAGAGAGCCAGGTTTGTTGTAGAATTCTACCTGAGAAAAATACTCCCCTTCAGATTCCATCAATACCATCAAGTTTCCTAAGATATATCATTGGGCTTATTATGTCATATTCAGGGAGGTCGTATTCAAGGAGATTGGCATGTTGACCTTTGCAAAGCAACTCTTACAAGGCCCCAGCTAGTAATGCACCATCCCTTCACCTTACATGGAGGCGCTCCCTCAGGAAGGCAAATGCAAACACAGACACCAAGCGGCCATCTTCATTAGTCTGCTTCTCGAACTGGGGGGGCGGGGGGGAGGGGTAAGATTGGCCTTAAGTATTTTGAAGCCCTGGGCAAATTATCCCTTCCTCACCTAAGATACTGACTCAAGTGAAAAATCAGTCCACCTGGAAAGGCAACCAAAGTCCCGAACGAGCAACTATCCCAAGGAGACGGGTGCTGAGGGGAGCAGGGAGCCACCCTACTGCTATGTAGTAGAGTTGTTGAAAGGTTTCGAGGATAATCATAACCGTTAGAGTCACTCTCCTTCTTTAAACCTTCTAATCATCACCCACTGAAATTAGAATGAAATCCCAAACACCTCTCAAGGCCCACAGAAGTCCCTAAATTTGGATCTCTCCAACCTTAATTCCTACCTTCTCCCTCTTGTTCATCACACTTCTTTCTTTTACTTTTTTAAATGTATTTTTATTGATTTCAGAGAGGAAGGGAGAGGGAGAGATAGAAATATCAATGAGAGAGAATCATTGATTGCCTGCCTCCTGCATGCCCCCTACTGGGAATCGAGCCCACAACCTGGGCATGTGCCCTTGACCGGGAATCAAACTGTGCCCTCCTGGTTCATAGGTGAATGCTCAACCACCGAGCCACAATGGCTGGGCTCAAGCTTCTTTCTGTTCCAGGAATAGGCCAACACTGTTCCCACCTCAGGGTGATGGCACCAGCAGTTTCCTATGCCTGTCCTCTTCCTATGACTTGTCCTTTAACGTGTGTCTATTTCATTGTAGATACTTTTCCAGGATCTTATTGCCTCCCACTGTAAAGCATAAGCTCTGAGAGTAAATGACTGCATTTGACCTGCTTTGGATCTGTACCGGCACTATGAACTCCAAAGTATACTGGGTGCTGATAAGATAACAGGGGCTACTGATCAATCTCCATTCCAAGAAAACTGATGGTAGACATGGCTCTCACGTCAGAAGCCAGAATATCCCTCCTGGACACACTGATTTACAAGTACAGACAGACAGGGCTGCGCCTCACACTCGCCTTGCAGTTATTTATACTCATAGGCATAATTTGTCAGTGTACTGTGCCACAATAATTGCTTTTGGCCTGCTTACTGCCAGGACTTCAGTTTCAGCAAAAGCATTAGACACGCAACAGAAAAAAGAATGAGAACATTAGCCCCTGCAAATAAAGTTATTAGAATGGTAGGCATAAAGGGGATGAAACCTCACATGGAGGCTAACACAAAGTGACTTTGGGAGCCTTTTCAAGTGAACTCCATCTCAGGCAGAACTGAAGTAAATTGCAATACCAACAAAATGCTAACACTATGCATTTTTATCATTATCCACCAGGAGTTGTTTTTCCTCTGCAAAGTAAGACAAATGGCAGTCGAGTCAAAGCTCAGATTTTTCTCTCTAAAGCTCTGATTGAAGTCGGGCCCTCGTTAACTGTGGAGCTGCCGAGAGTGCACTCATCCTTTGAAATAGGTATATGTTGAAATTGATGTTTTCATATACCAACGGTACAACTCTGGGACTTCTATGTTATTGGCATGCCCCTGGCACCAAGGAGTGAAGGCTTACAATACTATTATTGCTGCTCCTGAATGCAGCACGGGCACATTTATGGACTTAGAATGTGTGTAAGGACACATCTTTAAAGTGTGCCCACCTGAGCTAAGGGCCGTGGTCCTAAAATAACCATTTCCTTTATTTCTATGTGAACTTTTTTCATAAATTTGGTTTTCCAGCTAAGTTTGTCTTATTTTGTTTTGTTTTAAATACTCCTATATACATACATAATACATATATATGCATATATAAAATATATATGTATATATAATTCTATCTATCTATCTATCTATCTATCTATCTATCATTGCCTGCCTGGCACCTCCAAAGCCAAATTCACATCCCCCCAAAAGCTATTCTTATTGCAAATAACACCACTACCACCACTACAGCCATTCCCATTATTAAGCATTATAACTTCAGACATGTACTATTGTTTCCATCCCCAAATTTTTCAGAAGAGGTTACAGTGAGCAGGTAATTCACCCAGATTCATACAGGTAGAATGATAGAGCCAGGATTTGAACACATACAAGGTTATCCAGAACCCATTCCCTTAACTACCATCTCCTTCCTTAGTTAATGGTCTTAGGCCCCATTGAGTTACTTAAATTAAAATTGTGGTGTCAGCCTTTATATCTCCATCAACTTTACCCATCCCCTTTCTAACCAATCTCCTAAATACTTCTGGAATACATTGACTTCTGTCTACCACGGCTACTACATCTGTACTCTAAACTACTTATGCAGTTACTGTATTAGGTTTCTAATTAGTCTCCTAGTTAGATCTTGTTTCAAGGTTTCATAAACAAAAAGACCATGAGAGCAATGAAATCATATAGCAGTATCTGGTCAGAAAGTGATCGTCAAACTAGTCCACAAGAAGTGTATTTTTAAAAATCAGACTGTCACGGTGAACAATTTCAAAACACTTTCTCAAGTCCCGGGGAGATCCTTGAGCCCCCAGTGGCCACACTAACCCAAACTCATTCTTAAGATGACAGATTCCAAGTCATTCCTCGAGGAATTATTCTCTGACCCTCAGAATAGATTGGATTCTCACAGCAGCCAATACATCTTCATAATACTCACCACTGTAACTGGGAGAGTGATGTCTGCCTCCCTAATTGAAAGGGCAGGGACTGAAATGTTTGCCTTTTCATTAACGGTCTCATTACCTCCTAGAATGTCTGGCAAATTACAAGTTTCAATTACTTGTAGGATAAATGGAATTTTTCCATAATTACAATGGCTTTAACATTTTCTGGTTCTGAAAGTAATATGTATCATGTAGAAATTTCAGACTATGTAGAAAAAGTTAAAGTAAATTCCTTTCAATTTTTTCTTCAAATTGTTCTTGATCCATAGTTATTTTCACCTGTAGAGAACCAACTTTGTGTGAAGTGCTATTTAAACAACAATGTGTATGTAACTGAAAATCCATGGGATTTTCCCTACATCAGACACCAAAGATGCTTAAATTCTGGAAAAGGACACAACACTGATCTTTCTCTCACTCTTTTCTGCCATATTGCACTTTTCTAATCAGATCCTATTTTTTTTTTTTTGAAATATGTTTTTATTGACTTTAAAGAGAGAAGAAGGGAGAGGCAGAGAAACATTGACTGGCTGCCTCCTGCACGTCTCTTCTCCCACCCCTCCCCCTTACTGCAACTCAGGCCCTGACCAGGAGTCTAACAGATGAGCTCTTGGTGCATGGGACAATGCTCAACCAACTGAGCCACACCAGCTGGGCTCAGATCCTAATTTGACCCAGAGAGTTTAAGGCATATCTCTCTAAATGTTGGCTCTTTCAAACTCATCTTCTCTCCTACATTCCTTCCCATCCTCTACATACCCTGCTAGACAATAGAACAGTTGCATTACATAGTGTAACACTGAGGATTCAACTATTTGTGCTTAGCAAAAATTAAATTAAAAAGCATAAAATAATGAGAACAAAAGAAAAATAAGTTAAATAATGTGGAAGAATCCAACAGCCATTTTCTTAACTCAAGTTAGGGGACATGAGTCTTTTCTACCCTTGGACATTCTCAGCTTTTACTTTACTTGCCTTTCATAGTGAGACCATCTTATTGCACATGGTCAATTTAGGAATATATACACACTCAATTTTTACATATGATCTAACCTTGCAACCAATCTTCTGAGTAAATTCTATTCCATTTCATATTGTGTTTTTCCCTCTTTGCTTTTGCACATGGTGTTACTTTGGCATGGCTTGCCCTTCCTCCTATTTATTACGTATTAATTCTTCAAGGCCCAGCTCAAATATCACTTCCTCAGTGAAACTATCTTTACGTTCCTGATCACAATCAATCAAAACTTCTATTGTGCCCCTACTATAAAACTGTACTTCTATTGGCTACTTCTGGTTGCCTTCTGTGGGTAGACTAGTTATCCAATGTCAGAGGTGGATTGCAAGCTTTTTGGAGTAGAGGAATCATATGCATTTTTGTATCCTTGCTGATCAGCCCTGAGCCCGAGTAAGTCTTTGATAATTTATACTTGGTTTAAAAACAGAACCTCATGAAATTTTCTTTCATCCATAGCATATTAAAACATATGTGATACAAATACTAAGTTATAATATTGTTCTATGCTTACTTCAAAGTCTATCCCTCACTTGATTATTCGCTTAATATATTCAAGTTCTTATCTAAAGAACAATAGTGAATCTTAAGCTAGAGTTTAAAATGTTTCGAAGTTCTAAACTTCCATAGTCTTAGCAGAGCACACCTATCACAATGTTAAAATCTCAATTATATAAAAAAGGATAATTTAGATGCATCACCAGCAACAAAAGTATCTATTTTCTGTTTGGTTCCTGATAAACTGCCGCTGTTTATTGTTTAATAATCACCACCATCTGTCACGTAAATTTTTCATACCATCTGTCACTACTGCATGGCAGAGCAAAATTGACTCATACCTCTTCTTGTTGGTCAGATATATTGAGCTCTGTGCAAATAACTGTTAGCAGAAAGCAATGTTTTGACTTCCATACCCAATTTTGTCACAGAAAGAATCCTATCTTAAGTCGAACAATTTGTAAAAAGTCTCTCATTCTGTATATATAAAATAGAACTAAATTTCATAATTTGTTTTTTAACTTCTATTATTGAAGAATTTAGATATGTACAGGAAGGGAAAGAAAATAGTATAATGACCCCACCCACCGCCTTAATACACAGTCATCAGCAGCTTCAACAGTGATCAACTCATGGTCAATGCATTTTCATCTATATTTCCCTCCTCTGCCTACCTTGAATTATTTTGAAACTGATCCCTGAGACCATATTATTTAATCTATAAATACTTCAAAGTATTTTTAAAAAATCCTAACTACAATGCCATTATCACACCCATTGAGCCCATTTTAATCCTGCTGCTGAAATGAATCTTACTGAATATTTCCTTGTAAACAGATCAAAAGCCCTTTATAAATGGTACACAGGCTGTCAATTTTACAAGGCTACAAAGAAAAACAGCTTTTCCCCTGAATGCTGCTTAATACTGAATTCAATTTTTGGAACAGGGATGCATATGATATTCCTTTACACACATATAAGGTAAAGAACAAAGTCACTGGCATCCACACTATCATATCAAGCTTGGCAGCCATTCCTCTTTTTCAGCTTTGCCTAAGGTAAAACCCAGATAATTTCATGCTGAATCTCAAGTGTACACCTGAACAATTGGTTTTAGACACTGCAACAGTTCATTTTATAATCTCACATCCCCCCTAATAAATTTCCTATGAATATTGGCTTTAAAGAATCTTAAAGAGTCATTTCTTAAAAAAAAAAAAACAGACACAAAAAACTAAATGCCATATTTTTCAAAAGGTCACTGCAGAATATTTTTCTTTACACAATAGAGAAAAAGGACATTTATGAGATGAAGTGTCATTATGTTAGCCCAATATTGAATTTTCTATTGTTGGTACTCAATCTCTCCTGGGAGCCTCTTAATTGAACCGGTCTTGAAAGGTTTTCATTGTGTTTTTCCTCCGACCCTCTTATGGGTTACAGACACATTCATAGTGAATACAGCTCTAATGGAAGATGCTGGCATCCCATTACTCAGTCTGGTCTCTGTCACAATTGCTCTTGCCTCTTAGGAGGCTGGCATGCTATCAGGTCAAGAAGAGGTCAATGTACAAAGACACAGGAAGCATTGCTCTTCACAGGGAACAGAAAAACAGGGGTAGAAAGAGATGGTACAGCCAACTACCAACTAATAACCTTCACATAAATTCTAAACTAATTTCTAGATCTTCATTCCCTAAATAATTTTGAGAACCACTGGTTTAGAACTATGGTTCTCAACTGGGGCCAATTTTACCCTCAGGATACATTTGGCGATATCTGGAGACATTTTTGGTTTTTATAACTAGTGTGTATATGCGTTACTAGCAGCCAAGGATGCTGCTAAACATCCCATAATAAACAGGACAGTTCCACCACAAAGAATTGTTAATAGTACTAAATGTTAATAGTACTAAAGTGTAAACACTCTACTTCAGAGTTATGTTTATGAATAACACAAATACCCCTGATTGAACTAACACCCACAAGTGAATGTCTTAAAATGGTTCTGATGAAGGTTTTAATATCTACATCCAGATTTATTTTCAGAAAGCAATAGGAAAAAAATAAATAAAGGATCCCATAGAATTTTAACATATATCCACCTCTCCAGTTTTAAAAAATTCCTAAGGTGCTCCATGTGTCTTCTCTTTCATAGCAAACACCTCCATGCTTACAAAGAATGTTTTCTCATCTCTGCTTGTGTTGCCACCTATGTGGGTTAGAGTAGGAGACAGGTCTCTGACCCTGGTCTGTATTCCAAATAGTCCCATGGCACCATGTTGAGCATATTGTAGGGGTCAACACACTTACTGTATTGTATGGTATACTATCAGTGGTAGGCTATCAGTGGAAAATAAATTTGTTTAACCTTCCTATATCTCCTTTCCTTTCCTTCTGAGCTATGTCAGCCTAGAAAACTTATTTCTAAGTGCTACTGGTCTCACTGGCATTCTGTATTCTGCACTCAGAAACCATTTCGGTCTAAGGATTATACTTGTAGAGGCCTGAATGAAGCAGTCTAATTAAAAGTGTTTTCACAGTCCATCTAAATGGAAGAAACATATTAGGGATGTCACCCCGCCCCATCCTTGATACACCTCAGAACAAATCATTCTTGTATAAACTTTTAGGAAGCAGAAATGACTTGTGGGTACAATAATTTATAGGCCAAATCTATCATAACCTCAATTGAATTAGTTATTGACTTTATATACACTTTGGAGAGGTGGAGGATAGGGAATAGGGGAGAAGTTTGCTATAAGCATTAGCTGAAATTTAGTTGTATTAACACTGATAACTGTGAATGAGCCAGACACAGAGCTAAATAGTCCTATATTGACTAAATAATCGAAGTGCTGTATTGTTCAATTGAGGAGGGGTGAGATATTAAGATTACTCTTGTCTACCTAAAGAAGACATTTTCAGTAGAGAACTGATGGCTTTGAACACAACTGAAAGTGTTTATATGCTTTGATTTGTGGTCACTGATTTTCTAATTCATAGGCCTAATTTTTAGTTTTTTAAAGATTGTTCTACTTTATGCTTAAGGAGATGAATTCTCCAGCATCATTTGCCAGGACACTGATTATATATAAGTGGGAGAATTTTTTTTTATCAACAATAAATGTCTTGCACTGTGAAAATAGCAGCTTGACTCCCACATTCATTTAGCAACAGGAGGCATGAAATGGATTGGCCCTTTTGAATTATTCCTGAAATGTGTTGCAGATGCATATAGATACATCACTAAATATAAACCTAATTGCTTCTTTCTTTTGTTTTTGTCTCACTGCTAAGCAACTTTTAAAAGCAAACTATTTATACAGGATGAGTTCTTTATCATCACTATTCTTCAGAATAAAATTAAGTTGAAAGCAAAGCAATGTATGTTCCCAAAAATACAATCGTGTGAACCCTGTTGGATACTGAAATTTGTAACTCATAGACTGCCAAATGCTGCCATTTTGAAGAATATGAGTCTTTGTTTCTGAAGAATTTGTTCATTCGATGGTTCAGTATTAGCTTCCTATTTATAGTGGCATGAGTTATACCAAGGAGGTGTGCTGCTCAGGCCTCCCTTCAAGAAAGAACTCACCATTCAGCTATGAGGATTCAGTTAGCTGGTAGGCTCCAGAGGCAGTGGCTTCAGAATGTTGCCACAGTGTTTGAGATGAGGCTGGGTAGCTCTCAGCCATGACTGAACACGCCAGAATAACAGGGGCTGCCTATTTCTGCCCAACCCAGGACTCCTCTAACGAGCAATCACTGCTCTGGAGTTCTCTGTTAGGCTGGCCAAGTTGGTCAGCTATATCACTATCCAAAGCTCCGCCTGCCCCTCTCCAGCTCTTTCCCTTCCCCTTTGAACAGCGAAACCACCTAATAAAGCTCTGACACTCCTAACTCCATTTCTAACAGCATGTGCTTCTCAGGGCACCCGAGTGATACACATCATTTAGATGTGGCTACCAAACTGGGAAGAGCAACATATTCTATGCTACACTTTGAGCCAATGGCCTTTGAGCTGCAAACACTTCCTTCCTGGGAACTCTGACCATCAATACTAACAACTCAGTTCATATACTGTGTTATAATTGTCCAAATTAGTATAGCTTCTCGGAGTGAGCAGTACCAACATCCTCTTGGTGTCTCTTGGGTCCCAAACCAGTAACCATCGCCATCTCCTGGGACCCTTAGGGTTAATAAAGTACACAGCTAGTGAGAATCTCAGAAGAGAATTAAGCTTTATTCTCTGTCAGACAATGTAGAAATTGATTAGAAAAACTGTTCATCTGAATAGTGGGATGGGCTGCCTTGGAAGATATTAACTGCTACTTCTCCATGAGATTTTTGGGATTAAGCTGATCAAAGGAAAAGCACTAATATGAAAGTGAATCAATGAAACTCACTAATTTAAACCAATCGATTATTTCCCAATCATATTTTTTAGCTGTTCTGCCTCCCTGAACAGGCAAATCATGCATCTTTTGCATCTGGTAGAAGTATTTCCCACTCCAAGAATTCTCTGCCTGCTGAGGAAAGAACAGAATCTATTACACCCCTTCCAGTAGGAGGAGAATGAAAGGACCCTTGTTTCCTTCTGTGATAAAAAATGTGAAAAAAACAAGGTAAGCTCAGAAAGAAAACTAAAAACCATGAAAAAAATATAAAACTTCTAAATACTGGATTCCTACCCTCGCTGATTTGGCTCAATGGCTAGAGCGTCGGCCTGTGGACTGAAGGGCCTGGAGCTTGATTCCGGTCAAAGGCACATACCTTGGTTGCAGGCTCCTCCCATGTAATCCAACTTAGGTTATAATTCAAATTATGCTCTAATTCTTATAACAAACTTAAATGAATCAAGTGTTGATGGAGAGAGTTATATAACTGCCCTCAAAATTGAGTGGTATAGTACATGGCTTTTTAAAAGAAGACGCAAGAATATTTGAGGGCTTCCACATTTTCCCAAGGGTCCCTCACAATTCTTTGAAATTCATAGATGTCTTTTTTGAAGTACTTATATGTCACCATCCTTGTTGATAGTCCATTCCTCAATTGTTAAGTGATCTGTCAACTCATCCTTTGGCAATGGCCTTGGTATGTTGTAAACAGAGTTCCAGCATCACTTTCATCGACCTCATAAAATCTTGTATATCATGCATCATTTACAATTTCACGTTGTAACTGACTTGTGTTGCTTTGACATTCTTTCATCTCACTAGACTGGTGAGAAAGGCACCAATGGCATCAGAAAAATATTTGAGAGGGTATTAATCTTTAAGTGGTTTGTTCATTAACATGTGATGTCTCGGAATGATGAACTTTTCTTCCTTCTATAACCCTCTAATTGCTGGAAGCCAATTAATGAAATCCCAGGTAGCCAGAACCTTTGGTACTTAACTTCAATTGGTCCTTGAAGCTGCTATATATTCTTTAAGACCTAATACATTAAACTAGAAAATTTTTCCTCATAAGGAAATGAAGCCTAGAGATACTGAGCCATCCCAAAGTCAGTGGCAGAGCCAAGGGTAAGGCCACAGTGAGCCTAGTTCATGGCTTTATTCTTCAGTCTACATTGCCTTATTGAGTCCCTATACAGAATGAATTACAGCAGAGAACACTAGTAAAGAAAACAGAAGATATATTTCTATTCTTGACCATGATGAAAACTCACTGTGACCCTGGGCCAGACATCTAACTTTTCTGGGTTTCAGTTTTCTCTGAGGTTTCATACAATAGAAAATAGTTATGGTTATTGTTTTGGGGCCACAAGGATAGCAGGAGAATTTTGCTACTACCCATTCAGAAAGCAGATATGTCAATGAGGGCAGTCACAACACAATACATAAACTGAATCACTGCTATTAAATGGTCAAGGTCCATAGGAAGTAACTACAGTTCAATAACCATTGGCTCAAGGTGAGGTCCTATCATAGCTCTGTTCTCACCCAAATCCAATGCAATTCCCACATCTTGTCAGGTATGACCGTGGTTTTCTTGTGAAGAAAACCACAGACTATCAGATAGATCTAACTTTCTATCAAGTGCATACCCCTTCCATTCCAGTCTTTCCTTCTCTTTCTTTCCTTGCCTCATGCTTCAGAAGGACAAGTTTCCTACTTTCAGACCATTGTCTTTCCACCTGGCTGTTAATCCTCTGGGATCCTGCTTGCTCAGTATTTTCCTGTTTTTGTTGTTGTTGATTTTCATCATCATCAGTATCATCAATCTCTTCCTTTACACAGACCCAAGGAATCATGGGTGCCTGAGAAGTCATCTAACTGGACCAACACTGGATACTTGTCTTTCTCCTTCACATCTCTGAAAAGCAGGACTCATTTCTCTAATTCACTAACCTACAAGTATTCTTCCTCCCCTGTTTCTAGGAAAAGCACAGATGTCCAGTATCCTGTAAAAATCTTCAATCAATACTGTAATCAATCTAATGATCATCTCATTTCTTTCTTTCTATGCACTACAAACTTTTTAAACAAGTCCTCTCTGTCCACTATCTCTTCTTGCCCACCATTCACTTGTCCCCACCCTCCATCCCCCACTCAGAAATCCCTTGCAGGGATACTCCACAAAAATTTCTTATTGGAAGGTCACCTACCATTTGTAATTGTAAAATCATAGAATCAAACCATTTTAGAGCTGGGAGATATCTTTGATATTTATTTCCATTCTCTCATTTTACAGATGAAGAAGGGCACACACACAATTTCACATGACCAGTGGTCTCATTTGTCCTGATCTCCCTTGCAGCATTAGATATTGTAGATTTTTTCCTTTTTTCTGAACATCGGTTAAAATATATAAACTGTCAGTGATTTCCCCCCCTCATAGGTTCAAATAGGAGGCCCAAGAAACTTTCCTGAGGACAAGCTACATTAGTCATGAGACAAGGTGACTATCATATGTGTTTGTTTCCATTCAGATTCTTCGGTGAGATCCCTATCACTCCGACCTACCCATTCCCCATCACCATGTTTCCATTTACTTTCAAGCTCTTTTCATAATCATCAAAGGCTTTTGTTATTGCTGGAAGAAGTCAGTATAAATGTACTTAGTCTTCCTCCTGTGCTGGAGCTCAGCTTTTTATACCTTAGAAAAAAATGACTTTATATATTGCTATTCAACTATTAGATAGTCACTTGGTTAAATGACAACTCAAGTCCCTAACATACCTTACTGTCAAATATTTCTTCTCCTTCTCCAAAGGGACAGCGTATCATTTTACTGCCAAGAATTTTTCAGATGTAGAGACAGGAGCAGCAAATTGTCACTGCACACAGGGACAGGGCAGGGTGTTCATTTAAAGAAGAAAAACTAACCTCTTTTCCCTCTTTCCTTAGGAGATAACAGTTTGGATCTGTTTGGAAATCTACTGGCTATTTTTCAAGATGCTCAAGACACTGTCTCCGGGAAGCAAATCCTGAGCATGGAGAGAAATTATGGTATGCACGTTTGAGACCCGTTTGTAGTGTGAAGACTCTCCAGGTACAAAAAGTGTCAGCAAAATACAGTTTTAATAAAACTGTTAGGTTTTCATGTATGCAAGGGAATTGCCTTATCTGAAATCTCAAAGCCATTAAGGTCAGTTTATGTGGGAAATACGTCATTCAATTTTATTCCTTTTATTCCCTTTGCAGAAGGCAGCAATCAATAGCCTCAGCTGTTTAATTACTAAAAAGAAAGCCCATAAACTCATGGGAGCAGCTGGTGTGGTATTTATTTGATGTTGGTAAGAGTAAGCAAAGGTTTCACTAATGATGTATATAAATAAAATATATAAATAGCAATAATATATATTTATGTAAAATATATAGGTATGCCCTAGCTGGCTTGGCTCAGTGGACAGAGCGTCGGCCTGCGGACTGAAGGGTCCCAGGTTCAATTCTGGCCAAGGGCACATGCCTGGATTGCGGGCTCAATCCCCAGTGGGGGTGTGCAGGAGGCAGCCGATCAATGATTCTCTCTCATCATTGATGTTTCTATCTCTCTCTCCTTCTCCCTTCCTCTCTGAAACCAATAAAGAAATCTATTATAAATAAATAAATAAATAAAATATATAGTTATTTAGATATAGATCAATAAGATATATGTTTATATATGGTAAATATATATAATATACATATAAAATATCTATCCATTTATCATCTAGCTATCTCATATCTATACTAATAATAGAGGAATATGCAAATTGTCCAGGATGCCATCACAGTAACAGTAATGACCAAACAGCAGGCTGCTTGGGGCGACCAGGCCAGCAGAGGGGCAGCTGGGGATGACCAGGCTGGCAGGGGGCAGTTAGGGGCAAACAGGCCAGCAGGGGAGGGCAGTTGGGTGCGACCAGGCTGGCAGGGGAGGGCAGTTGGGGGTGATCAGGCTGGCAGGCAGAAGCAGTTAGGGGCACTCAGGCAGACAGGCAGGTGAGCGGTTAGGAGCCAGCAGTCCCGGATTGTTCGACTGCTGGTTTAGGCCCTGTGGGATCAGGCATCGAACATCCCCCAAGCGTTCCCAGATTGGAGAGGCTGAGGGCTGAGGGACACCCCCCACCCGTGCACAAATTTTGTGCACTGGGCCTCTAGTATATATAATAAAACACCACTTTATTTCACCTCTTTTAAGAAAAACAGGCCAGAAGATAAAAATAAGCAATGATCCTAGTTGTGTATGCAGTTATTTTCAGAATAAGGCAAGCTTTCATCACCTTCCTCATACCTTTGAAGAATGGGTAGAAATCAAGCTCGAAAAAAGAAAGAATAATTACAAGTCAGTATGTCCGGTGTGGGCTACCCAACGTCCAGACCCCTGCACTGGGCCTAAAAGAAAGCTTGTTCCAAACACTAGCTTTAAAGGATAGCATGGGGTGGGCAAGTTATGGTAGGGGAATTCGTTACAATATGTGACTTAAAAGAAGAGGAAATTTAAATAAGCATGACTCTGGCATTCAGAATATTTCTTCCAGGTGTAGGGAGAAAGAAAATCAAAGGATATTCTGTTACATTGAAATAAGTAAACAAACCACCTGCCTGGGGAGAATGCCTTTATGAAAGTGAATTCTGAATTAAAACCTACAATAAGTCATAGAGATCTGCAAGGTAAATCAGCAAACGCACAGCAAGTCACAGTATCAGAACTGATAGGGAGACCTGTAGCAACTCACTCTTGAGTACAGAAGGGTGAACAGGAACTGAATAATTATCAAACAATAGCACCAGAACAGCACTTCAGGTAAATGCCCTGTGACTGCTACTGCGAGCAGGGGACTCGAACATCTAATTAAATTTTTGAATGGTATGAGGGGGACACAATTTGAAATAAATGCAATTATATGGCTAGGAAAAGGGGGGCAAGCACCATGAATAATTCACTACTGAGAATTCACTACATCAAGCTGTCTCTTCAGTACTTCATCACAGCAGCTTTAACCTATTTTGTGAAGCACCTGACTTATTTCTGGAAGATATTGTAGCCTTAATGTGTAGGAAAGGGCTTTGACCCTTTTAAATAAAGTACTGACTTTGCAAATTATGCTCCTAACATAATGTAGTATTCTGGGAAAGGGAGGTAATTTAAGAGACTTCTACACGAAGAAAACTGTCTTCAGTGTTTCACATAAGCTCCTGAATTGGCCGAGCAGAATGTGTTCACATGGTGCTTTAATTAATCAACCTAAAATAGCCATTGCTTTATCAAGGTCTATGCCCTTCAGCAGAAGACAAGAGAAGACATTCTTAGATATGTCCATGGGATAAGAACAAAAACAGCTGTTGGACTATAATCTTGATTAATGGAAGTATCCTGATTAACATAATGATAATTAGAAAATTTTCCTTATTTTGTTTTGTTCATTTATTATTAGTCAAAATCATAACAAAAAGTTACTGAAGGGGGGGGGGTCAATGGAGGAAAAAGGAGACATATGGTAAAAGTTTAGACAATAAATAAAAAAAAAGTTACTGAAAAATATTCTACTATTATTTGATGGTTCATAATCTTGTACTGTTTCAAGTTAACATTCTTCCCACCAACTGTGATTGCAGAGCAAAGCAGGTGAGAAAACAGGAGACTAGGTTGGAACAAAGGCAACCCAAGGCACTCCCCGGAGGCTCTTTTGGGAAATAATCCAAAATATTTCCTTATCTGATTATCATACCCCTTGGGCAATAAAATTATCATTAATAGACTATTCCATTTCCCTAAACACATTTTACTACATTTACATGTCAATTCAAAAGACAATCTAAAAATGTTATGGAACTAAAATAGTATTTCTTTACCTCTCAGAATTGAAAAACATTTGGAATTGTTTCAGGCTGGCCATTTCTATATGCCACTTAAAAAAATGGAATGTATTCAGAACCTTTTCTTCAAACAAGTTTTTATAAAAAATATATTTTTATTGATCTCAGAGAGGAAGGGGGAGTTAGAAACCTCAATGATGAGAAAGAATCATTGATTGGCTGCTTCCTGGACATTCCCCAAAGGGGATGGAGCCTGCAACCCCAGTATGTGCCCTGACTGGGAATCGAACTGTGACCTCCTGGTTCATAGGTCAATGCTCAATCACTGAGCCATGCTGGTCAGGCCAAATAAGTTTTGGTAAATATTTCAATGAATGCTTCATACTACATTTCCTTATAACCACTAAATATATAACTGAAAGATCACAACACCATGTATTAGCAACCAACAAATCAAACTGTATATTTATTTTCTGACAGCTCTATTTAAAGCACAATTTGGGATTGTATGGGATACAAAGTAGTCTAAGACACAGTGTCTATGAAAATTTGGCATGGGTTTATATGCTGTCCATTAAAAAAGGGAGTTAAGACAGCTAAATTGGGTTGGTGCAAGTTGCTCTGAGAGATGCCGAGTTTGCTACAGATTGGATGTTGGGCACCTAACCTGGCCCTGAGTAAGCCAGGTGAGAAGTCCCTGATGGAAACAAGTGTCCAGGGCCCTCAGACATCCTTGCTGTTGGGATGGGGTTCTCTTGCTCACTTTCTTGGGTTATCCCATGGATGGAGGAAAGATGCTCTGTATTTCCTTTTCTTTTTACTTCTTCTCTTGGGCAGGTGCTCCCTTCCTACGCTGTCCTGGAACCTCTCGACAATTTCCTCCCTGTATGCTGTACTAATCAGGAGCCACCTGCCACATGTACTCGTCACTCCTTTGACCAGACTCCTAGTCACAATTTGCATTTTCAGCATATCCACTTGTTCTATGATTTTTAAAATACATACTAGTGGCCCGTTGCACGAAGATTCGCGCAACAGGCCTTCCTTCTCCTGGCTGCTGGCACCGGTTTTCCTCTGGCACCTGGGACCCAGGCCTTTGGTCCAGCCGCAGCAGCAAGGCTTGGCTTCTCCGCTCCAGCTGCTCCCAGCCCCTCCTTTTTTTTTCTTTTTTTTTCCCAGCTCCTCCAGCGGAGCCCAGGGTGGACTGGAAGCCTGGGTTGCCCCTGGTGACCCAGGCCCCCAGCCACTCCTTGAGCAGAGCCCAGGGCAGGCTGGAAGCTTGGCTTCCTCCGTCGCTGGGAGCAACCCAAGCCTCCTGCTCGCTCCAGCTCCCTGGCCGCCGCCATCTTCAGTTGTCTTCAGTCTTTGGGCCCCCCCCCCCCCCCAGCGCCTGCATATGCAAATTAACCACCATCTTTGTTGGGTTAATTTTCATAGTCGCTCTGATTGGCTGGTGGGTGTATCGGAGTGGCGGAGTGACAGAGTGACGGTTAATTTTCATGTTTCTCTTTTATTAGTGTAGATATTTACTTCCTGTATTTCCAAATTGTTGACATTTATCATTTTAAATTAAGCATTTCTGTGTTGTTATCTGAGGAAAAAGGCAGTATTTATGAAACAACTGCACAATTCTATTTCTATAAATTCTACCTGAGAAAAATGATTCAGTAGCTTGTTGGGGTCCAACCCCAACAGGTCCAGGGGTCCCCAAAGGTGTGGACGGAGTCGGCGAAGAAGGAATGACACGGAGACAGCGTTCAGTTGATCAGCAGCCTAGCCAGGATCTCTAGCCAGAAACTCTAGTTCTGGTTAGGAACTGATCAGGATCTGATGTTTATTGTCTTGTTACATCTATATTTATACCAGCCGATTTTAATCCTGTCAATTTCTATTACAAAGGTTAGGGCGTTTCTTATCTCCATTCCAGGGAGTAAAGATTATGTAGCTTAACTACCCGCCTGGCACTTAATTAAGGGGTTGTATCCCCTCCCTAACCTCAGGGAAAAATCCCTACCTGGGGAAACAACCTTTCTCGGAGAGGTGACCTTGGTTAAAACACATGGCGCTTAAGGAGAGCAAACATATTAAGAACAATATGCTATATATGCCAGGTCCCTTGAAACATATGCTGTGCAGATGTTTCTTTCCTGCAGCGACTGTGTCAAGCAGCAAGGATGGACCGGCCTCCGGCAAATTCCCCCTTTTTTATTTTTTAAATGATAGCGCATGCAAATCAGTGGCCACCTTGGGCGCCAGATGCTGGGGTCCATCCCCAGCAGGTCCAGGGGTCCCCAAAGGTGTGGACGGAGTCGGCGAAGACTATCCACCCTCTTCCTACGGTGGAGTCCTATCTGTCCCGAGTGTGGGGGAGCTTACCTAGGGGTCCCTGTTCGGGTGCCAGATGCCGGGGTCCAACCCCAGCAGGTCCAGGGGTCCCCAAAGGTGTGGACGGAGTCGGTGAAGAAGGAAAGACACAGGGCCAGCATTCAGTTGATCAGCATAGCCAGGTTCCTCTAGCCAGGTTCTCCAGCCAGGTTCTGTCTTGGATCTCCAGCCAGGTTCTGTCTAGGTTCTCCAGCGAAGTTCTGTAGCCAGGATCTTTCCAGGATCTTTTGCCATGTTCTCTCCCTAGGTTCTGTCTCTAGGTTCTGTCTTTGGGTTCTTCAGCCAGGTTCTGTTTCTAGGTTCTGTGTCTAGGTTCTCTCTTCTGTTGTCTTGTTACATTTGTATTTATACCAGTTGATTTTAATC